>NC_090030.1:24005377-24305377 GCF_037176765.1 Anolis sagrei | reverse complement strand
TTTCCCAAAAACTCAAACCCTTCGTAAGGCAGCCGAGGAAGAGTTTGGGATTGAGCATGCGCAGAAGGGCTTTTTTAAATCCAGGGGGCGTGGCTTCTTCTTCAAACGGCCGTTAGTCTTTTGAAACTTGGACTTGGAAAATACTAGTGATAATAATAGTAAAATAATAATAAAAATAATATTTAAATAATAATATGCAGATAAAATACTAGTAATAATAGTAATATAACAATAAAAATAATATTTAAATAATAATTCAAATAAAATACTAGTAATAATAGTAATTAATAAAAATAATATTTAAATATTAATGCAAATAAAATACCAGTAATAATAGTAATATAATATTAATATAACGAGTAATATTAATATGCCTCAGGGGAGCGTGCTTGCTCCATCCATGTTCAACATCTACACAAATGACCAGCCACTGCCAGAAGGGACAGAGAGTTTCATCTATGCTGATGATCGTGCCATCACCGCTCAAGCAGGGAGCTTTGAGATGGTAGAACAGAAGCTCTCTGAAGCTCTAGGTGCCCTTACTGCCTATTACAGGGAAAACCAGCTGATCCCTAACCCATCTAAAACACAGACATGTGCCTTTCATCTCAAGAACAGAGAAGCATCCTGAGCTCTGAGGATTACCTGGGAAGGAATACCACTGGAGCATTGCAGCGCACCCAAATACCTGGGAGTCACTCTGGACCGTGCTCTGACCTACAAGAAGCACTGCCTGAACATCAAGCAAAAAGTGGGCGCTAGAAACAACATCATACGAAAGCTGACTGGCACAACCTGGGGATCACAACCAGACACAGTGAAGACATCTGCCCTTGCGCTATGCTACTCTGCTGCTGAGTATGCATGCCCAGTGTGGAACACATCTCACCACGCTAAAACAGTGGATGTGGCTCTTAATGAGACATGCTGCATTATCACAGGGTGTCTGCGCCCTACACCACTGGAGAAATTACACTGCTTAGCCGGTATTGCACCACCTGACATCCGCTGGGAAGTAGCAGCCAATACTGAAAGGACCAAGGCAGAGACATCTCCAACTCATCCCCTGTTTGGGTATCAGCCAGCACGTCAACGACGTAAATCAAGACATAAGTTTTCTTAGATCTACAGAGACACTCGCTGGAACACCCCAGCAAGCGAGAGTCCAAAAGTGGCAGGCCCAAACCCAGCACCTCAATTTATGGGTGATACCAGATGAGAGACTCCCCCCTGGGCACTCAGAAGACTGGGCGACTTGGAAGGCGCTGAACAGACTGCGCTCTGGCACCACGAGATGCAGAGCCAATCTTAAGAAATGGGGCTACAAAGTGGAATCCACGACATGCGAGTGCGGAGAAGAGCAAACCACTGACCACCTGCTGCAATGCACCCTGAGCCCTGCCACATGCACGATGGAGGACCTTCTTGCGGCAACCCCAGAGGCACTCCAAGTGGCCAGGTACTGGTCAAAGGACATTTAACCAAATACCAAATTTGCAAAATCTGTGTGTTTTTTTTTCTTCCTTTTCCTTTTTAATCTGTGTGTTTGTTTTGCTCTGTTAGAATTGTAATACAATGGTTGCTGATGACACGATAAATAAATAAATATAACGATATAAATAATAATGCAAATAAAATACTAGTAACAATAGTAAAATAATAATAATATAACAATTAAAATAATATTTAAATAATAATGCAGATAAAATACCAGTAATAATACTAAAATAATATTAATATAACAACAAAATAATTAAATAAAAATGTAGATAAAATACCAGTAATAATAATAATATAACAATAAAAATAATATTTAAATAATAATGCAAATAAAATACTAGTAATAATAGTAATATAACAATAAAATAATATTTAAATAATAATGCAGATAAAATACTAGTAATAATAGTAAAATAAGAGTAATATAACAATAAAAATAATATTTAAATAATAATGCAGGTAAAATGCTAATAATAGTATACTACTACTACTACTAATAAATCATATATATATATATATATATATATATATACATCAAACTTCATAAAACTTACAGTGCAAAAACCCAAAGTTTCACTTAGTCCGTAAAAACTGATGCAAAAAAGTACCTTTATTCTTTTCTATTGCCATCCTATTTCCATAGGCAAGGACTACCCTCTACTGGTGTAAGATTAAAATTGCATCTGAAGTTGGAAAAAAAATAAGGTATGTACAAAATCAATAGATTATATTGTAAAACAATGCCTAATAATCACTAATAGAAGGGATTGGGGGGGGGGGGGGTGTCTCACAATTGTTGTATGATTTTTCCCAGTTGGATATATCCTTTCTTTCCCTCACAAGTGCACTTTAAATCATATGTTATAGTGATATTTATTTATTTATTTTATTTATTTATTTGCTATATTTATATACCGCCGTTTCTCAGCCTAGCCGGCGACTCAACGCGGTTTACAACATAATATAACCATCAACAGTAAAAAAGTTAAAAGCATAAAAAACATAAAAAACATAAAAACACAATTCATACATCAATACCAATCCAGTTCGACTCTTAACTAAAAACGTGATCCAGTTCGTCATCCATGTTGCCAGTCCTTTAGTCAGTTACCATTCGTTGCATTGGGTTAACCAAATGCCTGCTTAAACATCCAGGTCTTCAATCTTCTTCGGAATATCATCAATGAAGGGGCTGATCTTACCTCCAAGGGCAGGGCGTTCCATAGCCGCGGGGCCACCACAGAAAAGGCCCTGTCTCTCGTACCCGCCAGCCGCACCTGTGAAGCAGGCGGGATAGAGAGCAGGGCCTCCCCAGAAGATCTTAGGGTCCTGGCGGGCTGATAGGCCGAGATACGTTCGGATAGGTAAGTTGGGCCAGAACCGTTATATAAATGCTCTGTGCATAATGAGTAAGTTAAAAACAAAAGAACCAATGAACGAAATCACACCAAATTTGGCAACAAAACATCTCACAACACAAGGAGTGACCATCACTCAAAAAATTATGATTTTGTCATTTGGGAGTTGTGTTTGCTGGGATTTATAGTTCACCTACAATCAAAGAGCATTCTGAACCCCACCATTGACAGAATCGGGACAAACTTCCCACACAGAACCCCCAGTATTTGCCTTGAGAAAACACTCAAGGGAATCCAGTCCAACTCCCTTCACCCGAGCAAAAAAACGTAATCATAGCCCTCCTGACAAAGCCATCCAGCCCTAGATATAGATAAATATGATCCACACACACACAGATATAGTATCATAGATTTGAAAGGGACCACTAAAGAAAGACAATGATATGTTGCATGTTCCAGAGTAGGCAAACCAGACAATCTCCACATCAACACTGACAAAGAAACAACAAGAAATACTGTTTACACACAAACATAAAGACATTACATATATTAGAAACTAACACTTTCGCATTACTTCATTTTCCAGATCAACAGATTGGGCCACAGCAACGCGTGGCAGGGGACTATATATATATATATATATCTCCATAAAAGAGAACAGCAGTCTAGAATCAGTGAATTTCAGCCATGTCTTCTTCATCTATGAATCGGTGCTATATTTAAATGTGCTGGATGCAATTCTTTGGACTGGAACTGGTCCACAGGCCACCATTTTGGGAAGCAGCAACCTATAGAGTTTATGATAAAGAGAATCAAAGGCATGAGATTGTTGGAAATAGCAACCTTCTATAAGCCTCCTATACTAGCTATGTGTTATGTTTATAATTGAGATTGCTTGTACATATATTGGTATGCAGCTTTCCCCTTAACTCTGTTGTTGCAGGTTGTGGGAGGGACTACAGGCCATGTGACCCTGATCTTAGAACATTCAGAGTGAGACTGCATTTTAGAATACTTTCGAATCAGAAGTCAGTTGGAGTAAGCTAAGTCAGTTAGAAGTCAGTTGAGGTTTGAGTCAGAAGTTAGAAGTCAGTTAAGTTTGTTGATGTCAGAGCAGGAGTATAGTCAGTACGCTGCAGTGATATATAAGTTAATATACGAGTCTGTTTGCAGCAATGTTTTTCAGTACATCAACTATGTTAACTTTTAACAAAGACTACTTATTTTTGCTTTCTTGAGAGCATGATTTAAAAGCAGTATATTTTAGGGAAGAGTAGATTATATATTTTTAGGGCTACTGAAATCACAATTCTGAATATCTATATAAATAAAAATGTAATGTTTGTTTGTGATACCATCAGAACTCAAAAACCACTGGGGGAATTGACACCAAATTTGGACACTAGACACTATCTCAAGCCAGCTATGTCCTCCACTCACAAAAACCCAAAAAAACACTTCCCCTCCCTCCCCCGTCCCCCTCAGAAAGTAAGCCTCAGGGAGGGAGGGGGGAGGGAAGGAGTGCACGTGCACAGCAGGTTCCCATGGGAGAAGGCTTTCCCTTCAGGAGCTGGAGGAAAAGCCCTCATCCCCACAGGCCTGCCTCTCTGCCGCTACCCTTTCCATGCTGCCTAGGCTGCTCTGCCTCTCCAAAATTCATCTATCCTATCATCTGCTGATGGGATGGATTCGGGAGAAAGGAAACTCTGCAGAAGCAAAACCAATCAAGCTCAGCGCAGATCCATTGATAACCCAGGCTCATAATACAGAAACCCCAATCCTATTCATGTCAGGCAGGAGTGACCTCATTCAAACCCTCCCAACAGATGGCCATCCAATTCCAACCCCATTCTGCCAAGCAGGAAGACACCATTCATTCTACAAATATAGCATCCCAAGCATATAGCATAATCATCATCATCATCATCATCATCATCCAAAATAATAAATATATCAACTCTAATAGGCTTTATCCTATTTAGGTTCTAATAGGCTTTATCCTATTTAGGTTCTTAGTGGGATGGGCATCCCAAGCCACCTTGTCTCTCTCCTGAGGAATCTGTACAAGGACCAAGTAGCAACAGTCAGAACTGACCATGGAACAACAGACTGGTTCAAGATTGGGAAAGGCGTACGGCAAGGCTGCATCCTCTCACCCAACCTTTTTAACTTGTATGCAGAACACATCATGCGATGTGCGGGGCTGGATGAATGCAAAGTTGGGGTGAAAACTGCTGGAAGAAACATTAACAACCTCAGATATGCAGATGACACCACTCTGATGGCCGAAAGCGAGGAGGAGCTGAGGAGCCTTCTAATCAAGGTGAAAGAAGAAAGCGCAAAAGCTGGGTTGCAGCTAAACATCAAAAAAACCAAGATTATGGCAACAAGAATGATTGACAACTGGAAAATAGAGGGAGAAACCGTGGAGGCCGTGACAGACTTTGTATTTCTAGGCACAAAGATTACTGCAGATGCAGACTGTGGCCAGGAAATCAGAAGACGCTTCCTTCTTGGGAGGAGAGCAATGTCCAGTCTCGATAAAATAGTAAAGAGTAGAGACATCAGACTGGCAACCAAGATCCGCCTACTCAAAGCCATGGTATTCCCTGTAGTCACCTACAGATGTGAGAGCTGGACCTTAGGGAAGGCTGAGCGAAGGAAGATCGATGCTTTTGAGCTGTGGTGTTGGAGGAAAGTTCTGAGAGTGCCTTGGACTGCGAGAAGATCCAACCAGTCCATCCTCCAGGAAATAAAGCCCGACTGCTCACTGGAGGGAAGGATACTAGAGACAAAGTTGAAGTACTTTGGCCACATCATGAGGAGACAGGAAAGCCTAGAGAAGACAATTATGCTGGGGAAAGTGGAAGGCAAAAGGAAGAGGGGCCGACCAAGGGCAAGATGGATGGATGGCATCCTTGAAGTGACTGGACTGACCTTGAGGGAGCTGAGGGTGGTAACGGCCGACAGGGAGCTCTGGCGTGGGCTGGTCCATGAGGTCACAAAGAGTCAGAGACGACTGAACGAATGAACAACAACAACAACAATAGGCTTTAAGTCAATGATATGACATATAAAAATCTATCCCAAAAACTACAAAAAATTGAACTGGCCCAACGAATCCATACAGCTATGTAATAATTGGCAATATATATCTATAAATTTATATAACCCTTTCAAATATTTTTGATAACATGTTAATTATAAAATACTTATTTAAAATATTTAATTATTTTCATTTAAAAATATTTAACTTTTGAATGCTTCATTTAGATATTTTAAGTTTAAGATATTTCTTTAATTTAAACATTTTAATATTTTCATTATAACAGATTTAATTCATTAGTTCTAAAATATTTCATTTACATATTTTGATTTTAAAAATTAGTATTTACATTACATTATTTCATTTTAATATTTCAAATTTAATATATAAAATTGTTTAATTTTAATATTATTCCTTTAATTTTAATATTATAATTTATACATATTTAATATTGACATTTCATAATACTTTATTTTAATGTATTTTATTTGGTTTAATTATGAAATATTTAATGACTTAATAATTTGTTTTTAAAATAATTATTTAATTTTAAATTATTTAACTTTAATGTTTTAATTTTAAAATATTTAATTGTTTACCTTTACAAAATTTAAATCTAAAAACCATAATTAACTTTAAAATATTTTACTGTTAGTATTTTCATTTAAAAAGTATTTAGTTGTTTACTTTTCAAATATTTTCCATATCACCAAGCTAGGCCACAGCAACAAGTGGCTAGGAGGGAGGCGGGGGGATCGCCGCCGGGGAAGGGGCCCTTGGATGCCACGCACAGGACGGCGGGCGCGGGGAAACTCTTTGAGGTATAGGAAGGGGCCCTAAAGGCCATCCAGTCCAACCTCATTTTACAGTAAAGGAAGACACCATCAAAGCCCTCCCAACAGATGGTCAACCAGTTGGAAGGGAGTCCCAGAGGCCATCCAGTCCAACCCCCTTTGTCTGTCTGTATGTCCATCCATCCTTCAATCCATCAATCACTCCATCTACATATCTATCTACCTACTACCTACCAACCTATCTATGTTCTCTCCATCTACCTTCTGCTCCATCTATCAATGTCCCTTCCATCTGTCCCTTCTGTCTATTGCTTCGACTGGAATTCCTCTCTTATCTGAGGGCCACGGCAACACGTGGCAGGGTACAGCTAGTCTGCTATATATTTTATGCATTGGCATATCTTTGGTCCCAACAGTTCAAAGAGAAAACCAGGGATATCAGTCTAACAACTGAGAAACCTAGTTTGCCTTGCATAAATACTAGTGGAGATTTACTACTAAGGTGAAAATTGATTCAAGCAAGTTTTCAGGTCTTCTCAGGAAGATCATACTTTACAAAAAGGTTATGATATCTAACAAGGTCCTGCCTTTCCAAAAAGGTTAGGATTATTCCAAATACAGTAGTGTGAATGACAAGTAATCTCCAAAAGGGTCACTCCTCCAAAAGCCTGTGAAGATTCCTGGGTTTCTCAATAGGGATCATGTTAGGGCTACCTGCTGCCGCTCCAAGAAGTGGCTTTCATCCCCTGGCGGTTGCATCCAGGGGAGGAGTCAGAGCAGCGGTTGCTGGGGCTCCCATAGCAACCCCGTTGCCTAGGAAACCAGCAATTGGGAGGGAGGGGGATGCTCAGCAATGGGAAGAGCGGCTTTACAAAGCCTCTTTTAAGAAGGATGAGGTCAGGCCCTCCTTAGCCTTTGCACAAAAGGGATTTGGGCCCGGCGCGAAATGCAGCATCAGCATTCACCTATACGCACACATCCTTACCATCATTCTATTACACACACATATACTACAGCTCCCTTGACTCCATTGCAAAGTGGTGTCCAACTGAATTAAATTCTGCAGTGTAGATGCACCCATTATGAGAAAGACAATTGGAACACCTTGCCCCAAATTGGAATTTAAGTTGGGATTTGCAACGCTGATTAAATCACTATGTAACACTCATCTATATAAATAAAAATGTAATGTTCGTTTGTGGTATTCACAGAACTCAAAAACCACTGGACGGACTGACACCAAATTTGGACACAAGACACTTAACAACCCAATGTATGTCCTTCATGCAACAGAATTGATTTTGTCCTTTGGGAGTTGTAGTTGCTGGGATTTATAGTACACCCACAATCAAAGAGCATTCTGAACCCCACCAACAATTGAACTGAACCAAACTTGGCACACAGTTCTCCCATGACCAACAGAAAATACTGGAAGGGTTTGATGGGCAGTGTCCTTTGGTTTTGGAGTTGTAGTTCACCTACATCCAGAGAGCACTGTGGACTCAAACAATGATGGATCTGGACCAAACTCTACACAAATACTCAATATGCCCAAATGTGAACACTGCTGGAGTTTGGAGAAAATAGAATCTTGACATTTGGGAATTGTAGTTGCTGGGATTTGTAGTTCACCTACAATCACAGAGCATTCTGAACCCCACCAACGATAGAATTGGGCCAAACCTCCCACACAGAACCCCATCTGGGCCACAGCAACGCATGGCAGGGGACAGCTATTCTTCAATATAAAAGCATTTTTTAAAAAATAATTAAAAACCCACAAATAAATTAACAACAACACTTAAACAAAGACATGCCCAACAGCAATTCCATATCAAAACTATGCAACATGCACCTCTACTCTGATTATATCTAAGAGCCCTTCCACACAGCTGTATAAAAGCCACACTGAACTGGATTATATGGCACTGTGGACTCAGATATTCCAATTCAAAGTGCTGGCTTTAGCATATAAAGCCCTAAACGGTTCCAGCCCAGCTTATCTATCCGAACGCATCTCTTCCTACAAACCCTCCAGGAACTTGAAATCATCTGAGGAGGCCCTGCTCTCGATCCTGTCTGCTTCACAAGCACATCTGGCAGAGATGAGAGACAGGGCCTTCTCTGTGGTGGCCCCTTGGCTGTGGAACTTCCTGCCTAGGGATATTCGATTAGCCTCCTCCCTCCTGACCTTTTGGAAAAGAGTAAAAACTTGGCTCTTCGAGTAAGCATTTGGAACCTCGGAATAAATAGACAAACTTGAATCGGAAAATGACCCAGGAACGGCTCAAGACGATGGAAGGGATGAGGATTTGAACGAGAGGACATAGTTTTTTTGTTTGTTTTTTAAACTGTTATTATGCACTGTTTTTTATGTTTAAATGCACTATAATGTTTCTTTTGTTTATCAATGTATGTATTTTTATGGCATCGAATTGTGCCGACTGTGTATGCCGCCCTGGGTCGCCTTCGAGCTGATATGGGCGGGATAGAAATAATGTAAATGAATAAATAAAACTATATCTATTTATATCGAAATCTGTCTATACATATCTCAATATACCTATCACTAGTCCTATATGTCTGTCTATCTCTATCTCTCCTGGACGATAACTCTCTCTCTCTCATCTGGTCCCCCTCTGTCCCTCCCACATACATGGCCTCCCCTTCTCGGACCCCCTTCCCCTGACAAAAGGCTGCACTCTGCATGACCTCTGGAGCCTGTGTCCATTGGGGGACCCAAAGGGCTGTGACACGAAGGAAGGGGGGTTATTATCCAGCTGAAAGGAGCTTCTCCGAGGGGCACCGGGTTTCACAATGAAGCCCCTGTTTTGCAAGGAAGGAAACTGGACATTTCCATGAAAAAAGGCAGGGTGAGACCAATAGGGAACGGTCCTCCTAAGGCCCTGGTTGGTCAAAATGTAGAAAGCCCTAAGTCCAGGGTCAACAAAGGACCCAGAGGAAGGGACATATGGGGTCTTCTTCTAGGACTTTTTCTGAGTCCCCCTTCGGAGGGAGAAGGGCGGGGTATAAATATAGAAAATAAATAACTAAATAAATAGGTTGTGACCTCAGCCTCTGAAGGCCCTTCTGCAAATTGCATACCCCTGTTGACCCCATAGGTTTTATAGAGTTTGCTTAGGTAAGATGCATCTGCAGGACAAATGCAGTTTGATGTTACCAGAGGCGGACCTAGGTAATTTTCAACGGTAAGCAAACAGTATTTTGGCACCCCCCCCCCCCCCAACCAATCACTGATATATATTTTTTCTAGATTCTTGTGGGTTTTTTCGGGCTATAGGACCACGTTCTAGAGTCATTTCTCCTGACGTTTCGCCTGCATCTATGACAAGCATCCTCAGAGGTAGTGAGGATGCTTGCCATAGATGCAGGCGAAACGTCAGGAGAAATGACTCTAGAACATGGCCCTATAGCCCGAAAAAACCCACAAGAACCTAGTGATTCCAGCCATGAAAGCCTTCGACAATATATATTTTCTGTTCGTCATGGGAGTTCTGTGTGCCATATTTGGTTCAATTCCATCATTGGTGGAGTTCAGAATGCTCTTTGGTTGTAGGTGAACTATGCATCCCAGTAACTACAACTCGCATATGTCAAGGTATATTTTCCACCAAGAGCACCTCAAGAGCACCCCTGGGCAAAATCAACTATACTGCGAATGCTTACTTTGCGTAATGGTTGAGCCGCTCCTGGATGTTACTCATGAGAAAACATTGGGAAAAGAAGAAACCACTGCATTTTGCATTCCTTGATCTCAAGAAAGCATTTGATTGGGTTCTCCATGACCTGATCTGGCGAGCACTATGGTCACATAGAATACCAGAAGGCTATGTAACATGGATAAAGCTACAACAAATATGGTCTACTGCCCTGCAGGGATCTTACTCCCCTTCAACATCAATGTTGGCGTGCATCAGGGATAAGCACTCTCACCATTACTATTCCTACTCTGCATGGACACTGTTGCTGCCGATCTACAGACTATGCATCCCTGGACACTCTTATATGCAGATGATATAGCACTCGGCCACCAAAAACATGCAGCTCTCCAACAACAGCTGCAGACATGGAGTGACAGACTCAGTGAAAATGGACTTCATCTGAACAAACCCAAAGCAAACTATCTGGAATGTGGCCTTCAAACTGGGAAAACAATTCAAATTAATAGAGAAGCACTAAAGAAGGTCACCCAATTTAAATATCTAGGGTCACTGGCCTCCAGAGGCGGCCCTAGGTAATTTTCAACGGTAAGCAAACAGTATTTTGCCCCCCCCCCCCCCAACCAATCATTGATATATATTTTCTGTTCGTCGTGGGAGTTCTGTGTGCCATATTTGGTTCAGTTCCATCATTGGTGGAGTTCAGAATGCTCTTTGATTGTAGGTGAACTATACATCCCAGTAACTACACTTGCTCCCTTGCCTGGACCGCTTTGGGTCCGGAGGCGTGCCGGAAGACCCCGGTGTGTACACCAAAAGTCACCTCTTCTCCTGACTTTCTCCTCAGCCATTGGGACCAAGAGAGAGAGAGAGAGAGAGGAGGGAGGGAGATGCCCACCTTTCCTGAAGGTAGGCGCAAAAACAAAGGAGGGAGCGGAGGTGGGAGATACCTCCAGCCGGAGGGGCTCTCTCTCTCTCTCTCTTGGTTCCAATGGCTGAAGAGAAAGTCAGGAGAAGAGGCGACTTTTGGTGTGCATGCTGAGGTCTTCAGACACACCTCCGGACCCGAAGCGGGCCAGGCGTGGCGGCTCTACCCCTTGGCCCACCCGCGGATTGGGGAGAGGAGAGGAGGTGGGTGGAGCCAGGGGCGGCTCGTCCATTACGCGAAGTAAGCGGCCGCAGAACACTTTTTTTTTTGCCAGGGGTGCAGAGCCGGCGCTCAATCGTTCTCCGCGTTCGATCCCTTCCCCATGACCGGCTCCCTTTCCCGATCCCCTGGCGCTCCACTCACCTCCTCTCCTCTCCCCAATCCGCGGGTGGGCCAAGGGGTGGAGCTGCCGCGCCTGGCCCGCTTCGGGTCCGGAGGCATGTCTGAAGACCCCAGCGTGCGCACCAAAAGTCGCCTCTTCTCCTGACTTTCTCTTCAGCCATTGGGACCAAGAGTGAGAGAGAGAGAGAGAGAGAGAGCCTCTCCGGCTGGAGGTATCTCCCACCTCTGCTCCCTCCTTTGTTTTTGCACCTACCTTCAGGAAAGGTGGGCATCTCCACCTCTAGAATCATAGAATCCTAGAATCCTAGAGTGGGAAGAGACCTCATGGGCCATCCAGTCCAACCCCATTCTGCCAAGAAGAAGGAATATTGCATTCAAATCACCCATCCTGCCTCTGTTTCAAAGCTTCCAAAGAAGGAGCCTCCACCACACTCTGGGGCAGAGAGTTCCACTGCTGAACGGCTGTCACAGTCAGGAGGTTCTTCCTAATGTTCAGATGGAATCTCCTCTCTTGTAGTTTGAAGTCATTGTTCCATTGTGTCCTAGTCTCCAAGGAAGCAGAAAACAAGCTTGCTCCCTCCTCCTCCCTGTGGCTTCCTCTCACATATTTATCCATGGCCCTCATCATATCTCCTCTCAGCTTTCTCTTCTTCAGGCTAAACATGCCCAGCTCTTTAAGCCGCTCCTCATCGGGCTTGTTCTCCAGACCCTTGATCATTTAGTCACCCTTCCTATGACATATTCCCTTCTCATATTTATACATGGCTATCATGTCTCCTCTCAGCCTGCTCTTCTTCAGGCTAAACATGCCCAGCTCCTTAAGCCGCTCCTCATAGGGCTTGTTCTCCAGACCCTTGATCATTTGAGTCGCCGTCCTCTGGACACATTCCAGCTTCTCAATATCTCTCTTGAATTGTGGTGCCCAGAATGGGCCACAATATTCCAGGTGTGGTCTAACCAAAGCGGAATAGAGCATGCGGAGCATTACTTCCCTGGACGTAGACACTAGGCTCCTCTTGATGCAGGCCAACATCCCATTGGCTTTTTTTGCCGCCTGTCTCTCTCTCTCTCTCTCTCTCTTGGTCCCAATGGCTGAGGAGAAAGTCAGGAGAAGAGGTGACTTTTGGTGCACACGCCGGGGTCTTCAGACACGCCTTCAGACCCAAAGCGGGCCAGGCAAGGGAGCAAGTGCGGCAAGTGTAGTTACTGGGATGTATAGTTCACCTGCAATCAAAGAGCATTCTGAACTCCACCAATGATGGAACTGAACCAAATATGGCACACAGAACTCCCACGACGAACAGAAAATATCTATCAATGATTGGTTGGGGGGGGGGGGCGCCAAAATACTGTTTGCTTACCGTTGAAAATTAGCTAGGGCCGCCTCTGGGTGGAGCGCCGGGGGATCGGGAAAGGGAGCCGGTCATGGGGAAGGGATAGAACGCGGAGAACAATTGAGTGCCAGCTCTGTTTGCGCACCCGGTGGCCCAGTGGAGCAGGAACGAGAGGGGCTAGGCGAGGCTCAAGGGGCCGGCCCCTTTGGGAAGAGGATCGCCCGGCAGTGAGGCAAGAAAGCTGAGGCTTCCCTCGGACTGCTAGGGCTGTTGTGAGCTGAGGGGGCGCTCCTCAAGTGGCGGTCGAGGGGCATTTACAGAGGCGCCTCTGCGCCCCTGGAAAAAAAAGTGTTCTGCGACCGCTTACTTCGCATAATGGACGAGCCGCCCCTGCTGGCCTCCATAGGTGGCGATTCAATGCCAGGCGTACGGACACGAATAAACGCAGCCTGATTGAAATGGCAGCACACGACTGGCATTCTGTGTGACTCAAAAATGCCTGAACAACTCAAGGCTAAGATTTGCACTACAGTTGTCCGCTCAGTAGCCCACCCTCTATGGGGCAGAGCCCTTAACACAATGGGCAAACTCTGAACACAATGAAAATGAAAATGCTGAGATGGATACTTGTCTTGACACTTCTTGGCCCTGTGACAAATGATGACATCTGCCAAAGAATAAAAGTGATCAGCTGGTATGGGAATACCAAGGCACCTTGTCTGTCTCCTGAGGAATCTGTATAATGATTCCTCAGATTCTGTGGTCTGTTCTTCCAAAAAGCAAAAGGAAGAACAGACCACAGAACAATAGACTGGTTCAAGATTGGGAAAGGAGTATGGCAGGGCTGTCTACTCTCACTCTCCCTATTCAACTTGTATGCAGAACACATCATGTGACGTGCAGGGCTTGATGAATCCAAGGCTGGAGTTAACATTGCTGGTAGTCCACGCTCTGGTTACATCCCGCATAGATTACTGCAACGCGCTCTACCTGGGGTTGCCTTTGAAGATGGCCCGGAAGCTTAAAATCGTCCAGCGTGCAGCAGCCAGGTTGCTAACAGGAGCGGCGCTCAGGGATCACACAACTCCTCTGTTGCATCAGCTCCACTGGCTGCCAGTTTGCCACCAGGCTCAGTTCAAAGTGCTGGCTTTACCCTATAAAGCCCTAAACGGTTCCGGCCCAGCCTACCTATCCGAACGCATCTCTTCCTACGAACCCTCCAGGAAGTTAAGATCATCGGAGGAAGTCCTGCTCCCGATCCCGTCTGCTTCGCAAGCACGCTTGGCGGGGACGAGAGACAGGGTCTTCTCTGTGGTGGCCCCTCGGCTGCGGAACTCCCTGCCTAAGGATATTAGATCAGCCCCCTCCCTCCTGACTTTTCGGAAGAGAGTAAAAACCTGGCTCTTCGAGCAAGCATTCAGAAACCCGGAATAAATAGTCAAGCTTGAGATGGAGAATGACCCAGGAACGGCCAAGACGATGAAACGGATGAGGATTGGAACGAGAGGATATAGCTCTTTGTTTTTTTTTATTGTTATTATGCACTGTCTTTATGTTTAAACGCACTATAATGTTTCTTTTTTGCTTATCAATATATGTATTTTTATGGCATCGGATTGTGCCGACTGTGTATACCGCCCTGAGTTGTCTTTTTTGTCTAAATGCACTTACGGTAATTGTTTTTGCTTTCTGAATGTATGAATTGATGGCATCGAATTGTGCCGATATGTAGACCGCCTTGAGTCACCTGCGGGCTGATATGGGCAGGATATAAATAATGTAAATAAATAAATAAATAAATACGTATATTTGATTGTGCTTTGTCTCATTTGAATGGCTTGTCTCTCGGTTATCAGCAGTGTTCCTCCAATACACACACACAGACACGCACACACTTGTGTATGTGAAGTTATATAGTTTGATATGTATGTTTGATTTGGCTTCGCCTCATTTGAATGGCTTGGCTTATGATTATCAGCAGAGTTCTTCCAAAATATGTGTGTGTGTGAAGTTACATAGGTTTTTATGTATGTTTGAGTTTGCTTCATCATCTCATAGGTCCATATGTATGTTTAATTTGGTTTCACCTCATTTGAATGGCTTGGCTCTTGATTATCAGCAGAGTTCCTCCAATATGCATACATATCTATATATATAAATTTGTTAGGGGCATCCAACGGAGCCACAAAACTCAAAAAACCCCCAACGAAACTTAACCAAAATTCCTATGCCCATAACGCAACCCACAAGGTACAAACATATCTACTCAAAATGAAAAACAACACAACAACACACTCACAAAACGGCAAAACAACTGAGTATGCGCATTGGCACCCAGCCGCAAGTTCCCTGGCGCGCGCACACGGCCTTCTGGCCAACATTCCCTCTGTGGAAGCCATGCCCACTCCAAGCCCCGCCGCGCCGCTTCCTGCACACACACACACCCTGCCGCAAACACACACGCAACCCCACGCTCCATCACTCCCCCGCCGCCGCACACACACACGCAACCCCACGCTCCATGATTCCCCCCGCTGCCGCACACACACACGCAACCCCACACTCCATCACTCCCCCCGCCGCCGCACACACACATGCAACCGCACTCCCCCCGCCGCCGCACACACATGCAACCCCACGCTCCATCACTCCCCCCGCCGCCGCACACACACACGCAACCCCACTCCCCCCGCCGCCGCACACACACACGCAACCCCACGCTCCATCACTCCCCCCGCCGCCACACACACACACACAACCCCACGCTCCATCACTCCCCCGCCTAATCTTACCTCCTTTTACTTCACGCCACCTCCAAACCCCACCGCGCCCCTTCCTGCCCTGTCAAAATCCAGGAAAGACGGGAAGGAAGGAAAGAAGGAAGAAAGAGAAAGGGAGGTAAAGAAAAAAGGGGAAGGAAAGTTAGAGGAAGAAGGAAGAAGAAAAGAAAAGGCAAGATGGAAAGAAAGAAAAGAGAGACAGCAGAAGAGAAAGAAAAAGGGGGAAGGAAGGAAAGAGGTAGAGAAGGAAGAAATGAGAGACAGAGGGAGGGAAAGAAAAAGGGGGAAGGAAGGAAGGAGAGAAGGAAAGAAAAAAGGGAATGAAGGAAGGAAAGAGGGAGTGAAGAAAGGGGGAAGATGTAGAGAAAGAGGGAGGGAAGGAAAGAAGGAAAGAGAGAAGGAAGAAAAGAGACCAGAAGAGAAAGAAAAAGGGGGAAGGAAGGAAGGAGAGAAGGAAAGAAAAAAGGGAATGAATGAAGGAAAGAGGGAGTGAAGGAGGGGGGAAGATGTAGAGAAAGAGGGAGGGAAGGAAAGAAGGAAAGAGAGAAGGAAGAAAAGAGACCAGAAGAGAAAAAAAGGGGGGAAGGAAGGAAGGAGAGAAGGAAAGAAAAAAGGGAATGAATGAAGGAAAGAGGGAGTGAAGGAAGGGGGAAGATGTAGAGAAAGAGGGAGGGAAGGAAAGAAGGAAAGAGAGAAGAGAAGGAAGAGGAGAAGAAAAGATGGAAGGGAAGGAAGGAGGGAAAGAAGGAGAGAAAGAGGGAAGGTTGGCCACAGCAACACGTGGCAGGTAAAGGTTGTTATTTCTATTATTATTATTATTATGCTATTATTCCTATGAGACCTTTTTAGGGGGAATGGGAGAGGTGTCAGGTCCCAGAGGCAATGCATTGCATTATTGTTATTGTTATGATGGTGGTGAAATAAAAGGAAATAAAAAGTGAAAGAAGGAAGCAAACAGGGAGGGAAGAAAGGCAAAGGAAGAAAGGGGGAGGGAATGACGGAAAGAGAGAAGGATGAAACCAAGTAGTGAAAGAAGGAAAGAAAGAAAGAGGTAGAGAAGGAAGAAAGGAGAGAAAGGAGGAGGAAAAGGGGGAAGGAATAGGTAGGGACCTCTCTTTCATAATAGTCCAGATATCTACCTCAACTTTGATAAGTTTTACTATAGGCCACAGCAACGCGTGGCAGGGCACAGCTAGTATGTATATAGGTTTGTATGTATGTTTGATTCTGCTTTCTCTCATTTGGAAGGCTTGTCTCTTGACCATCGTCTTCTTTTGGAGTTTTTCCCAAACCTATCTTGGACAAAATACGCCTTTGGTTTTCCCTTTCCGCTTCCAAACCTTCCTGTGCAAAATGTCCACTTTTTTTGTGAAACGTGGAGGCTTAGTTCAGGCCTTTCAGGGGAAGGGTGAAATCCCCGAAACAAAGGCGACCCCTCCGCCCCCACGTCTCCCTGCCTTCCCCCTTTCTTTCCCAAAGAATACAGGGCTCAGAAGGGCCAGAAACACGTGATCCTTGCAGGCCTCTTTTTTAGGGGAATGAAAAAGGAGGGGAATGTGGTCACGCTGAGGCTAAAAGCTAAGGGCTTGTGACCCTCGACCTCTGCTTTTCTCTTCTTGCTCCAAACAAGAGGGAAGAAGAGGGGAGATCTGCTTGTGAATGGCTAGGTGTCCAAGGCAAAAAAAAAAAAAAACCTAGCTAAATACCATCCCAAAATACGGGGCAAACAATGAGAATTTTTCCCAGTATTTCTTTTACTTTTTTTGGAAGATTTTTCTTTTTGCTCCAAAGTCAGTGGCTTCTGTGATCTTGTCCAGAAATGGCGTTCAAAGTGCCAAGGAAGTTCTCAGAATTAAAAAAGACAAAGTGACCAAATCCATATTGAGTTGAAAATTGTCCAGAGATATCTACATAAAAACTCCAACCATCACCCAAGTCAAAAAAGAAGCATCATTAAAGCCTTGGCAGACCGTGCAAAAAGAATCTGCGAAGCCCACCTCCTCCAAGATGAACTGAACCACCTCAACTGGGCTCTACAGGCCAATGGAGACTCCATTCAGACATCAGAAGAGCGGCAAGACCGAGAACAAGCCACGAGAGTAAAGATGAAGATCCACCCAGAGGAAAAGTGTTCCTGCCATACATCAAGGGAACCACTGACCGCATAGGGAAGCTGATGAAGAAACACAACATACAAACAATCTACAGACCCGCCAAGAAAATCCAACAAATGCTACGTTCAGCAAAGGACAAGAGGGATCCTCTCACCTCTGCAGGAGTCTACTGTATACCATGCAGCTGTGGACAAGTCTACAGAGGGACCACCAAACGCAGCATCATTGCCCAGACACGGATCAAGGAACATGAAAGGCACTGCAGGCTACTTCAACCAGAGAAGTCAGCCATAGCAGAGCACCTGATGAACCAGCCTGGACACAGCATATTATTTGAGAACACAGAAATGCTGGACCACACCAACAACCACCATGTCAGGCTACACAGAGGAGCCATTGAAATCCACATGTGAACAATTTAAACAGAAAGGAGGTGACCATGAAAATGAACAAAATCTGGCTACCAGTATTTAAAAACTCTAAAATTACAACAGCAAAACAGCAGAGAGGAAACAACCAGGCACATCTTAACACCTCTCAACAAAACATTATCCCAGGCTCAGCCAGGCCTTCAAATGCTAATGAAGGTGGTCAGCTGAAACATTCACACCTAGCTTCAGCAGAGAAGAGCTCTGTGCCCCACCCCAGTCATTCCACAGATATATAAACCCATTTTCCTATTTCCAACAGACCTCACTATCTCTGAGGATGCTTGCCATAGATGCAGGCGAAACGTCAGGAAAAATGCCTCTAGAACATGGCCATATAGCCCGAAAAAACCCACAAGAACCTAGTGATTCCAGCCATGAAAGCCTTCGACAATACATTGTCCAGAGAATTAAGAACCTCTGAAAATTTTGGAGAATGTCACCTGTATCAGTGGTATTTTGCAAGTCGTGGAGCAAAAGAGCGACAAGAAATCCCCATTTTACAGCGGATCTTCCACATTTCTGCTTCAATTGAATGCTGGCCTTCTACAAATATTTTCTAATTTTAAATATTTGAATATTTCAAAATCGGTTCCCCATAATTAACAGCCTCCATTGGATCCAGACATAAAATCATTCCTTTAAATATGAGCTCTGCAGGAATCCCCATAAAAGCCAACCGGTGTGATGTCTTTTGCACCAAGAGAGCTATCATTTAGTACAGTTTAATATCCCCTTTGTGGTTTTGCTTTATTCTAAAACTGACATTCTTTCTTTTTACATTTTCAAAGGGAAGATCCTTCGAGGTCTGCTGTTGTTGTGTAAATATGTGTTTGTGTGCGTACGTATGCAAAACATTAAAGCAAACATCCCCAAATTGGTCAAGAATGCATCCACCCAATGGAAAGTTTGAAAAATTTAATTTAGATGTTCTTTGCACTTATTCAGAAGGAAGCCAGTCTCGATGCTAACAAGAAAACTAAGGGCCAAAGATGTTGGTGTTATTGTTTGTATTATTATTAGTACACAGCAAATAAGATCACTATGCTGGTTGTTGTATTGGATCACATGTTTGACACTTCCCAAGTGTCTAGGACAGTGTGATGTATTGGCGAATAATGTTTGTAGATCCCTTTTGCAGTTGACAGTTTGATCATTAAATCCTCATATCTTGTCGGCTTTTCCAGTTGTTTCTCTTCAATCCTGCTGTCACCTGGGATCGTTGATGTTGCAGTCCCAGGAGACAGCTGGATTGAAGAGAAACAACTGGAAAAGCTGACATGATATGAGGATTTAAAGATCGAACTGCAAAGATTCTGGCACAAACCAGTAAAGTTGGTTCCAGTGGTGATTGGCACACTGGGTGCAGTGCCCAAAGACCTTGGCCTGCACTTAAACACAATTGGCGCTGACAAAATTATCATCTGCCACCTTACTGGGATCTGCACGCATTATTCGCCGATACATCACACAGTCCTACACACTTGGGAAGTATCCGATGTGTGATCCAATACAACAGCCAGCAGAGTGATCTTGTCTGCTGTGGACTCATCTTATAGTGTTTCAAATAATAATAGTTTTTTTTTTGTCGTGTCAGGAATGTCTTGTTGTGAGAGAATTGGCTGTCTGCAAGGACGTTGCCTAGGGGACGCCTGGATGATTTTTGATGTTTTATCAACCTTGTGGGAGGCTTCTCTCATGTCCCCACATGAGGAGCTGGAGCTGATAGAAGGAGCTCATCCGCCTCTCCCTGGATTCGAACCTGCGATCTGTTGGTCTTCAGTCCTGCTGGCACAGGGCCTTAACCCACTGTGCCACTGGGGGCTCCAAATAATAATAACAATAGTGTTAATTTCCCACTACATTATTATTATTATTATTATTATTATTATTATTATATTATTATTATTATTATTATGTTTCAGAAAAACATCTATTTTTGCTTCATTGACTATTCTAAAGCCTTTGACTGTGTGGATCATTAAAAAATGTGGCAAGTTCTTGGTGGGATGGGCATCCCAAGCCACCTTGTCTCTCTCCTGAGGAATCTGAACAAGGACCAAGTAGCAACAGTCAGAACTGACCACGGAGGAACAGACTGGTTCAAGACTGGGAAAGGCGTACGGCAAGGCTGCATCCTCTCACCCAACCTCTTTAACTTGTATGCAGAACACATTATGTGATGTGTGGGGCTGGATGAATGCAAGGCTGGGGTGAAAATTGCTGGAAGAAACATTAACAACCTCAGATATGCAAATGACACCACTCTGATGGCCGAAAGCGAGGAGGAGCCGAAGAAAGAAGAAAGCGCAAAAGCCGGGTTGCAGCTAAACATCAAAAAAACCAAGATGATGGCAACAAGAATGATTGACAACTGGAAAATAGAGGGAGAAAACGTGGTGGCCGTGACAGACTTTGTATTTCTAGGCGCAAAGATGACTGCAGATGCAGACTGTGGCCAGGAAATCAGAAGACGCTTCCTTCTTGGGAGGAGAGCAATGTCCAGTCTCGATAAAATAGTAAAGAGTAGAGACATCAGACTGGCAACAAAGATCCATTGCCTAGTCAAAGCCATGGTATTCCCTGTAGTCACCTACGGATGTGAGAGCTGGACCTTAGGGAAGGCTGAGCGAAGGAAGAGAGATGCTTTTGAGCTGTGGTGTTGGAGGAAAGTCCGGAGAGTGCCTTGGACTGCGAGAAGATCCAACCAGTCCATCCTCCAGGAAATAAAGCCCGGCTGCTCACTGGAGGGAAGGAGACTAGAGACCAAGTTGAAGTACTTTGGCCACATCATGAGGAGACAGCAAAGCCTAGAGAAGACAATTATGCTGGGGAAATTGGAAGCCAAAAGGAAGAGGAGCTGACCAAGGGCAAGATGGATGGATGGCATCCTTGAAATGACTGGACTGACCTTGAAGGAGCTGGGGGTGGTGACAGCCGACAGGGAGCTCTGGCGTGGGCTGGTCCATGAGGTCACGAAGAGTTGGAGATGACTGAATGAATGAACAACAACAATGTATGTATGGTCCATGAGGTCACGAAGAGTTGGAGACGACTGAACGAATGAACAACAACATGGTGAACTTATCATAAGTTAGACTTGTTGTTGTTATTGACCTTCAAGTCATTTCTGAGTTATGGATTCCCTAAGGTGAACCTATCATAAGTTAAATCTGTTGGGGTTGTTATTGTTGTTGTTGTTGGCCTTCAGGTTGAGTTGTGGATAGCCTAAGCTCAATCTATCAAATTTTAAACCTGTTTTGTTGTTGTTGTTGTTGAACTTCAAGTCATTTCTGAGTTATGGATTCCCTAAGGTGAACTTATCATAAGTTAAACCTTTTGTTGTTGTTGTTGTCAGTCTTCAGTCCTGCTGGCACAGGGCTTTAACCCACTGTGCCACTGGGGGCTCCAAATAATAATAATAATAGTGTTAATTTTCCACTACCTTATTATTATTATTATTATTATTATGATTACTAAATAATAATAATAATAGTAATAGTAATAATAATAATAAGGTAGTGGAAAATTAACACTCAAAAATATTGTGGGACACTTGAATCCAGACTGATAAAGTTTTGGAACACAATACACCAGACATCACGATTGTGGAAAAGAAAAAAGTTTGGATTATTGATGCTGCCATACTGGGTGACAGTGGCATTGAGGAAAAACAACAGGAAAAACTCAGCCGTTATCAGGACCTCAAAATCGAACTACTTGCAAGTTATCAATCAGCCTGGCTGACCATTGTCTCGGTTTTTTGATGTTTCACTGTTAACTCCCCAAATTTGCCATGCATTGGGTTGTCCTTGGAAAGATGCAATCAGTGGGGAAGTTGGGCTCCTTCTGGGCAAATGGGAGACAATTCATTATGCTAATTGCGGGGAGGGGGCGTTGAAGCGGATGTGCCTCCACCTCCTCCTGGCCCCCCTCCCTTTTTGGGGGCCGGTTGATCCGAAGGGCACGCCCCGTGGGGGAGTCACGTGGGCCCTTCTTCGCGCCACTTTCGTAAATCTCATTTTTCCCTCCTCGCCGAGCCAGCCTTTCGCCCGGGACTTCCAAGGTAACGCGCTTCTCTCGCTCTCTCTCTCTCTCTGCCGGAAGGAAACCAAGCTAGGGGAGGGGGAAGGAAGGGGGCCCTCGATTCCCAAGGCTAACCTTTCCTCCTCTTCCTCCCCCAAACCTTAAGAGTCCTCTTTTGGGTTTTTGTGGGGAGTCGGTGTGATGCCTTTCTTCTTTGAGAGGAAAAAAGAGGCTCCTCTGGGTGGGAACTGCTGTTTTGGGGTGCAAAACCCCATTGCAAAGAGGGGGGAGTTAAGACCCTATTGGGGCTCTGCATTCAGCTGCTCTGGGGTGGTTCCAGTCTGCTATATGAAATACAGATTATCTGCTTGAACCGGATTATATGGCAATGTAGATTCAGATAATCCGGATTAAATCAAATAAGGGCTCTGCATTCAGTTGCTCTGGGGGTGGTTCCAGTCTGCATTATCTATCCTGCTATATGAAATCCAGATTATCTGCTTGAACCAGATTATATGGCAGTGTAGATGCAGATAATCCGGATTAAATAAAATAAGGGCTCTGTATTCAGCTGCTCTGGGGGTGGTTCCATTCTGCTATATGAAATCCAGATTATCTGCTTGAACCGGATTATATGGCAGTGTAGATTCAGATAATCCGGATTAAATCAAATAAGGGCTCTGCTCTGGGGGTGGTTCCATTCTGCATTATCTATCCTGCTATATGAAATCCAGATTATCTGCTTGAACCTGATTATATGGCAGTGGAGATTCAGATAATCCGGATTAAATCAAATAAGGGCTCTGCATTCAGCTGCTCTGGGGGTGGTTCCATTCTGCATGATCTATCCAGATTATCTGCTTGAACCGGATTATATGGCAGTGTAGATTCAGATAATCCGGATTAAATCAAATAATCTGCGATGAGTGGGACCTATGCCTCTCACTCGCTGCGCTGTCTCGGTATTGGGTCCCAGCTATCATACTTTTGCCTAATCTGGCAATGTGGACTCAGAAAATCCAGTTCATAACAGATAATGCTGAATTTATTTATTTATTTATTTATAGTGTCAGTATCAACCAGACAATTATATTACGTTTTTAACAAATTACATTTTTATTTGTTAAAAATTACATTTATTTATATTTTTACATATATTTAAATTAAATTTATTTACATTTATTTATTATTTGTTAAAATAATGCTGATTATCTGCTTTGTTTTGTTTTGTTAAAAATATAATACAACTGTCTGGTTCTTCCTGACAACGATAAATAAATATAATCCGCTTTGGTAATCCGGATTATATGGCAGTTTAGATCCAGCCTTCTACACACCTGTACAAAATCCAGATTATCTGCTTCGAACTGGATTATCTGGCAGTGTAGATGCAGGTAATCCAGTTCAAAGCAGATAATCCAGATGATATGGCAAGCTAGATGCAGCCCATGGCCACTTCTACACGGCTGCATAAAATCCAGATTATCTGATTTGAACTGGATTATATAGCAGTGTAGACTCAGATAATCTGGCTATATGGCAGGGTAGATCCAGCCTTCTACACCTGTACAAAATCCTTCGAACCAGATTATCTGGCAGTGTAGATGCATATAATCCAGGATATATGGCAGGGTAGATCCAGCCTAAGGCCCCTTCTACACACCTGTACAAAATCCAGATTATCTGCTTCGTACCAGATTATCTGGCAGTGTAGACGCAGGTAATCCAGTTCAAAGCAGATAATCCGGATGATATGGCAAGCTAGATGCAGCCTATGGCCCCTTCTACACGGCTGTATAAAATCCAGATTATCTGCTTTGAACTGGATTATATAGCATTGTAGACTCAGATAATCCAGCAATATGGCAGGGCAGATGCAGCCTTCTACATGGCTGTATAAATCCAGGGCCCTTCCATGCAACCCTATATCCTAGAATATCAAAGCAGAGAATCCCACAATATCTGCTTTGAACTGGGTTATCTGAGTCCACACTTAGATAATGTGGGATTTCCTGCCTTGATATTCTGGGATATAGGGCTGCGTGGAAGGGCCCCCAGGTTATCTGCTTTGAACTGTATTATATGGCACTGTAGACAGAGATAATTCTGATTATATCGCAGGGTAGATGCGGCCTGAGGCCCCTTCTACATGGCTATATAAAATCGAGATCACCTGCTTTGAACTGGATTATCTGGCAGTCTAGACTCAGGGCCTTTCCACGCAGCCCGATATCCCAGAATATCAAGGCAGAAAATCCCACATTATCTGAGTGTGGACTCCGATAACCCAGTTCAAAATGGATATTGTGGGATTTTCTGCCTTGATACTAGGTAAAAGTATGACAGCTGGGACCCAATACCGAGATAGGGCTGTGTGGAAGGGCCCTTAGATAATCCGGTTCAAAGCAGATAATCTGGATTTTGTACGGGTGTGTAGAAGGCTGGATCTATCCTGCCATATAATCTGGATTCCCAAAACGGATTATCTGCTGTGAAGTGGATTTTCTGAGTTCACACTGCCAGATTAGGTAAAAGTATGATAGCTGGGACCCAATACCGAGATAGGGCTGTGTGGAAGGGCCCTTAGATAATCCGGTTCAAAGCAGGTAATCTGGATTTTGTACAGGTATGTAGAAGGCTGCCATATAATCCGGATTACCAAAGCGGATTATCTGCTATGAAGTTGATTTTCTAGTCCACACTGCCAGATTATTTATTTATTTACGGCATTTATATGCCGGCTTTACCCTGAAGGTGACTCAAGAGCGGCTTACAATATATATTTTCATACAATATATTATATTATTAGCATAGTACAATATCAAGATTAGGTAAAAGTATGATAGCTGGGACCCAATACTGAGATAGGGCTGTGTGGAAGGGACCTTAGATAATCTGGTTCGAAGTTTATGGTTTATCTGGAGAGACCCTGCTCACGCTCCCACCTCCTTCGCAGGCACGATTGGTGGGGACGAGGGAGAGGGCCTTCTCGGTGGTGGCCCCTTAACTCTGGAATTCACTCCCTAAGGACATCAGGCATGCCCCAACGCTGGCAGTCTTTAGGAGGAGCCTGAAAACGTGGTTGTTCCAGTGTGCCTTCCCAGAATAAGGAAAACTTAGCAATACGTCCACAAATGCACTTTAATATAGATTTAGGATTGTCTGCGTGCCCTCATCTTTCCTTAAAAACCCTATCCTAGTTTACCCTACCTTGTTCATGCCCAGCATTATTTTAAATTTTAATTATTACATAGGTTTTTTAATGCTGTATGTTATTGTTTATTGTATATTTCTTTGTTTTTGAGTTTTATTTTAACTGTCTTGTATTGATTATTTGTTATTGTTTTTGTTTATTGATGTACTGTGGGCTTGGCCTCATGTAAGCCGCACCGAGTCCCTTGGGGAGATGGTAGCGGGGTACAAATAAAGTTTTTATTTATTTATTTATTTATTTATTTATTAATTATTATTATTGATAACTAGCTGTCCCCTGCCACGCGTTGCTGTGGCCCAGTCTGGTGATCTGGAAAATAAAGTAATGAGAAAGTGTTGGTTTCTAATGTATGTAATGTCTTTATGCTTGTGAGTAAACAGTATTTCTTGCAGTTTCTTTGCCAGTGTTGATGTGGAGATTGTCTGGTTTGCCTACTCTGGAATATGCAACATATCATAGTCCTTCTTTAAGGGTCTCTTTCAAATCTATGATACTATATCTGTGTGTGTGAGAGAGTGTGAGAGAATCATATCTATCTATATTTATGACTGGATGGCTCTGATTACATTACTAGAAATCCCAAATGTCTATTTCCTCCAAACTCCATCTGTGTTCATATTTGGGCATATGGAATATCCGTGCCAAGTTTGGCCCAATTCCATCATTGGTGGAGTTCAGAATGCTCTTTGATTGTAGGCAAACTATAAATCCCAGCAATGACAATTCCCAAATGACAAAATCATTTTTTTTGAGTGGAGGACATACATTGGGTTGTTAGGTGTCTTGTGTCCAAATTTGGTGTCAATTCCCCCAGTGGTTTTTGAGTTCTGATGGTATCACAAACGAACATTACATTTTTATTTATATAGAATAATAATAATAATAATAATAATAATAATAATAATAATAATGGCAGGGTAAGAAAGAGCAGCCCCAAAGAAATTTGGAGAACGGGACAAAAATATTCTTATGGATCGGGGTGATTTGCTTTTAGGAAAAGCAGAACAATGCACTCCCCAAACCTGTGAGTTGTTTTATTTTCCCTCCTGCTTGTTTACAAACTTGCAAAAACACTCCTTGGGTGTTGAGTGTCCATCTCCCAAAACTTTCCCAACTTGGCCTCGTTTGCAGAATGGGACAAAAATGTCTTTCTTATGGATCTGGGTGGTTTGCTTTTAGGAAAAGCAGAACAATACACTCGCCAAACCTTTGAGTGCTTTATTTTCCCTCCTGCTTGTTTACAAACTTGCAAAAGCACTCCTTAGGTGTTGAGTGTCCATCTCCCAAAACTTGCCCAACTTGGCCTCGTTTGCAGAATGGGACAAAAATGTCTTTCTATGGATCTGGGTGGTTTGCTTTTAGGAAAAGCAGAACAATACACTCCCCAAAACTTTGGGTTTGCTTTCCCTCCTGCTTGTTTACAAACTTGCAAAAACACTCCTTGGGTGTTGAGTGTCCATCTCCAAAACTTTCCCAACTTAGCCTCGTTTGCAGAATGGGACAAAAATGTCTTATGGATCTGGATGGTTTGCTTTTAGGAAAACCAGAACAATACACTCCCCAAACCTTTTGAGTGTTTTATTTTCCCTTCTGCTTGTTTACAAACTTGCAAAAACACTCCTTGGGTGTTGAGTTTGCATCTCTCAAAACTTTCCCAACTTGGCCTGGTTTGCAGAATGGGACAAAAATGGATCTGGGTGGTTTGCTTTTAGGAAAAGCAGAACAATACACTCCCCAAACCTTTGAGAGCTTTATTTTCCTCTTGTTTACAAACTTGCAAAAACACTCCTTGAGTGTTGAGTGTCCATCTCCCAAAACTTTCCCAACTTTGCAGAATGGGACAAAATGTCTTTCTTATGGATCTGGATGATTTGCTTTTAGGAAAAGCAGAACAATACACTCCCCAAACCTTTGAGTTGTTTTATTTTCTCTCCTGCTTGTTTACAAACTTGCAAAAACACTCCTTGGGGTGTTGAGTGTGCATCTCCAAAAACTTCCCCAACTTGGCATCGGTTGCAAAAACATCTTCCCCCAAGTTCCAAGTGTTTTGCCCTCCTTTCCCATTTGCAAAAACATCTCCATTTGCAAAAACATCTCCATGTTCCATTTGCGAAGGGCTTTGCAACGCGTGGTTTGCTTTCCCTTTGTCTTTGGGCACCGAGTTTTGGGGCAGGCCAGAGAGAGAGAGTTGCACTCCTTCCTTTTGAATTGTCGGTGGGGCTTCTCTTCTGAGTTTTGCATTGAGAGGAAGGGGAAAAGAAGAGAGAGGAGGTCCCTTTTTTGCGCAATTCCTTGGGCACATTTTGCAAAAGCTTGGTTGGAGAGATCTGGGCGCACAAGGAGGAGAGGAGCGCGTGCGCCTCGCTGGGGCGCGCCATGTTGTGCGCGGGGCAGGCTGGGCTTTGTAGTTCCCTTTGCACAACCCCCTCCATCCTTCCCTCCCTCCCTTTCCACACCACGCGCTGGGAAGAGAAAGAGGAGGAGGAGGAGGAGAAAGAGGCGCTGAGGTTGCTGCCTTTGCCCGGGACACGAGGAGCTAGGGACGCACACCAAAGACGCCACTCTTTCTTGCTTTTCTCCAACCGGCTTCTCTTCCCAACTTTGCGTGGGCTTTGAGGAAAGGGTAAGGCAAAACTTGGCATGGTTTTGGCAAGGGAAGGTTTGCTAAACTTTGCAAAAAAAGGGAAGACAAACAAGGTTCAAGAACGCGTTGGTTGCGCGCTCCAGTCTTTGGAGACAAAGAAAGAGGGTCCCTTTTGGATGTGCCTCCATCCAAAGCGTTATCTCTTCTCCTTTTGGGATTCCACGAACCAAACCCCTTCAATTTCCCCTTCTTTCCCCCCTAATCGATGCCAAACGCGTGTCTTTAATTGCCCCGTGTGGATTTAAATCCTCTCTTTGCAAATAAAGAGTTGTTTTCTTATCTTTCCATTTCTGTGCGCCTTTTACGCACAGCCAAGTTTGCAAAACTTAAGGTTTCTGTTCTCTTTCTCTTTGTTATGTTTACTTCTTATTTGTTTGTTTCCCTCCTTTTTGTTGTTTCTCCCCCTTCTGAGTGTCCCTTCTTGCCCATTTCTCTCCCCCCCCCCCTTTTCCAACTCCCTCCCTTCTGGCCTTGCTTTGCGTGGGTTCAGTGAGAGTTCAGGAGTGCGCCTTTGGAGACATCTTGGGGGGAACTTCTTTGGGGCCATTTTTGAGTGGGAAATACTATTTATTGTAAGAGGAAAACGGCTGGGTGGCTTCTAAGGACCACGAGGGACTCTTCCCACGGCGTGGCTTGCGTGGAAAGAGTTAAAGAGTTGGGAAAAAACAGGAGTGGGCCGGGCGCGCACTCCTTTGGAGACGTCTTAGGGGGACCCTCTTTGGGGGTATTTTTGGGTGGGAAATACTATTGATTGCAAGGGAGAAATGGTTGGGTGGCTTCTAAGGACCACGAGGGACTCGCGTGGGAAGATTAAAAAGAGTTGGGAAAAACAGGAGTGGGTTGGGCACGCACTCCTTTGGAGACGTCTTAGGGGGACCCTCTTTGGTCCATTTTTGGGTGGGAAATACTATTTATTGAAAGGGGAAAATGGTTGGGTGGCTTCTAAGGACCACGAGTGACTCTTCCCACGGCGTGGGAAGAGTTAAAAGAGTTGGGGGAAAACAGGAGTGGGTTTCCCCCAACTCCCCTCTCCTTTGGAGACGTCTTGGGGGGGACCCTCTTTGGGGCCATTTTTGAGTGGGAAATACTATTTATTGCAAGGGGAAAATGGTTGGGTGACTTCTAAGGACCACTAGGGACTCTTCCCGCGGCGTGGCTTGCGTGGGAAGGGTTTAAAAAGTTGGGGGAAAATAGGAGTGGGTCGGGCGCGCACTCCTTTGGAGACGTCTTGGGGGGACCCTCTTTGGGGCTGTTTTTGGGTGGAAAATACTATTTATTGCAAGGGGAAAAGTGGCTTCTAAGGACTACAAGGGACACTTCCCACGTTGCGTGGGAAGAGTTAAAAAAGTTGGGGAGGGGAAAAAAGGGGGGGGGAGAGTTTAGAGAAAGAAGAGAAGGCAAAGCTTGGCGCGTTTTTGGCGCTTTGAATGGAGGACTCGTTTTCCCACAATGCCTCCCTGGATCAGAAAGAAAGAAAGAAGAACCTTTAATCCCAGCACGAGGGACAAGGGAGGGAGGGGGAGTAGAGAGGAGGGGGGGGCTCCCTTCTGCGCATGCGCGTTCACCTCCCCATTCAACTGCTTGCACGTGGTGACCCCTTCCAAAGTGGCTTGCAATGCCCAAAGAAAGAGAATCCATCCAAGGTGAAAGGTTGTGGTCCCCCCTCTCTCTATATATATCAGAACATACAATATTTCATTCTAAGGAAGAAGTTACTTTTAAATTTTAATTTAATTAGAAACTAATTAATGTGAATATTTTAATTCAAAATCCTGTCTCCAAATAACAGCCAGCGTAAGTATCTCACACTTCACAAAACCCCCTTGGCAATAGCTGTGGGTATAACACAACAATAGTCAATCTCAGTCCTGTAAAGTGCTTGGTGAAATCTGTGGGTTCACACATATATGTATTAAGGCATCTAAATATGGTCAAAGGCTTGTCAAAATAACCGTGTCTTCACAGGAGCACATTTGGGGGTGAAAGGAGGAGGGTTAGTGTTCGCTTTCTCACTTGTTTTCGGTGTGTTTCCTTCCCCCTGTTTGGACAAAACAACACAATTGTATTTTTTGGGGAAATCGTGTAACGTTTTTGTTTACCTTGATGTTTTGCAACTCTGGTGGGAGATAATTATTTGCCATATCTTTGAAAGTGCAATAGTAACTTATGGATGGAGATGGGTAAAGTGCTTTTTGCAGGGGAAGGCATAATAATATTTTTTATAATAATTTTATATATATAATAATTATTTTATAATAATTATATAATAATAATTTAATTATTATTATTACTATATATTATCTGTTGCAAAGATCAATAGTAACTTATGGATGGAGATGAGAAAGTGCTTTTTGCAGGGGAAGGCATAACAATAATTTTTTTGTAAATGATTTTTTTTATTAATTTATAATTTAATAATAATTATTACTATTTATTTGCTGCAAAGAGCGATAGTAACTTATGGATGGAGATGAGAGTGCTTTTTGCAAGGGAAGGCATAATAATAATAATAATAATAATAATAATTTAATAGTAATTACTATTATTACCTGCTTCAAAGTGCAATAGTAACTTATGGATGGAGATGAGACTGCTTTTTGCAAGGGAAGGCATAATAATAATTTAATAATAATAATAATAATAATAATAATAATAATAATTTAATGGCTGTTCGAAAGGGCATTTAATTAAGTGCTAAGCAACAACATTACGGTAATGAGAACTGGAATGGTATAAGGAAGATGAGACTGGCTATGATTCTACTAAGAGACGAAGCGGATTTTTATGTAGTTTGTATTTGTCGTATAGTTATATGTTGTTGATACTGGCCTTTGTAACTGTCTTTTTATGTGTACTGTACACCGCCATGAGTCGCCCGTAAGGGCTGAGAATGGCGGTTAATAAGTGCATCAAATAAATAAATAAATAAATAAATAAATAAATATTATTACTTGCTTCAAAGTGCAATAGTAACTTACAGATGGAGATGAGAAAGTGTTTTTGCAGGGGAAGGCATAATAATAATTTAATCATCATCATCATTGCTATTATTTATTATCTGCGTCTTCTCACGGCTTGAGGTACTACACAGCCAAAACACATATTAAATTACATAGGACAAAGATGAAAATACGATCCCAATAGAACACCAATATAATAATAACTTTATTCTTATACCTCGTCACCATCTCCCCAAAGGGTCTTGGGGTGGCTTACATATAGGACAGAATGCCCATAGATGCAAATACAAAACAATCGCGTCAAAGCAAAAACAGTCAAAATAAAAGTATATGTAAATATAACCATCCAGATAAAAGCACAATTCAATAAAGCAAAAGAGTGCAAAACAGCAGCATTGAAGCTCAAACAAAACAATACTCAACGAAACCAATTGCTGTCGTACAGTGGGCGTGACCAGGCTTTAAAAAGAGCCGGGCATGGGATAGTACAGTTGGGTTAAGTGCGGGGGATCTGAAGGATTTAAGTACGGGGAAGAAGGAGAAAGGAAAAACAAGGGGGCAATGGGGTTGGGGAGTGGGATTTGTAGTTCAGTTCTTCTCTATAATTGTATTGTAAAGTTCGGTATTGACCTTTATTCTTTTACTGATTTCTACTTTCCCTGTGATGATATCTTCAGTCTTCTCTCTCTTTTTTTTTTTTAGATTAGTACTTTTATTTTCTTTCAGCCATTCTGTGAAAGATAGTCAGGGTGCCTCGGCTGAGAGGCCCTATGGATTTTCCTAAACAAAGTCTTTAGAAACTTGGAAAGTTTAACAAAGTTCTTTATTATTGCTTAGATCTTCAACAAAACATACAAATTCTTCTTAACTTGCCCACAAAGGACAGGCAGCTTGCTTCGTGAACTATTTCTTTTGCAAGGAAAAACCTCCGACCCCTCCCTGGGCAATCTGTCTGGCATGGGGCCTTACTCCCAGTTCCAATTTGCTTTTTGGGTACCCAAGTAAACCTTATCGGCCAAAACTTTAGAGATTTTCCAGCTTGAGACCTTTGGATCAGTAAAACTCTTTTCTTCAGAAGCTTTAGGGCTGTCTTCCCCAGAGGCGTGTAGAGCTGTGAGGCTGTAAGTTCCCCAGCCAGAGCTTTGAGAACTGTCTTCTCCAGAAGCTTTGGGACAATTTTCCCCCGGAGCTTTGTAAGAAATTGAGCTTCTCTACAGGTGGGAAAAGCTTTCACATCCTGTAACTGAGCTTCTAAACTGTAAGACTGAACTAAAAACTTTCTCGAGCTTCTAAACTGTAAGACTAAACTAAAAACTTTCTTGAGCTTCTAAACTGTAAGACTGAACTAAAAACATTTTTGAGCTTCTAAACTGTAAGACTGAACTAAAAACTTTCTTTTCGCTCCCAGAACCCTAGGGAAAGGGGCGGAACTAAAGAACTTAGCGATGATAGGCAGGTGGCTGGCCCTATGGCTGCAGCCTGGAAGGAACCCCCCAACTGCAAAATGCATGGCCAAAACAAACACATGCATAGAAAGGAAATTTAGGCTTCTGGTACAGCTGTACCAACACAGACTGTATAACCAAATGGGCAAGAAACAGAAAGGACAATAATGTTAGATGAATGGGAAACAATGTGGAACAAAAAACTAAAATATACATACACCTACCATCTGAAAGAGAATTGGTTCGTTGTAGGTTTTTGGGGCTATACGGCCATGTTCTAGAAGCATTCTCTCCTGACGTTTCGCCTGCATCGATGGCAGGCATCCTAAGAGGTCGTGAGGTCACAACCTTTGAGGATGCCTGCCATCGATGCAGGTGAAATGCCAGGAGAGAATTTATTTATTTATTTATTTACAGTATTTGTATACTGCTTTCCTCACCCCGAGGGAAACTCAAAGTGGTTTACACATAGTGGTTTACACTGCGGTGGCGCAGTGGGTTAAACCCCTGTGCCGGCAGGACTGAAGACCGACAGGTCGCAGGTTCGAATCCGGGGAGAGGCGGATGAGCTATTGGCTCCAGCTCCTCATGCGGGGACATGAGAGAAGCCTCCCACAAGGATGATAAAAACATCAAATCATCCAGGCGTCCCCTGGGCAATGTCCTTGCAGACGACCAATTCTCTCACACCAGGAATCACTCCTGAGACGACAAAAAAAAAATGGCAAAAATTCAATGCCAGTACAAACAATTACAATTATACATTACAATTAGACATAAATTAAATTTTAAAAAATACATCAGTGAGCAATAAAACAATCATTAAAGCATGTTGAGAAACACTGGTGTAGGGACTTGTCTAATTTCCCTTAGGAGGGAGGTCCAAAGTTGGGGGGCCATCATTGAGAAGCCTCCCTCGTCCCTAACAATTGTGCCTATGACAGTGGTGGGAGTGAGACGAGAGCCTCCCCAGTAGATCTTAGAGCCTGCACTTGTTTGTAGGTGTAGATGTGGTCCCTAGATAGGGAGAACCCAAACGATTTAATACTTAATACGGTGTTTCTCAACCTGGGGGTCGGGACCCCTGGAGGGGTCACGAGGGGGTGTCAGAGGGGTTACCAAAGACCACCAGAAAACACAGTATTTTCTGTTGGTCATGGAGGTTCCGTGTGGGAAGTTTGGCCCAATTCAGTCCTTGGTAGGGTTCAAATGCTCTTTGATTGTAGGTGAATATAAATCCCAGCAACTACAACTCCCAAATGTCACGGTCTATTTCCCCCAAACCCTACTAGTGTTTACATTTGGTCATACTGAGAATTCGTGCCAAGTTTGGTCCAGATCCATCATTGTTTGAGTCCACAGTGATCTCGGGGTGTAGGTGAGCTACAACTCCAAAACCAAAGAACACTGGCCACCAAACCCTTCCAGTATTTTCTGTTGGTCATAGGAGTTCTGTGTGTCAGGTCTGATTCATTTCCATCGTTGGTGGAGTTTAGAATGCTCTTTGATTGTAGGTGAACTATAAATCCCAGCAACTACAACTCCCACAGGACAAAATCAATACCCTCCCCCAATCTGTTACTTTTCATAACAGCAGCAAAATGAGTTATGAAGTAGCAACGAAACTAATTTTATGGTTGGGGGGTCACCATAACATGTGGAAGCGTATTAAGGGGTTGTAGCATTAGGAAGGTTGAGAACCACTGACTTAATAGGTCAAAACCTGCACCTTGAAAAGGCTAGTTGGGCCTGCTGGAAGAGATAGGTCTTTATTATGTAAACAATGCCTTCACTCTTAACCATGTTATCCAAAGTCATATCCAGTTGACTGTCCAAATGTACCTCTCCCTATGTCGGAACCCAGATGCCTTAAAGAGCCAGACACAGGAGTATATCCAAAACAATAGTTTATTAAAGCTAAGTAAATAGGACTCGGAGACACTTGCTTCAGTGCCTCTGGTCAAAACCTAAAAGTTTGTAGCAATTTGCAACTTGAAAAACGAACTCAGAAAATAACCCGGATTAAACTGGCAAAAAACCCGGATTAAACAAGAGTTTGTGCAAAACACACCAAAATCGCACAGTTCAAAGAAAACAAGCAAACGGAGAGCCGTGAAGAAAAGCCGTCGTCCAGAAGCAGTCCAAAGTCGAAGAAGTCCCAGTTGAAAGTTCCAAAGTTGACAAGGCAGCATCGTCGTCAGAACAGTCCGAAGTCAAGGAGAGGGGAGATCCGCACTTAGGAGAATCCAAGCCGAGTTGTAACCCAAAGGTAAACAGCAACCTGCAGATCCAGGACCCAAGCCCAACAAGAAAGCGGCAGTGACAAGACCCAAGGCATGAAACCAACACTTTGCCTACTGCGAAGTACTTTCATTCCAGTGCCTTCATTTATCTTACAGCTCATCATCCGATGATGAGCTGCCCTCCACCCCATCCTCATCACTCTCAGCTGGCTTAGCTTCTACAGCTCAGCGCCAATGCCCATCCCTCCAACTCTTCCACCTCTTGTCAAGACTTAGGTCTCCCCATGAATCCACAGTATCCCCAGATTGCCAATCCCTGCCACCAGAAAACCCCGCAAAAGTGTCACTGGACATTGGTTGAGTGCATACATTCTGAACCACCTGTACCTTGGTCCAATCCAGTGATTCCTCTTCATCCCCATCACTCCCAGACCCATTATTCCAGTAAAACCCATGAAATCCTCTTCCTCTGTGGGACCAGTAAGTATGTCCCGGATCTTCTTTCTCTGGCGCTCCTCGTCTGACTCCTGCTCTCGAGTAACCCTCTTAATGCCTCTATTCCCATCTGAATCTCCTTCCTCCTCCTCACTCATTTCACTCTTGGAGAAACCTTCAAAGGATTCTTCATCAGTGGGTGACATAAGTATCTCCCGGATTCTCTTCCTTTGTTGTTCCTCATCTAACACCTGGGCGCCTAGTTTCCCTCCTCTACCACCCCTACTACTAGTTGTAGCGTTGCCAACAGACTCTACTACAACACCCTATGAACCATTTAAGATGGTGGTTCTCAACCTTCCTAATGCTACGACCCCAATATCAAAAGAGAGATATTGACAAGCTGGAATGTGTCCAGAGGAGGGCGACTAAAATGATCAAGGGTCTGGAGAACAAGCTCTATGAGGAGTGGCTTAAGGAGCTGGGCATGTTTACTCTGAAGAAGAGAAGGCTGAAAGGAGAAGCCACAGGGAGGAGGGAGCAAGCTTGTTTTCTGCTTCCTTGGAGACTAGGACGCGGAACAATGTCTTCAAACTACAAGAAAGGAGATTCCATCTGAACATGAGGAAGAACTTCCTGACTTTGAGAGCCATTCAGCAGTGGAATTCTCTGCCCCGGAGTGTGGTGGAGGTTCCTTCTTTGGAAGCTTTTAAGCAGAGGCTGGATGGCCATCTGTCAGGGGGGATTTGAATGCAATATTCCTGCTTCTTGGCAGGGGGTTGGACTGGATGGCCCATGACGTCTCTTCCAACTCTACGATTCTATGATTAACACCCCTCATGTGGTGACCCCCAACCATAAAATTATTTTTGTTGCTACTTCATAACTGCAATTATGCTACTGTTATGAATCATCATGTAAAGGTCTGAGATGCAGGATGTATTTTCAATTGCTGGACCAAATTTGTCACAAATACCTGATACACCCAAATTTGAATATTGGTGGTGGTGGGGGATTGATTTTGTCAATTGGTTGGATTTATAGTTCACCTACAATCAAAGAGCATTCTGAACTCCACCAACGATGGAATTGAACCAAACTTGACACGGAACTCCCATGACCAACAGAAATGCTAGAAGGGTTTGTTGGACATTGACCTTGAGTTTTGAAGTTGTAGTTCACCTACATCCAGAGAGCACTGTGGACATAACCAGTGGTGGATCTGAACCAAACTTGGCGCGGATACTCGATATGCCCAAATGGTGGAGTTTGGGGAAAATACAGTGTCATTTGTGGGTTGTAGTTGCTGGGATTTATAGTTCACCTACAATCAAAGAGCATTCTGAACCCCATCAACGATGGAATTGAACCAAACTTGGCACACAGAACTCCCATGACCAACAGAAAATACTGGAAGGGTTTGGTGGGCAGTGTCCTTTGGCTTTGGAGTTGTAGTTTACCTACATCCAGAGATCACTATGGACTCAAACAATGATGGATCTGGACCAAACTCTACACGAATAGTCAATATGCCCAAGTGTGACCCTGGTGGAGTTTCGAGAAAATAGAATCTTGACATTTGGGAGTTGTAGTTGCTGGGATTTATAGTTCACCTACAACCAAAGAGCATTCTGAAACCCACCAACGATGGAATTAAAAAAAACTTGGCACACAGTTCTTCCATGACAGGAAAACACTGGAAGGGTTTGGTGGCCAGTGTCCTTTGGTTTTGGAGTTGTAGTTCACCTACATCCAGAGATCACTGTGGACTCAAACAATGATGGATCTGGACCAAACTCTACATGAATACTCAATATGCCAAATGTGAACACTGGTGGAGTTTGGGGAAAATAGAATCTTGATATTTGGGAGATGTTGTTGCTGGGATTTATAGTTCACCTACAATCGAAAAGCATTCAGAACCCCACCAACGATAAAATTGGGCCAAACCTCCCTCACATGACCCCCATGTGGTCCACAGCAACGCATGGCAGGGGACGGCTAGTGCAAAATAAAACACAGTGGGCAGGCCAAATGCACGACATAAAATGATAAAACTCTGAATGAGATAGCAATGAAAAGGTACGTTTGTGGGCCATTCTAATAGTCATTGCACATAATTCCAATTTTATCTATTGCATAGGATCTTGATCAAAAAGCCACGTTTTTACTTACAGAAAGTCAGGAAGGACGGGACCGATCTGATATCCCTAGGGAGGAAATTCATAGCCGAAGGGGCCACCACTGAGAAGGCCCTGTCTCTCGTCCTTGCCAGTTGCACCTGCAAAGGAGCCGGGACCGAGAGCAGGTCTCCTCAGACGATCTTAAGCTCTGAGATGGTTCATAGGGAGTGATCCGTTCAGACAGGTAAGCTAGGCCAGAACCATTTAGGGCTTTATAGGCTAAAGGCAGCACTTTGCATTTGTACTCGGTGGTAGACTGTCAGCCAGTAGAACTGACGTAGCAGAGTTAGATATAAGTTAGATGCAAAATCTGGATATGTGTGCCTATCAAAAAGACACTTTAAATCAAATTAGTGACTTAAAGGGTGTTTGTTTTTGGAGTGTGGAAATCTTTGCCCTTAAATTGCACCAACAGCATAGAGTTCCCTTATTATTTTTTTATTACTCTACATTTATATCCCGCCCTTGTCACCCCTTCTCATGGCATACAATGCCGCATTACACATATAATAATAAACATAACATATCATTTTAGACAATTAACATATCAATTCAAACATACAATAACAAACAGGACATAATAATGTGAATATAAATACAATAAAAAGCTTAGAAGTCATTCAAATAGAAATATAAAAAAGCTTAGAAGTAAACATACAATAATTCAAATATAAATACAAAAAAAGCTTAAAAGTAACACAGTTAAGCTCTCTGAACTTTAGGGTCATGTATAAGCCAGCGAAATCTATCAATTTATAATTTTCTTTTGAGAAATATCAGGCTTTATTTGTCATCATTGTTAGAGCCAAGTAGAAGCCAGTTTAGATAAAGGTAAAGGTTTCCCCTGACATGAAGTCTAGTTGTGTCCGACTGGGGATTGGTGCTCACCTCAATTTCTAAGCTGAAGAGCCGGCGTTGTCCGTAGACACCTCCAAGTTCATCTGGCCAGCATGACTGCATGGAGTGTCATTACCTTCCCACAGAAGCGGGATCTATTGATCTCACACTTGCATGTTTTTGAACTGCTAACTTGGCAGAAGCTGGGGCTAACAGTGGGAGCTCACCCTTCTTCCCAGATTCAAACTTCCAACCTTTCAGTCAGCAATAATATCATACGAAATAATATCATATTAAAGCAGACTGGCACAACCTGGGGATCACAACCAGACACAGTAAAGACATCTGCCCTTGCGCTTTACTCCTCTGCTGCTGAGTAAGCAAGCCCAGTGTGGAACACATCTCACCACGCTAAAACAGTGGATGTGGCTCTCAATGAGACATGCCGCATTATTACGGGGTTGTCTGCGCCCTACACCACTGGAGAAATGACACTTGTTTAGCCGGTATTGCACCACCTGACATCCACCAGGAACTAGCAGCCAATACTGAAAGGACCAAGGCAGTGGCGCATACTCCGCAACCCCCAGGTTGAGAACCACTGACTTAGAGAGTAGAGGATATGATTTTTGTTACCCCATCTGTTCCAGTTTATGGAGTTTGGTGAAATACAAAATTCTAGTTGACAAGGCTTGAATTGAAGATGTTTTGTTTCAGAATGGCGAAGTTCTGTTACCCTTGTTTTACTTCTTTTCTTTGCAATTGAGTTTTGTCTAGATAATTGGTCTTCCCTAATCAGAGGCGGCCCTAGGTAATTTTCAACAGTAAGCAAACAGTATTTTGCCCCCCCCCCCCCCCCAATCATTGATATATATTTTCTGTTCGTTGTGGGAGTTCTGTGTGCCATATTTGGTTCAATTCCATCATTGGTGGAGTTCAGAATGCTCTTTGATTGTAGGTGAACTATACATCCCAGTAACTACACTTGCCGCACTTGCTCCCTTGCCTGGCCCGCTTTGGGTCCGGAGGCGTGCCTGAAGACCCCGGCGTGTGCACCAAAAGTCACCTCTTCTCCTGACTTTCTCCTCAGCCATTGGGACCGAGAGAGAGAGAGGCAGAGACAGAGGTGGAGATGTCCATCTTTCCTGAAGGTAGGCGCAAAAACAAAGGAGGGAGTGGAGGTGGGAGATTCCTCCAGCCGGTGGGGCTCTCTCTCTCTCTCTTGGTCTCAATGGCTGAAGAGAAAGTCAGGAGAAGAGGCAACTTTTGGTGCGCATGCTGGGGTCTTCAGACACACCTCCGGACCCGAAGCCGGCCAGGCGCGGCGGCTCTGCCCCTTGGCAGATTGGGGAGAGGAGAGGAGGTGGGTGGAACGCCAGGGGATCGGGAAAGGGAGTCAGTCATGGGGAAGGGATAGAACGTGGAGAACGATTGAGTGCCGGCTCTGTTTGTGCACCCGGTGGCCGGGTGGAGCAGGAACGAGAGGGGCTAGGCGAGGCTCAAGGGCCCGGCCCCTTTGGGAAGAGGGTCGCCCAGCAGCGAGGCAAGAAAGCCGAGGCTCCCCCCGGACTGCTAGGGCTGTTGTGAGCCGAGGGGGCGCTCCTCAAGTGGCGGTCGAGGGGCATTTACAGAGGCACCTCTGCGCACCTGGCAAAAAAAGTGTTCTGCGACCGCTTACTTTGCATAATGGACGAGCCGCCCGTCCCTAATTACAAACTGTCTCTTACCTGTTTCTTCTTGCTGCTCTTTTGGCGTTATTCCAATTGTGGGGTTCAGAAACTCAGCAAAATTAAAATTAGTACATTCTTGTTTCTTTTGGATATTTCCTTGCTTGGAATATATCAAGTTTGGAGGATCCAGAGTTAAGAATATTTGTTTAGCAAACAGTTTGTAAACAGATATAGACTCTGTTAATTACAATGCTACTTTCAGTGTCTATTTTCCACTTTGGGGGGTGGTGCTCATCTCCATTTCTAAGCCGAAGAGCCGGCGTTCTCCGTAGACACCTACAGGTCATGTGGCTGGCTGGATGGCCATCTGTCAGGGGTGCTTTGAATGCAATATTCCTGCTTCTTGGCAGGGGGTTGGACTGGATGGCTCATGAGGTCTCTTCCAACTCTAGGAATCTATGATTGTATGGAGCGCCGTTACCTTCTCGCAGAAGTGGTACCTATAGATCTATTCACATTTGCATGTTTTCAGAGTGCTAGGTGAGCAGGAGCTGGGGCTAACAGCGTGAAGTCACCCCACTCCCCAGATTCAAAACTCTGACCTTTCAGTCAGCAAGTGCAGCAGCTCAGCACTTTAACCCACTCTGCCACTGGGGATCTCCAATAATAATAACAATAACAACAATAATGTAATTATTACTAAAGAAATAAAATAAATACAGTAATAATAATAACAATAACACTAATAATACTAATAATGTTTATTGTTATTATTATATTTATCATTTTACTCTATTATTACATTATTATTTTACTTTATTGTTATTATATACATGTATTATTTTACCTTATTTGTTACTGTTACATTTATTATTTTACTCTATTATTACTGTTATTACATTTCCATTATTTTACTTTATTATTATTATTACTATTATTATATGTATTATTTTCCTCTATTACTGTTAGTATTACATTTCCATTATTTTACTCTATTATTATTATTACATTTATTATGTTACTCTCTTTATTTTTATTGGAAGGATACATAAGCACATTTACATTGAAGAAGCTTAGAATCAGAATTGGACGGTCTTATCTTAAATTAGAGTGTTATGTAAATATTCAAAAACATTTAACCTTTTGATGCCTCAATTAATGTAATTTTATTGGTATCTATTTATATTTTGAAATTTACCAATAGCTGCTGCCTTTCCCACCCTTGGCTTATACTCGAGTCAATCCATTTTCCCAGTTTTTTGTCGTAAAAATAGGTGCCTCGGCTTATATTCGGGTCGGCTTACATTCGAGTATATACGATAATAATAATAATAATAATAATACTTTATTTGTACCCCGCTACCATCTCCCCAAGGGATTCGGTGCGGCTTACATGAGGCCAAGCCCTCAGTACATCAATAAACAAAAGCAATAACAAAACAATCAAAGCAATACAATTAATATAAATCACGTAAAAAAAACAACAACAATAAATCAACAGTAACACACAAGCATTTAAAGCCAATGGCCAGGCCAAATGTAAAATTTAAAATAATTTAAATAATAATTAAAAATAATTTAATAATAATTAAAAATAATTGAAATTATAATTTAAATAATAATTAAAAATAATTGAAATTATAATTAAAATTAAAAATAACGCTGGACACGGACAAAGTAGGCTGTAACTGGTATAGGATTTTCAAGGACAGATGAAGGAACGCAATCAATCCCAAATCAATGGTAAAGTGCATTTTGAGGGCATATTGCTGAGAGTTTTCCTTATTCTGGGAAGGCACTGGAACAACCACGTTTTCGGGCTCCTCCTAAAGACTTCCAGAGTTGGGGCATGCCTGATGTCCCCTTGGGGGAGTGAGTTCCAGAGTCGGGGGGCCACCACCGAGAAGGCCACATAGAATCAGAGTTGGAAGAGACCTCATGGGCCATCCGGTCCAACCCCCTGCCAAGAAGCAGGAATATTGCATTCAAAGCATCCCTGACAAATGGCCATCCAACCTCTGTTTAAAAGCCTCCAAAGAAGGAGCCTCCACCACACTCCAGGGCAGAGAGTTCCACTGCTGAACAGCTCTCACAGTCAGGAAGTTCTTCCTCATGTTCAGATGGAACCTCCTTTCTTGTCATTTGAAGCCATTGTTCCGTGTCCTAGTCTCCAGATAGGCAAACATTCAATACCTTTTAATACAGTGGAATAACAATGACATATAAATAAACAGAACAAAGGCAAAGCCTTATTCTTTCATCTCTGGCTTTCTGGAGGCAGTGCTCAACTCTGGCCATGGGGAGGCGCTCTTGTTCCATTTTCAAGCTGAGGAGCCTGTTGTCCATAGATGGGTCCTGGTCGTATCACTGGGTACCTTGATTATCTTACCGCCAAAGTGGTACCTATTGATCTCACATGTGTACATTTTTGAACTGCTAGGTTGGCAGGAACTGGGGTTAACAGCAGGAGCTCAGCCTGACCCATGGCTGCGAACTGCCATCCTTTAGTATTGATGTTTTGTTATTGCTTTTATTATTGTTCTATGGGTTCGGCCTCATGTAAGCCGCACCGAGTCCCTTGGGGAGATGGTAGCTGGGTATAAATAAAGTATTATTATTATTATTTAGGTCAGCAGATTTAATAGTTTAACCTATTATGCCACCGTGGCCCTCAATAAGCAATAAGCCTCAACTGCGTGTAGTTTTCTTCAATTTAATTCTTATCCGTTTCCATTATTTTTGTCTCCTCCCTTCTTGTTTCGGCAGGTACTTTGTGACTCAGAGAAGCACCGTTCCTCAGAGTAAGTTTTCACAGAAGAAAGGAATGGACAGATCGAGGCCTTTCTTTGGGGAGAAAGCCATCGGGGTGCAAAAGTGCTTATAGTGCAGGTAGTGTGTTGGCATCTACTGCAGTGTTGGCACTTCCCTGCCACGATGGCGATAAGCGTCGGGGGGAACCGAGCCGTGTTGGTGGGTTCCTGGCCTTCCTCGTCCCGTCTCCCGCGAAACAGCTTCCTGTGCTAAGGTGCATCTAGTGCAGTTAGTGAAGTAGCTTAGAATCTACTGCCCTGAATGCTCCTTCTGGCATAGGAGGCCGGAGCCGAATCACGGGTCGCAATGCCGAATCTGCAAAAAGCCATGGAGATCCCATTTGGTACTTGGAGTAAATGTGCAGGAAAGGTGGGCCTTAATTGATGCGCACTTTGATTGTAGGTGAACTATAAATCCCAGCAACTACAACTCCCCCAGGACAAAATCAGTACCCTCCCCCAATCTATTACTATTCATAACAGCAGCAAAATGAGTTATGAAGTAGCAACGAAACTAATTTTATGGTTGGGGGTCACCATAACATGAGGAAGTGTATTATGGGGTCGTGGCATTAGGAAGGTTGAGAACCACTGGAATAAGGTCTGCTGGACCCTCAGTAGTTTGGGGGAGTGCCAACCCATATATACATTGAGTGTGATCAACACGTCACTATTCGTAAACGGAGCCCCCGGTGGCGCAGTGGGTTAAACCTCTGTGCCGGCAGGACTAAAGACCGACAGGTCGCAGGTTCGAATCCGGGGAGAAGCGGATGAGCTCCCTCTGTCAGCTCCAGCTCCTCATGCGGGGACATGAGAGAAGCCTTCTACAAGGATGATAAAAACATCAAATCATCCGGGCGTCCCCTGGGCAACATCCTTGCAGACGGCCAATTCTCACAACAGAAGCGACTTGCAGTTTCTCAGGTTGCTCCTGACACGACAAAAAAAGGGGGTTCTGTGTGGGAAGTTTGGCCCAATTCTATCATTGGTGGAGTTTAGAATGCTCTTTGATTATGGGTGAACTATAAATCCCAGCAACTACATCTCCCAAATGTCAAGGTCTATTTCCCCCAAACTCTACTAGTGTTTACATTTGGGCATACTGAGAATTCGTGCCAAGTTTGGTCCAGATCTATCATTGTTTGAGTCGACAGTGCTCTCTGGATGTAGGTGAACTACTCCAAAACTCAAGGTCAGTGCCCACCAAACCCTTCCAGTGTTTTCTGTTGGTCATGGGAATTCTGTGTGCCAAGTTTGACTCAGTTCCATCGTTGGTGGAGTTATGAATGCTCTGTGATTGTAGGTGAACTCTAAATCCCAGCAACTACAACTCCCCCAGGACAAAATCAATACCCTCCCCCAATCTGTTAGTATTCATAACAGCAGCAAAATGAGTTATGAAGTAGCAACGAAACCTAATTTTATGGTTGGGGGTCACCATAACATGAGGAAGCGTATTAAGGGGTTGTGGCATTAGGAAGGTTGAGAACCACTGCTCTTGAATGTACGGCATTCATGAGCAGCAGCCTGACCCAGCACCAGTAGCCAAAAGTGACACAAAGACCAAAAACACACAGACTAATGTTATCACTTCCATAGGAAGCTTTTCTTTATAGCAAAATAATATGGTCGCACTATTTACAAGAACAAGGTTTCCATTACACAAAGTTCAACCTTCACACTGGAACTTCACGCCCAAGGTCTTCTCATAACGAGGCCTACCTCACACTCTGAGGCCTATTCTCCCAGTGAAATGTTCTCCCACTGAGGCGGTACCAAGCAACAGGCACATCTGCTTAGGAGGCTTTTCTTTATAGCAAAATAGTATGGTTGCACTATTTACAAGAACAATGTTTCCTTTACACAAAGTTCAGCCTTCACACTGGAGCTTCACACCCAAGGTCTTCTGATAATGAGGCCTACCTCACACTCTGAGGCCCATTCTTCCACTGAGGCTTCTCTCATACTGTGGCGGAACCAAGCAACAGGCACACCTGCTTAGGAGGCTTTTCTTTATAGCAAAATAATATGGTTGCACTATTTACAAGAACAAGGTTTCCATTACACAAGGTTCAGCCTTCACACTGGAGCTTCACACCCAAGGATTTCTCATATTCTCCCAGTGAGATGTTCTGCCACTGAGGCTTCTCTCACACTGAGGCGGTACCAACAACAGACACACCTGCTTAGGAGGCTTTTCTTTATAGCAAAATAATATGGTTGCACTATTTACAAGAACAAAGTTTCCATTACACAAAGTTCAACCTTCACACTGGAGCTTCACATCCAAGGACTTCTCATAACGAGGCCTACCTCACACTTTGAGGCCTATTCTCCCACTGAGGCTTCTCTCATACTGAGGTGGTACCAAGCAACAGGCACAAAGTTCAACCATCACACTGGAGTTTCACATCCAAGGACTTCTCATAACTAGGCCTACCTCACACTCAGGCCTATTCTCCCACTGAGGCTTCTCTCATACTGAGGCGGTACCAAGCAACAGGCACAAAGTTCAACCATCACACTGGAGCTTCACACCCAAGGTCTTCTCATAACAAGACCTACCTCACACTCTGAGGCCTATTCTCCCACTGAAGTTTCTCTCATACTGAGGTGGTACCAAGCAACAGGCACAAAGTTCAGCCTTCACACTGGAGTTTCACACTCAAGGACTTCTCATAACTAGGCCTACCTCGCACTCTGATCCCTATTCTCCCACGGAGGTGTTCTCCTACTGAGGCTTCTCTCACACCAAGCAACAGGCACACCTGCTTATATTGAACTGCAGCTTTGCAAAGTCGTTTCATCCATTTAACCCTTTCAGTGCTTGACTCACATTTTTGTAAGTCGTTAATTTTTAATATTTCTAATACATTTGACCCCCTTTTTGTTACCCCCTTGGACCATTCATTTCTTGGGACAAAAATAGTTATAAAGTGGCATGAAAATAACAATGTCTTGGACTGTTTTCACCTCCGAGTGCTACCAAAATGGGGTGAAACTGCAATTAGATGTAATTTATGGGGTCTTTGTGGGGCTTGGAAAGCAACTCATGATATTTGGATGTAAATGGTTGATTTGTTAAACCAGAAGAGGTTGAGTTTTTCTTTCCTAGTCGCCTTTATTTCACGGAACAGGACTGGATCATTCTCTGTAATGCTCAAAAGAAGAGCATTAAAAGCGCCTTACAAGTATTAGGGAAAAATGTTTACATTTTTCAGGATTCATTCCTTGGAAAAGGTTCAGAAACCGACGCCAACGGGGTCGGTGTGCCATCAAGATCCCTATCCTCGCAGTGTCAAAGTGCTCATAGTGCAGGTAGTTAATGCACCCAAATCTACTGTAATATGGGCACTTACAGTACTGCCGGATCCAGAGCATCCTTTGTGGCGTATTTTCCCCAGGGGGCTTTTTGGGGGGCTGGGAGAGGGGGGCGATCTGTCCCGCAGCGTAGCGGCTGGGACAGACCTTTGTGCTGATCTACAGTCCGTTTTGCAGGTTTGCATCCCAGCTTGCTGTCTGTCGCTGTGCAAATCCATGCAAAACTGACTGTGGTGGTAGTTGTGATGCCTTTTATGGGAAGGAAGGAAGGGTCTGGGAAGTGGGAAAAGGCTTCGATTCCCGCTGCTTGATTTCCGAAGGCCTTTGGAGGAGGAACTGTCTTCTCCCTGGGTTGGGATTTGTTGCATTACTTGTGGGTTCCCTGAACAGTATTGCACTTGTCCCGGCCTGTGGAGGAGGAGCAGAAGAGACCGTCGCTGCTGAAAGCAACAAAGGGGCGGCCGTGCATTAAGGTTAAGGGGCGGTGGTTTTCCTTGTGTTTTGCTGTTGTCGGGTGGATCACGATGCAATTTTGATTAGATTAGCAGGACGAAAATTGCACGGTATCCATCTGTAAACCGCAGGACCTTCGTGGCTGACAAAAGTCCTTGTCAGTACTTTCGGAAAAGGGAGGCAGGGTGGAAGCCTTTCGAAATGACCTGCTCCTCAGGCACCGAAACACTTTTGACAGGGGAAAAGGAATCGGTATGCAATGTAATACTGCATATTTGTTGCTGTCAATAAAGAAATAAAATAAAAATTAAATCTGTTGTGTTGCTTTTTTGAGAGGGATGTCTTTTTAAAGAGTCTTTCCTGGAAAGAAGCCGTGGTCCACCAAGGCTGAACCAATGCCATCCAGGTTATGATTTACAACAGGTATGGGGAAATCCAAGCCCGGTGGCTGGATGCGGCCCCTTGGGCCCTTTTCGAAGGCCTTTCTCTCACCATCCTATCTTTCCTTCTCTCTTCCCTCCCTCTTTCTCTCCTTCCCCTCCACCCTTCCTTTCCGTTTGGTCTTCTCTTTTATCCATCCATCCTTCTTTCCTCCCTCCTCTCTCTCCTTCCTTCCCTCCTTCCTTTTTGTCTTTCCTTCTTCCTCCATTCCTTCCTTCCTTCCTTTTTGTCTTCTTTCCTCCCCTCATTCCTTTCCTTATTTATTTATTTTATTAATGCACTTGTATACCGCTAATATCTCAGCCTAAATCGGCGACTCATTGCGGTTTACAACACTTAAAAAACACTTAAAAACAACAATATTCAGATTACAAACATAGAACACATATACAGTACACAGTATTGGGCCACCAATACAGATCAATGCATCTCTTAACTAAAATCATAATCCAATTTCGTTGTCTGTGATTGCCAGTCCTTGATCATGAACTTCATTGCACCGGATTAGCCGAATGCTTGTTCAAACATCCATGTCTTCAGTTTTTTTCTAAATACCATCAGCGAGGAAGCTGATCTTATCTCTATAGGGAGGGCATTCCAAAGCCGCGGGGCCACCACAGAAAAGGCCTTGTCTCTCGCTCCCGCCAGCCGCACCTGTGAAGCAGGCGGGATGGAGAGTAGGGCCTCTCCCGAAGATCTTAGGGTCCTGGTGGGCTGATAGGCTGAGATACGTTCGGATAGATATGTTGGGCCAGAACCGTTTAGGGCTTTAAAGGCCAATGCCAGCACTTTGAATTGGGCCCGGTAGCTAATCGGCAGCCAGTGGAGCTGGTACAGCAGAGGAGTTGTGTGTTCCCTGCGCCCTGCCCCTGTTAGTACCATGGCTACCGCCCGTTGGACTAGTTGGAGCTTCCTAGCCGTCTTCAAAGGCAACCCTTCCCTCCCTCGCTTTTGTCTTTCCTTCTCTTTCCTCCCTCCATTCCTTTCCTCTTTACTCTCTCTCTCTTTCCCCCCTCTCCCTTTTGTCTTCTCTTTTTTCCATCCACCCATTCCTTTCCATCCTTTCGCCCTTCTTTCCTCCTTCCATCCTTCTCTTTTGCCTTTCCTTCTCTTTCCTCCCCCCCTTCCTCCCCCCTTTCCATCCTTTCATCCCTTTCCTCCTCCTGTCCATCCTTCCCTTTTGTCTTTCCTTCTCTTTCCTCCCTCTATTCCTTTCCATCCTTACTTCTTCTTTTTTGTCTTTCCTTCTCTCCCTCCATTCCTCTCTCCTTTTCCTCCTCTCTCCTTTCCCTCCCCCCCATTCCATTATTTCTTTTTTGTCTTTCCTCCCTCCATCCCTTTCTTCCTTCCCTCTCTCTCCTTCCTTCCATTTTGTCTTCTTTCCTCCCCCCATTCCTTTCCTCCCCTCCCTCCCTCGCTTTTGTCTTTCCTTCTCTTTCCTCCCTCCCTACCTCCCTCCATTCCTTTCCATCTTTTCTTTCCTCTTTACTCCCTCCTTCCCTCTCTCTCCTCCCTTTTGTCTTCTCTTTTTTTATCCATCCATTCCTTTCCATCCTTCTCTTTTGTCTTTCATAGAATCAAAGAGTTGGAAGAGACCTCATGGGCCATCCAGTCCAACCCCATTCTGCTGAGAAGCAGGAATATTGCATTCAAAGCACCCCTGACAGATGGCCATCTAGCCTCTGTTTAAAAACCTCCAAAGAAGGAGCCTACACCACACTCCGGGGCTGAGAGTTCCACTGCTGAACGGCTCTCACAGTCAGGAAGTTCTTCCTCATGTTCAGATGGAAATTCCTCTTTCCTCCCTCCCTCCATTCCTTTCCATCCTTTCCTCTTTTCCTCCTTCCCTCTCTTGCCGGCCTTCCCTTTTGTCTTCTCTTTCATGCATTCTTTCATCCCTCTTTCCTCCTCCTTTCCATCCTTCCCTTTTGTCTTTCCTCCCTCTATTCCTTTCCATGCTTACTTCATTTTTGTCTTTCCTTCTCTCCCTCCATTCCTTTCTTCCTTTCCTCCCCCTCTCCCCTCCCTCCCCATTCCATTATTTCTTTTTTGTCTTTCCTCCCTCCATCCCTTGCTTCCCTCTCCTTCCTTCCATTTTGTCTTCTTTCCTCCCCCCATTCCATTCCTTCCGTCCCTCGCTTTTGTCTTTCCTTCCCTTTCCTCCCTCCCTACCTCGTTCCATTCATTTCTATCCTTTCTTTCCTCTTTACTCGCTCCCTCCTTCCCTCTCTCCTTTTTGTCTTCTTTTTTCCATTCATCCATTCCTTTCCATCCTTTCATCCCTCTTTCCTCCTTCCATCCTTCTCTTTTGTCTTTCCTCCATTCCTTTCCATCATTTCTTTACTCTTTTCTCCCTCCTTCCCTCTCTCACCATCCTTCCCTTTTGTCTTTCCTTCACTTTCCTCCCGCCCTCTATTCCTTTCCATCCTTACTTCTTCCTTCCTTTTTGTCTTTTCTTCTCTTTCCTCCCTCCCTCCATTTCTTCCTTCCCTCTCCTTATTTCCATTTTGTAGGTGAACTATAACTCCAAAACTCAAGGTCAATACCCACCAAACCCTTCTAGTATTTTCTGTTGGCCATGGGAGTTCTGTGTGCCAAGTTTGGTTCAATTCCATTGTTGGTGGAGTTTAGAATGCTCTTTGATTGCAGGTGAACTACAAATCCCAGCAACCACAACTCCCAAATGACAAAATCAACCCCCCCCCCTCCCCCAACCCCACCAGTATTCAAATTTGGGTGTATAAGGGTATTTGTGGCAAATTTGGTCCGGTGAATGAAAATACATCCTGCATATCAGATATTTACATTATGATTGATAACAGTAGCAAAATGATAGTTATGAAGTAGGAAGGAAAATAATTTTATGGTTGGGGGTTACCACAACATGCGGAAATGTGTTAAGGGGTCACACCACGAGGAGGGCTGAGAACCCCTGTTCTAGTTCAAGGCATAAACAAGACATTTTGGAGCTCCAGATTTTCAGAAGCTGAACAATATCAGAACATTTATGCTGCTCCTATCCCGGAAACAGAACTCAAAGGTGACCTGTCATTGTAATAAATAAGGGGCCACAAATGCAATATTATCCAGAAATTGATGACAGAAGCACTCCAAAAAGATGTCCATTTAACTTCTGAAAGACCTCTAGAGAAAGAACCCACCACTTCAGTTTAACTTCTGTTTAGGTGGAATCTCTCAATCCTTATCTATTGTTTGTGTCCTAAGACTTTGGAGGAACAGGGAATGATATTTTCACATCATTCCCGATCTTCCAGTTGTATAAATATCAATAGAGTTTGCCAAGTACAAGGGGTACCATTGAAATCCACAAGCATGTGGACAATTTCAACAGAAAGGAAGAGACCATGAAAATGAACAAAATCTGGCTACCAGTATTAAAAAACTCTAAAATTACAACAGCACAACAACAGAGAGGAAACAACCAGGCACATCTTAACACCTCTCAACAAAAGATTTTCCCAGGCTAAGCCAGGCCTTCAAATGCTAATGAAGGTGGTCAGTTGAAACATTCACACCTAGCTCCAGCAGAGAAGAGCTCTTTGCCCCACCCCAGCCATTCCACAGATATATAAACCCATTGTCCTAATTCCAACAGATCTCACTACCTCTAAGGACGCTTGCAATAAATGCAGGCAAAACGTCAGGAGAAATGCCTCTAGAACATGGCCCTATAGCCCGAAAAAACCCACAAGAACCTAGTGATTCCAGCCATGAAAGCCTTCGAAAATACAAGGGGTACCGTTTTGCCCATGGCTCTGTGTACCAAGTGTGGTCCAATTCTATCATTGGTGGAGTTCAGAGTGCTCATTGATTGCAGGTGAACTATAAATCACAATGCCTACAACTCCAAAAATGTCCACAGCAATTCCTCTCAAAACCCATCAGTTTTCAAATTTGGGCATATTAGGCATGCATGCCAACTTTGGTTCAAATCCATTGGTGTTTGGCTTGATAGTATGCTCTGGATGTAGGTTTATTTATCGTGTCAGGGGCAGACCAAACAGTTGCATTGCATTTTTTAACAAACAAACAAATAGACAAACAAAACACAAAGTTTGCTAGCTTGGTAGTTGATTAAATGTCCTTTGACCAGTATCTGGCCACTTGGAGGGCCTCTGGTGTTGCCGCAAGAAGGTCCTCCATTGTGTATGTAGCAGGGCTCAGGTTGCATTGCAGCAGATGGTCAGTGGTTTGCTCTTCTCCACACTCGCATGTCGAGGATTCCACTTTGTAGACCCATTTCTTGAGGTTGGCTCTGCATCTCGTGGTGCCAGAGCACAGTCTGCTCAGCGCCCTCCAAGACGCCCAGTCTTCTGTGTGCCCAGGGGGGAGTCTCTCATTTGGTATCAGCCATTGGTTGAGGTGCTGGGTTTGAGCCTGCCAGTTTTGGACTCTCGCTTGCTGAGGTGTTCCAGCGAGTGTCTCTGTAGATGTTAGAAAACTATTTCTTGATTTAAGTCGTTGACATGCTGGCTGATACCCAAACGGGATGAGCTGGAGATGTCACTGCCTTGGTCCTTTCACTGTTAGCTGCTACTTCCCGGCGGATGTCAGGTAAACTATAACAGCTATAAATCCCTCCAGTATCTTTTGTTGGTCATGGGAATTCTGTGTGTGAAGATTCCAGATCCACTGTTGGTGGCGTTCAGAGTGCTCTTTGATTGCAGGTGAACTATACATCCCAGTACCTACAACTCCTATAAATCATGGTGAATTCTCCCCAAACCTCTCTAGTATGTTCAATTGCTGATTAATTCCTCTGTTTACAGTGTGCCATAGAAAAAGAATAGGAAAGGGTTAAAGGAGAGGCAGTGGATGGGGTCATGCAAATTCCACACCAATGGAGAGAGACGGAAACACTGAGATGCCTGTGGTGGAGGAAACACATAAAATCTAGGATGAAATCGACCCCATATGCAAGCCTTCACTTGGATGGTGGGCAGTGTGGTGTTTGTGGAGGACATAGCAGGGCTCTTGGACATATTTAAGGTGCTCACTATAACCTGCAGTGTCATTGGAGGGAAGGCCATTGGTGTCTCCCGAGTAGTGGGAGCTATAGCTTATTTGTGGAAGTGGGAGCCTGTCTGTGTAAGTGGACACAGACAGGTAATCTTCAATGGTAAGCAAACAGTATTTTGGTGCCCCCCCCCCCCCCAACCAATCTCTGATATATATTTTCTGTTCGGCGTGGGAGTTCTGTGTGCCATATTTGGTTCAATTCCATCATTGGTGGAGTTCAGAATGCTCTTTGATTGTAGGTGAACTATACATCCCAGTAACTACAACTCACGTATGTCAAGGTCTATTTTTCCCCAACAGTGCCCCTGGGCAAAATCAACTCTACTGCAATTGCTTACTTTGCGTAATGGGTTGAGCCGCCCCAGCCAGCCACACATACACATACATAGATATTGATAGATTGGCATTCAAACGTGCTTTTCCCCCCTTCCTGCCACATGATGGCGGACTGCTTCCAAAGAACAGAAAATCCCTTTCCCTTTTTGAATTCAGTGTAGTGTTGCATCCAGGGTGGAAAATCAGATGGAATTGTGTTTGTAGTCGTGGAATAGATGGACAACCAAAGCCTCAAGGCATGGGCAGAGTTCCATTTGCAGGAATGAGTGGAAAAAAACAATGAGGCTTCCCTAAAATCATTTGAAAAAGGATCCATCGTGAAGTTTGCTTTATTAAGTAATTAGTGTTATTGAAGGCTTTCGTGGCCAGAATCATTGGGCTACTGTGAGTTTTCCGGGCTATCTGGCTATGTTTCAGAAGAATCCTCTCCTGAAGTTTCACCCACATCTATGGCAGGCATCCTCAAAAGTTGTGAGGTTTGTTGGAAACCAGATAAGTGGTGTTTATATATCTGTAGAATAGGGTTCCTCAAACTTTTTAATCAGAGGGCTAGGTCACAGTCCCTCAAACTGTTGGAGGGCCGGATTATAACTTGAAAAAAACATGAATTAATTCCTATGCACACTGCACATCCCTTATTTGTAGTGCAAAAGGTACACAAAAACAATACCATAATTAAAATGAAGAACAATTTTAACAAATATAAACTTACTAGTATTTCAATGAGAAGTGTGGGCCTACTTTTGGCTGATGAGATTGGATTGTTATTGTGTGGTTTCAAATCATTTCAGACTTAGGTTGACCCTGAGCGAGGGCCGAGTAAATGACCTTGGAGGGCCGCATCCGGCCCCTGGGCCTTAGTTTGAGGACCCCTGCTGTAGAATAATGTCCAGAGTGGGAGAAAGAACTCTTGTCTGTTTGAGACATGTGTGAATGTTGCCATTGGCCAGCTTGATTAGTACTGAATAGCCTTGCATCTTCAAAGCCTGGTTGAATCCTTTGTTGGGAGGTGTTAGCTGACCCAGATTTTTTCCTCTCTGGAATACCCCTGTTTTTGTGTGTGTTGTTATTTCTTTACTGATCTAATTTCGGGGGCTTTTTAAAAATACTGGTAGCTAGAAATTGTTCATTTTCATGGTTTCCTCCTTCCTGTTGATATTGTCCACATGCTTGTGGATTTCAATGGCTTCGCTGTGCAATCTGACATGGTGGTTGTGAGAGTGGTCCAGCATTTCTCTGTTCTCCAATAATATGCTGTATCCAGGTTGGTTCATTAGGTGGTCTGCTATGGCAGAAGAATACACAAATTTTGGCCTGTCACTGAACATCGAGAAAACGTCATCTGTGCGCCTTCAGAAGAAGATCTACAAGCCATTCTAAACACCTTCGCAGAAGCATATGAAAAGCTCTGCCTGTCACTGAACATCGAGAAAACCAAAGCGCTCTTCCAGCAGTCACCAGCCATCCCCTCTCCAATGCCAGAGATACATCTTAATGGTGTAACATTAGAAAATGTTGACCATTTCCGCTACCTTCACAGTCACCTCTCCACCAAAGTCAACATCGACACCGAAATACAACACCGCCTGAGCTCTGCGAGCGCAGCATTTTTCCGAATGAAGCAGAGAGTGTTTGAGGACTGGGACATCCGTAGGGAGACCAAGGTGCTTGTCTATAAAGCTATTGTCCTCCCAACCCTGCTATATGCCTGTGAGACGTAGACTGTCTACAGACGTCACATGCAACTCCTGGAACGATTCCATCAGTGCTGCCTCCGGAAAATCCTGCAAATCTCTTGGGAAGACTGGCGGACAAACGTCGGCGTGCTGGAAGAAGCAAGGACCACCAGCATTGAAGCGATGGCCCTCTGCCATCAACTCCGCTGGGCCGACCACATTGTCCGGATGCCCAACCACCGTCTTCCAAAGCAGTTGCTCTACTTTGAACTGAAGAACGGAAAACGGAACGTTGGTGGACAGGAAAAGAGATTTAAAGACGGCCTCAAAGCCAACCTTAAAAACTCTGGCATAGACACTGAGAACTGGGAAGCCCTGGCCCTTGAGCGCTCCAGCTGGAGGTCAACTGTGACCAGCGGTGCTGCAGAATTCGAGGAGGCACGAGTGGAGGGTGAAAGAAACGTGCCAGGAGGAAGGCGCGTCAAGCCAACCCCAAACGGGACCGCCTTCCACCTAGAAACCAATGCCTTAACTGCGAGAGAAGATGCGGGTCAAGAATAGGGCTCCACAGTCACCTACGAATCCACAAGGAAACCCATCACAGAAGACCATCTTACTTGTCCAATGAGGGATCGCCTAAGTAAGTAAAATACTGGTAGCCAGATTTTGTTCATTTCCATGGTTTCCTCCTTTCTGTTGAAATGGTCCACATGCTTGTGGATTTCAATGGCTTCGTTGTGTAGTCTGACATGGTGGTTGTTTGAGTGGTCCAGCATTTCTGTGTTCTCCAATAATATGCTGTGTCCAGGTTGGTTCATTAGGTGGTCTGCTTTGGCTGACTTCTCTGGTTGAGTTAGTCTGCAGTGCCATTCATGTTCCTTGATTCGTGTTTGGGCAATGCTGTGTTTGGTGGTCCCTATGGAGACTTGTCCACAAGAGACTCTTGCAGAGGTGAGAGGATCCCTCTTGATCTTTGCTGAACGAAGTGTTTGTTGGATTTTCTTAATGGGTCTGTAGATCGTTTGTAGGTTGTGTTTCTTCATCAGCTTCCCTCTGCAGTCAAACACAGCACCCAAACACAAATCAAGGAACATGAAATGCTGGACCAGACACAAAATAATCAGGGCCAGCTAACACCTCCCAACAAAGGATTTCCCCAGGCAGGAAAAAGCCAGGTTTTGAAGATGCAAGGGCATTCAGTGCTAATCAAGCTGGCCAGTGGCAACATTCTCACCTGCCTCCAACATACAAGAGTTCTTTCTCCCACCCTGGACATTATTCCACATATATTTCAACCTTTTTCTTCGTGGTTTCTGTGAATGCACACATGTGGAGTGTCTGCGCCTGCGCAGGCACCAACGGAAACTTATCTAGTTTAAACTTTCCAAGTTTTGGCGGTAACCCTGCCCAGTCCCCGGCAGGGCATAAAAGGCGCCCCGCGTGCACATTCCACAGTTCCTGTTTTTCCGCTGCAAGGCTCACTTCGGAACTTCTAGCAATGTCCACAACTCGTTTTAAACACTGTGCGCCGTGTTCGAGAAAAATACTGGATTCAGACAAGCACTCTCTGTGCCTTCTTTGCCTCAGCAAGGCACATATCGCCGCTTCTTGCTGTCATTGCCAGGCTTTGACGGCACAGTCTCGAAAGAATTTAGCACATTGACTGTGGTACCTGTTGTACCAGCAGTCTCTGGCATCGACACCGTTGACATTGACTGCTCGACCATCGACATCGGCAGCAGTACCGCCGTCGACATCGACGTCGGTGAATCCATCCACTTCAGCAGCTCAGCCCTCAGCTCGACTGACAAAGGCGGCCAAAGGCCCGCAAAAGAAGCCTCGCTTTTCTCCCACCCTGGACATTATTCCACATATATATCAACCTCACTGGCTTAGTTTCCAACAGACCTCACAACCTCTTGAGGATGCCTGCCATAGATGTAGGCAAAATGTCAGGAGAGAATGCTTCCGGAACATGGCCATACAGACCGGAAAACTCAATGCAACTAAGTAATCAGTGATGTAAACTATATATGTCTTTTGGGTAAAGATGTCATTCTAGGAATAACAACAACAACAACAACAACAACAACAACAACAACAATACTTTTAGCCCACAGAAACCAAAGGAATGGGTATACAGTGCTGGGATACATAGCTCAAGAGTGTTATATGTGAAGACTTTGATATTCTGTAGTTTAATTGCCGTGGATCAATACTATGGAATCCTGGGATTTGTAGTTTGATGAGGCACCAATATTGTTTAGCGGAGAAGGCTAAAGAGCTTGTAACATTAACGCTATGCGGTTCATGGGAGTTGTAGTTTCCCAAGGTCCGAAGGGAGCCAGTTACCTCATTAAACTATAAATCCCAGAATTCTGGCAAATTATTCTTGAGCCTAGTGCAATGGTGGGATTTTCTCCAAAGTGCCATTCTTTTCACTGTCTGCCTACAAGCGACTTCTCTGGCCAAACATTGCTGCAAATCAGCTGCGTTCACTGATTTGGTTTCTTCCCCTCAAAGACTATAATTTACAGTTTCCCATAACCCCCTCCTTGTCATTTCGGAGCCTAAAATTCCCAGCAAGGAGCCGGAGTCTGTAATGATGCATGGTGTGGTGCATAACAGAGGCTCGAAGAGAAAGAGTAAAACAGTTGGAGCTCTTCTTCTCTTTCTTCCTGTGGCTTCCTGTTTAATAGTGGCATTCATCCTCTCTCGTATTAAAGGAAAAGGCCTTGTCTAGTTTAATTGGTGGTTAGCCTTGGACGATCTCAGATTACAACATTAATAGTAAAGTGGGACTGGTTCTTCTTGAAAAGGTTTGGAAAAGTTTGAAAGGTATATAGATTCACCCTATGCATAAATCCCACTATATAGATGCACCCTATGCATTAATCCCACTATATAGATGCACCCTATGCATTAATCCCATTATATAAGTGCACCCTATGCATTAATTAGGCTATATAGATACACCCTATACATTAATCCCTCTATATACAGCCTATGTATTAATTCTCCTATATAGATGTGCCCTATGCATTGATTTTGCTATATAGAAGCATCCTATGCATTAATTCTACTATATAGATGCACCCTATGCATTAATTCTGCTATATAGATGCATCTTATCCATTAATACTTCTATATAGATACACCCTATGCATTGATTTTGCTGTATAGATACACTCTATATATTAATTTTGCTATATAGATGCACCTACTGTATGCAATATTTTTGCTATATACATACACCCTATTTATTAATCCCTCTATATTAATGCATAGGGTGCATCTGTATAGCATTGATTTTGCTATATGGATGCACTCTATGCATTAATCCCACTATATAGATAAACCCTATTTATTAATTCCTCTATATAGATGCACCCTATGCATTAATTCTGCAATATAGATGCACCCTATGCATTAATCCTCCTAGATACACTGTATTCATTAATCCTGCTATGTAGATGCATCCTATGCATTAATCCCACTATATAGATAAACCCTATGCATTAATCCCGCTATACAGATGCACCCTGTGCATTAATTCCACCATATAGGTACACCCTATGCATTAATCCCACTACATAGGTGCACCCTATGCATTAATCCCGCTATACAGATGCACCCTATGCATTAATTCCACCATATAGATACACCCTATGCATTAATCCTGCTATATTGATGCACCCTATGCATTAATCCCACTATATAGATGCACCCTATGCATTAATCCCACTATACAGATGCACCCTATGCATTAATCCCATTATATAGATGCACCCTATGCATTAATTCCTCCATATAGATACACCCTATTTATTAATCCCACTATATAGATGCACCGTATCCATTAATCCTGCTATATTGATGCACCCTATGCATTAATCCCACTATAGATGCAACCTGTGCATTAATTCCACTATAGATACACCCTAGGCATTAATCCCACCATATAGATACACCCTATGCATTAATCCCACTATATAGATGCACCCTATGCATTAATCCCACTATATAGATGCACCCTATGCATTAATCCCACTATACAGAGGCACCCTATTCATTAATTCCACCATATAGATACACCCTATGCATTAATCCCACTATATAGATGCACCCTATACATTGATCCTACTATATTGATGCACCTAATGCATTAATCCCACTATATAGATGCACCCTATGCATTGATCCCACTATATTGATGCATCCTATGCATTAATCTTGCTGTATGGATGGGCCTTATGCATTAATCCCACTAAAGTGGTATCAAACTGCATCAATTCTACTGTAGATGCACCCTGAGTGAAATAAATCTTGAATTGTAAAAGCCAGAAACCAGAACCTACCCATTCTAATTGCCAACTATCCCAGTTGTAATAATTCATCCATCTTTCCCAAGCCAATGTTGACATTTTACTTTGATGTCCCAGAATTAAATGTTAAGTGATTCCTGTTCGAAATGCAGCATTTGCCATTCTTTCCCTTGAGCGCTTTCATTTGTTTAGTCGTATTAAAAATAAAACCGTGCCCAGAGAAACGGGGCCAAGGGTTGCATATTAGCCCTTTTGGGAGCTATTTCCAAAGTAGCAAAGTCTTATTCATGATGTAATTACTATTAATATAATTATTAGCCAGAAGAGGAAAGATATATACCATTTGTACTATTTGTACACCTCGAAAACAATGCGAAAAGTTGACAATATTTCACTGATCAATTTGCTGAGGTATCTTTAGATTAGGAACACAAATACATGGAAAATTAGGCTATCATTAGATATAGCAAAAGATAATAATAATAATAATAATAATAATAATAATAATAACCTATATAAATAAAAATGTAATGTTCGTTTGTGGGATTAACAAAACTCATAAACCACTAGATGAATTGACACCAAATTTGGACACAAGACACCTAACAACCCAATGTATGTCCTTCACTCAAAAAAATTTATTTTGTCATTTGGGAGTTGTAGTTGCTGGGATTTATAGTTCACCTACAATCAAAGAGCATTCTGAACCCCACCAATGATGGTATTGAACCAAACTTGGCACACAGTTCTCCCATGACTAACAGAAAATACTGGAAGGGTTTGGTGGGCAGTGTCCTTTGGTTTTGGAGTTGTAGTTCACCTACATTCAGAAAGCACGGTGCACTCAGTGATGGATGTGGACCAAACTTGGCACAAATATTCAACATGCCTAAATATGAACACTGTTGGAGTTTGGGGAAAATAGACCTTGACACTTGGGAATTGCATTTGCTGGGATGTATAGTTCACCTACAATCACAGAGCATTCTGAACCCCACCAATGGTAAAATTGGGCAAACCTCCCATACAGAACCCCCATGTGGGCCACAGCAATGCGTGGCAGGGGACGGCTAGTAATTACAATAAATATTCCACTTTTCTGTCTTAAAAGATAATAATAAATAAACTATATTTGTACCCTACCACCATCTCCCCAATGTGGACTCGGGGTGGCTCATACATTATGACAACATAATACAGTAAATAAATAAATCAAAATCAAAATACAAACAACATCATAATAAATTACATAAAACATAAACCATAAGAATACAGCAAACAATATAAAATTGCTATAAAATCATTCATAACACAGAACAGTGAGCAGGCCGCATGTACAGAGTAAAATACTAAAGCTAAAAACACAGTAATGTGTCCAAATCCCAGTAAGGTGGCCTTTTGCAGCTGGCAGCTGGTAATTTTGTCAGTGCTGATTGTGTTTAAGTGCAGGCCAAGGTCTTTAGGCACTGCACCCAGTGTGCCGATCACCACTGGGACCCCCTTGACTGGCTTGTGCCAGCGTCTTTGCAGTTTGAGCTTTAAATCCTCATATCATGTCAGCTTTTCCAGTTGTTTCTCTGCAATCCTGCTGTCACCTGGGATTGCAACACCGACAATCCATACTTTGTTTTTTAACACGATTGTGAGGTTAGAAGTGTTGTGTTCCATAACTCTGTCTGTCTGAATTCGGAAGTCCCAGAGTAGCTTGACGTGTTAATTCTCTGTAATTTTTTCCGGCTTGTGATCCTACCAGTTCTTTGTCACAGGCAGATGGTATTTGTGGCACAACTTCCAATGAATCCTCTGAGCAACCGTGTTATGCCTCTGCTTGTAGTCCGTCTGTGCGATCTTCTTGCAGCAGCTGAGGATGTGATCTATTGTTCCATCTGCTTCCTTGCGGAGTCTACATTGGGATTTGCCGTTGACTTTTCAATTCTGGATTTAATGGCATTGGTCCGAATGGCTTGTTCTTGGGCTGCCAGAATCAGGCGCTCCTTTGTCTCCTTTTTCAGAGTTCCATTTGTGAGCCACAGCCATGTTTTTCTTTGTCAATTTGGCTCTCAATTTTTCCCAGGAACTGTCCACGGAGAGCCTTCTTTTGCCAGGTTTTTCTTTGGCTCTGGATTGTGTTTTTACGGTACTCACTCTTTGTGTTTTGCACTTGAAGCAGTTTACTACTATTGACTTCCCCTAATGTTGGTTCTGGACTGCCTTTCCCATCATATGCCAGGACATGTTTATCTCCTTCTACCGTTTGTTTCACTTGCAGAAGCCCTCTGCCTCCTGATTTTCTGGGCAGGTCAAGTCTGTCGACATCATTACGTGGGTGTAATGCGTAATGGATTATTATTATTATTATTATTATTATTATTATTATTATTATTAGCTGTCCCCTGCCACGCATTGCTGCGGCCCAGATGGGGTTCTGTGTGGGAGGTTTGGCCCAATTCTATCATTGGTGGGGTTCAGAATGCTCTGTGATTGTAGGTGAACTATAAATCCCAGCAACTACAACTCCCAAATGTCAAGATTCTATTTCCCCCAAACTCCAGCAGTGTTCACATTTGGACATATTGAGTATTCTTGTAGAGTTTGGTCCAGATCCATCATTGTTTGAGTCCACAGTGATCTCTGCATGTAGGTGAACTACAACTCCCAAACCTAAGGTCAATGCCCACCAAACCATTCCAGTGTTTTCTGTTGGTTATGGAAGTCCTGTATGCCATGTTTGGTTCAATTCCATCATTGGTGGAGTTCAGAATGCTCTTTGATTGTAGGTGAACTATAAATCCCAGCAACTCCAACTCCCAAATGTCAAGATTCTATTTTCCCCAAACTCCACCAGTGTTCACATTTGGGCATATTGAGAATTAATTCCAAGTTTGGTCCAGATCCATCATTGTTTGAGTCCACAGTGATCTCTGGATGTAGGTGAACTACAACTCCAAAACCAAAGGACACTGCCCACCAAAAAACCCTTCCTGTTAGTCATGGGAGAACTGTGTGATAAGTTTGGTTCAGTTCCATCGTTGGTGGGGTTCAGAATGCTCTTTGATTGTAGGTGAACTATAAATCCCAGCAACTACAACTCCCAAATAACAAAAATAATTTTTTTGAGTGAAGGACATACATTGGGTTGCTAGGTGCCTTGTGTCCAAATTTGGTGTCAATTCGTCCCGTGGTTTTTGAGTTCTGTTAATCCCACAAATACTAATCAAGGTGGTCAGTGAAACATTCACACCTAGCTCCAGCAGACAAGAGTCCTTTGTCCCGCCCTGGTCATTCCACAGATATATAAACCCATTTTCCTAGTTCCAACAGACCTCACTACCTCGGAGGATGCTTGCTATCGATGCAGGCGAAACGTCAGGAGAAAATGCCTCTAGAACATGGCCACATAGCCCAAAAAAACCTACAACATTCACACCTAGCTCCAGCAGACAAGAGTCCTTTGTCCCATCCTGGTCATTCCACAGATATATTAACCCATTTTCCTAGTTCCAAAAGACCTCACTACATCTGAGGATGCTTGCCATAGATGTAGGCGAAACGTCAGGAGAAAATGCCACTAGAACATAGCCACATAGCCCGAAAAAACCTACAACAATCCAGTGATTCTGGCCATGAAAGCCTTCGACAATGCATTATTATTATCATCATTATTATTAGTTAATTGATTTGGATCATTCCTGGGCTGGACACCTGTTACTTTGAGTCTCCATTAAGACAGGAAAGTCTGTTTGGAATTGTGGGAGTTGAAGTCCAAAATACCTGGAGAGCCCAAACTGGCCCAGGACTGGTTTAGAGAGGGAGGTCCACATTCCAGCTGTGCTCCTTCCACAGTGCAAAGGGTTCTTGCTCGCTTTCCTTTTGCAGCCAATGAGAAGCGAGGAAAGTTTCCCCCCAGCCAATGAGGGCCCGGGCAGAGTCCAGAGCGCGCGCTCTCCTCTCTCATTGATGCTGCGCTGTGGCGGAGGCTGCCTCGCCTCTTAGCTCTGCTGCTGCAGCTGCTGGCGGCGCTTTTCCTCGGGATGCCTCGGAGGTTCGCCCCGCCTTAGGGCCGCCATGAGCGGCGGAGGAGTCCGGCCAGGGGTCCTTGGCTGCCTCCGGGCCGTTGCCCTTCTCCTCCTCTTCCTCCTCGGCACCCGCGCCCAGCCGCCCTCCGCCTGCCTTCGGGTCCGTGCAGCCTTCCGGGCCCTCCACCCCGGGGCCAAAGGGGGGCCTGAAGCCCCAGCCGCAGGTGAGTGTCCCACACATATACGCACACCTGGCTCTCAGGTAAATCCATTGAGATGCAACCTCTGCCCACTTGGAGACAACCCTTCCCGCCCTTTCATGGATTCTTTGCCAATTCAGTGCAATTCTGGGGGTTCAGGGACTTTTTGGAAGTGTGTGTTTGTGTGTGTATATCTCCCTATCCCTACACAAACAAACAATATTTGAATTTATTGTCGAAGGCTTTCATGGCTAGAATCACTAGGTTCTTGTGGGGTTTTTTCGGGCTATATGGCCATCGTCTAGAGGCATTTTCTCCTGACGTTTCGCCTGCATCTATGGCAAGCATCCTTAGAGGGAGTGAGGTCTGTTGGAACTAGGAAAATGGGTTTATATATCCGTGGAATGACAGCAGAGAGGAAACAACCAGGTACATCTTAATACCTCTCAACAAAAGATTTCCCCAGGCTCAGCCAGGCCTTCAAATACTAATCAAGGTGGTCAGTTGAAACATTCACACCTAGCTCCAACAGACAAGAGTCCTTTGTCCTACCCTGGTCATTCCAAAGATATATAAACCCATTTTCCTACTTCCAACAGACCTCACTACCTCAGAGGATGCTTGCCATAGATGCAGGCAAAACGTCAGGAGAAAATGCCTCTAGAACATGGCCATATAGCCCAAAAACCCCCACAAGAACCTAATATTTGAATTATTGTATCTTTACTTTTAAGCTTTTTTATTGTATTCCTATTTGAATCACTTCTAAGCTTGTTATTGTATTTATATATTCGAATTATTATCTCATGTTTTTTATTGTGTGTTTAAATAGATATGTCAATTGTATTGTCGAAGGCTTTCATGGCCGGAATCACGGGGTTGTTGTAGGTTTTTTTGGGCTATATGGGCATAGTCTAGAGGCATTTTCTCCTGACGTTTCGCCTGCATCTATGGCAAGCATCCTCAGAGGTAGTGAGGTCTGTTGGAAGTAGGAAAAATGGGTTTATATATCTGTGGAATGACCAGGGTGGGACAAAGGACTCTTGTCTGCTGGAGCTAGGTGTGAATATTTCAACTGACCACCTTGATTACCATATAATGGCCTAACAGTGCCTGGGGCAATCTATTGTTGAAAGGTGATTAGATGTCCTTGTTTGTTTCTCCTCTGTTGTTTTGCTGTTGTAATTTTAGAGTTTTTAAATACTGGTATCCAGATTTTGTTCATTTTCATGGTTTCTTCCTTTCTGCTGAAATTGTCCACATGCTTGTGGATTTCAATGGCTTCTCTGTGTAGCCTGACATGGTGGTTGTGAGAGTGGTCCAGCATTTCTGTGTTCTCGAATAATATGCTGTGTCCCGGTTGGTTCATCAGGTGCTCTGCTATGGCTGACTTCTCTGGTTGAAGTAGTCTGCAGTGCCTTTCATGTTCCTTGATTCATGTTTGGGCAATGCTGCTGTGTTTGGTGGTCCCTCTCTAGGCTTGTCCACAGCTGCATGGGATACTACCGGGATTGTGGCACAGCTGGCTGAGTGTCAGCTGCATTAAGATCACTCTGACCAAAAGGTCATGAGTTCGAAGCCAGCCCGGGTTGGAGTGGGTTTCCAATCAATTGTGTAGCCTGTTGTCGACCTTTGCAAACTGAAAGACAGTTGCATCTGTCAAGTAGAAAAATTAGGTACCACCTTAAAGTGTGGGGAGGATAAATTAACTGATTTATGAGGCCATAAAAAGACTCCAGCAAGTACTCCAGCGGGGAAGCATGCGGGGAATGCGGAAGCACTTCATCAGTGTCGCAGATGGACGATGAAAGTAACAGCTCCCCTGGCAGCCAGAAAAAGTTAAATAGCCTCTGTGTATGTCTGTATATGTTGTATGTCAAAATTGGCATTGAATGTTTTCCATATATGTGTACACTGTAATCCGCCCTGAGTCCCCTGCGGGGTGAGAAGGGCGGAATAGAAAAGCTGTAAATAAATAATAAATAAATAAATAAATAAATACGGTAGACTCCTGCAGAGGTGAGAGGATCCCTCTTGTCCTTTGCTGAACGTAGCATCTGTTGTATTTTCTTGGTGGGTCTGTAGATAGTTTGTATGTTGTGTTTCCTCATCAGCTTCCCTCTGCAGTCAGTGGTTCCCTTGATGTGTTGCAAGAACACTTTTCCTCTGGGTGGATCTTTGTCTTGACTCTCGTGGCTTGTTCTCGGTTTTTATCAGTTATTTATGTGGCTCTCAGTGCTCTCGGGAAGTTAGTGAAGGTATTGCGAGTCCCATCATCAGTGGTCCATCCTCCTCCAAGTTGCACCAGGATGGAGAGTGGGTGATGGGGGCTCTGTGTGCCAAGTTGGTCTTGATCAGTCATTGGATGAGGGTCGCAGTGGTCTCATGAAGTGAGTGGAGGTACTTCAAGTCCCATCATCCGTGGTCCATCCTCCTTCAAACCACAACAGGAAGTAGAGCGGATCATGGTGGCTCTCTGTGCCAAGTTTGGTCTAGATCAGTCATTGGTGAAGGTTGCAGTGGTCTCAGCAAGTGTGTTGAGGTACTGCAAGTCCCATCATCCGTGGTCCATCCACCTCAAAACTACACCAGGATGTCGAGTGGCTCATGGGGGCTCTGTGTGCCAAGTTTGACCTTGATCAGTCACTGGATGTGGGTTGCAGCGGTCTCGGGAAGTGAGTGGAGGTACTTCAAGTCCCATCATCCATGGTCTGCCCTCCTCCAAACTGCAGTAGGATGTAGAGTGGGTAATGGGGACACTGTGTGCCAAGTTTGGCCTTTATCAGTCTTTGTTGGGGGCCGCAGTGATTTGTGGGATCTGAAGAGTTTGAAAGTACTACAAATTCCATCATCCATTGTCTGTCCTCCCCCAAACCTCACCAGGACGTAAAGGTGGTCATGGGGGTTATGTGTGCCATGTTTAGTCTTGATCAGTCATTGGATGAGGATCACAGCGGTCTCGGGAAGTGAGGTGAGGTACTTCAATTCCCATCATCCATGGTCCGACCTCCTCCAAGCTGAAGTAGGATGTAGAGTGGGTCATGGGGGCTCTGTGTGCCAAGTTTGTTCTTAATTGGTCTTAATTGTGTGTGTGTGTGTATATATATATATATGTTGGATGTTTGTAAGTCAGAGACTGCCTGTATATGTGTGTATGTTTGTATATGTGTGTGTGTATGTATATATATATGTGTGTGTATATGTTGGATGTTTGTAAGTCAGAGACTACCTATATATGTGTGTATGTTTGTATGTGTGTGTGTGTGTGTGTGTGTGTGTGTATATATATATATATATATATATATATATATATATGTTGGATGTTTGTAAGTCAAAGACTGCCTATATATGTGTGTGTTTGTGTATATGTGTGTGTGCATGTTAACCCTTCCCTGTGCTATCCAAAACACACACATAGGGATGCCAGTCTATTTACCTGGCTCTCAGGTAGCACAGAAAGGGAAGAGATGGTCATTGAAGTGCAGAATTATTGTCGTTTCGACACCTTGAGCCTTGCTATAGAATTTGTGTTTGAGTGGAGAGCTACCACTCTTTGGCAGAGAATGCGAAAGACCTTGCTAAAACTGGAAATTTCCTGATTCCGTAGCATATGGCAGTTGAAGTGTTGTCATTTTACACCTTCGCATACACAGTAGAAAGCCTCTCCCGTGACAGAAGGGTCTTGTAATCTGGTATGTTATGCTTTCAGTCTTCTTACGTGTTCTTCTAATGTGTTCTTCAACTTTTGTATTACTAAATGGATTGTTTATTTCATGATATTTGGCCTTTTAACATGTTTCAAATGTACTTGGTTGAAACTGTTGGCAATCTCTCTCTATAAAAATGCTCTGTACATAATGAGTTCCTTAAAAACAAAAGAACCAATGAATGAAATCACACCAAATTTGGCAACAAAATGTCTCACAACACAATGAGTGACCGTCGCTCAAAATATTAAGATTTTGTCATTTGGGAGTTGTAGTTGCTGGGATTTATAGTTCACCTACAATCAAAGAGCATTCTGAACTCCATCAACGATGGAATTGAAACTAACTTGGCACACGGGACTCCCACGATAAACAGAAAATACTGGAAGTGCTTGGTGGGCATTGACCTTGAGTTTAGGAGTTGTAGTTAACCTACATCTAGAGAGCACTGTGGACTCAAACAATGATGGATCTGGACCAAACTTGGCACAAGCACTCAATACGCCCAAATATGAACACAGATGGAGTTTGGAGGAAATAGACCTTGACATTTGGGAGTTGTAGTCACTGGGATTCACAGTTCACTTATAATCAAAGAGATTTCTGAACCCCACGAATGACAGAATTGGGGCAAACTTCCCACACAGAACCCCCATGACCAACAAAAAATACTTAAGGCCATCCAATCCAACTCCCTTCATCAGAGCAAGAAAGCATAATCAAAGTCCTCCTGACAAAGAGCCATCCAGCCACAGAGATAGATAAATAGGGAGTTGTAGTTGCTGGGATTTATAGTTCACCTACAATCAAATAGCATGATAGAACTGAACCAACTGGGGCATACAGGACTCCCATGACCAACAGAAAACACTAGAACGGTTTGGTGAGCATTGACCTTGAGTTTGGGAGTTGTAGTTCACCTACATCCAGAGACTACCATGGACTCAAACAATGATGGATCTGGACCAAACTTGGCACAAATATTCCATATGCCCAAATATGAGCACAGATGGAGTTTGGGGTAAATAGACTTTGACATTTGGGAGTTGTAGTTACTGGGATTTATAGTTCACCTACAATCAAAGAGCATTCTGAACCCCACCAACGACAGAATTGGGCCAAACTTCCCACACAGAACCCCCATGACCAACAGAAAATACTCAAGGCCATCCAGTCCAACTCCCTTCACCAGGGCAAGAAAATGTAATCAAAGCCCTCCTGACAAAGATCCATCCAGCCATAGATATAGATAGATAGATATGCTTCGCACACACAGATATAGTATCATAGATTTGAAAGGGATCCCTAAAGAAGGACAATTATATGTTACATGTTCCAGAGTAGGCAAGCCAGACACTCTCCACATCAACACTGACAAAGAAAGAGCAAGAATTGCTGTTTCCCCACAAACATAAAGAAATTACATATATTAGAACCCACTTTCTCATTACTTCATTTTCCCAGATCACCAGACTGGGCCACAGCAACGCGTGGCAGGGGACAGCTAGTCAATCAATAAATACATACGTTTGTACCTGGTCGACAGCATCCTAGCAAACCTAGATCCCTTTCTACACTCTCAAAGCAAGTAATCCACATGATCTGCTTTGAACTGGATGATATGAGACCCCCATTTACACTGCCATATAAAATCCAGATTATCTGCTTTGAACTGGATTATATGACAGGAAGTTGCAGAGCCATTTTTGGCCTGCCGTATACACTATTCTCCGGTACATTGCTTTTTGTATAGGAAAGGGCCATTTCGCTCCCGGGAGCAATCTCAGGCCTGCTTGCTCAGCGGTCGGCTCTGAAGCGTTTTGATTATTTACCAATTAAAATATTTATATCCTGCTCCAAATTCTAAAGTTCTTGGGGCAGCAGGACAGTGAAGCCATTTCAAAACGAGTGGAAACACTTAAAAATACATTGTAAAATAGAAACAGCAACTATTTTGTTTAGAAGCAAAAGAGTCTTTCCTTGCATCGGTTCCCTTTTCTTAGGACTTTTAATGGGGTGAGTGGCACTAAAACAGGAATATATTTGCCAGTACCATGAAGACCAGAATAAATAATAATAAAATAATATTAAAACTTTATTTATACCCCGCCACTATCTCCCCAAGGGGACTCGGAGCGGCTTAGATAAGGCCGAGCCCGACAACACATCAATAAAACAAAAAACAATACACAAAAACAATACAATTAATATAACTCACATAAATGGATCTTGGAACTGGATGCTTGAATGGTTTTGTGTCTGCTGTTGGTTTGGTTATGGTGGAACGAACCTCACATCTATCACTATTATTGTTGTTGTGGAGCCCCCGGTGGCGCAGTGGGTTAAACCCCTGTGCCGGCAGGACTGAAGACCGAGAGATCGCAGGTTCGAATACGGGGAGAGGTGGATGAGCTCCCTCTATCAGCTCCAGCTCCTCATGAGAGAAGCCTCCCACAAGGATGGTAAAAACATCAAATCATCCGGGTGTCCTCTGGGCAACGTCCTTGCAGACGGCCAATTCTCTTACACCAGAAGTGACTTGCAATTTCTCAAGTTGCTCCTGACATGACAAAAAAGATGTTGTTATTGTTATGTTTTTAATGTGCATTTAATCACTATATAACAACATTTGAAAAATGCTCAGTTCTTGGTTTGAAAGTGTTATTCCTGTTTTAATTGTGCTGTCGTTATTTTAAAAGTAGTTGTTCTACTCCAGAAAGCTTTGTTTTTGTGACTACCACAAACTAAGTTGAATGGTTAGAGATGCAATGAGATATTCACTGGAAAAGTTAGAGCGAAATATGCTGCAGGATGTCCAAAGTTTTTGCAGTTTAACAAACCTCCATGTTTTTATGATAGAAGCAATTCGGAAATGAAATGTATAACCCAGGAACAAAACATTATGTTACATAGTGTTATTATTATTGTTGTCATTTGCACAAATGACCAGCCACTGCCATTAGGCACAGAGAGTTTCATCTATGCTGATGATTGTGCCATCACCACTCAAGCAGGCAGCTTTGAAATGGTTGAACAGAAGCTCTCTGAAACTTTAGGTCAGGGGTCCTCAAACTTTTTAAACAGAGGGCCAGATCATAGTTCCTCAAACCGTTGGAGGGCCGGATTATAATTTGAAAAAAACTATGAATGAATTGCTATGCACACTGCACATATCTTATTTGTAGTGCAAAAAACACTTAAAACAATACAATAATTAAAATGAAGAACAATTTTAATAAATATAAACTTATTAGTATTTCAATGGGAAATGTGGGCCTGCTTTTGGCTGATGAAATAGGATTGTTGTTGTTGTTGTGTACTTTCAAATCATTGCAGACTCAGGTTGAACCTGAGCGAGGGCCGGGCAAATGACCTTGGAGGGCCGTATCCGGCCCGCAGACCTTAGTTTGAGGACCTCTGCTTTATGTGCTTTTACTGCCTATTACAGGGAAAACTAGCTGATTCCTAATTCTACTAAAATGCAGACATGTGCTTAAGATCAGACAAGCATCTCGAGCTCTGAGGATGACCTGGGAGCATTGCAGCACACCCAAGTACCTGGGAGTTACTCTGAACTGTTACTCTGACTTATAAGAAGCACTGCTTAAATATCAACCAAAACGTGGGTGCTAGAAATAATATCATATGAAAGCTGATTGGCACAACCTGGGGATCACAAGCAGACAGAGTAAAGACATCTGCCTTTGCACTTTGCTACTCTGCTGCTGATTATGCATGCCCAGTGTGAAATACATCTCACCATGTTAAACATTCCATGTTCCGAAGTTCATTATTCTTTTTTGGCCGCACTGGACGCGACAGTCTAGTCAGGGATAAGAGAGGTAGACTATGTTTAGGGCACCTTTTCTAGCCCGTTCCCCATGTGGGGTGAGCAGAGTGGGTCCTCAAAAGGGCTGCACAATCATGGATACTACTCAAGTGCCTTGGACTTTGAGGTAGAACGACTGAGTCCGTATCCATCGCCCATGTGCCAGTCTGTGACTAGGGGCTTCCAGATTTCACAGTCCTGCCTCCGTCGCCACTCGCTGATTGCCATGTGACTTTTGTTGGTTTGTTTTTTTTCCCCTTGGAAGACACCTGTGCGTGAATTTTTTTCATGTGTGGAGGTCAGTGCACACTGATCCAACACACAGTCTTCACAGAGTGAGATTCCTCGGGTAGCATAGTTTACCAAGATGTACCATGTTATCCTCCCCGCCTGCTCTGCCGTTGAGGTCTTTGGGTCTTCGGACTGTGCTTGGTCTGGAACTTCCCCCCAGAGCCACTCCTGGGAGTGCACGACTCCAGTCGTTGTGCCCACAGGTTCATCGGAACACGCAAGCCCCCTCACCACGACAAGGTGACAGTCCATCGAGGGGTACCACCTTAAAACAGTGGATGTGGCTCTTAATGAGACATTCCGCATTATCACAAGATGCCTACGCATAACACCTCTGGAGAAATTATACTGTTTAGCCGGTATTGTACCACCTGATATCCGCCAGGAAGTATCAGTCTGTAATGAAAGGACCAAGGCAGTGATATCTCCAGCCCATCCTCTGTTCAAATATTAACCGTTAAGCTAACATTTTTGTCAGGTTTTACAATGTATTGTAATGTAATATAGCTGAGTCATGCACTGCTAATGGGCTTCTATTGGAAATGTTGAGTCATGCATTCACTGTATATAGAACTTCATTTGGGGAATGTGTTCTGGCCTAGTCCAGGTGATTGTGAATGATGTAATCCTGGGTCTGAGTTAAGTTAATGAGTTGGGAACCAATCAGAGATTGCTATGTGTAATTGTATAGAATTGTATATAAGGAAGTCATGTACAGTGTATATTTCTCCTTGTGCTGTGATGTTGTTCGTCGAAGTCTGTATGTAATTAAAAGAAACTGTCTGCTAAGACAAGATATAACTGTATGCTGTGGTAAGTTTGTAATATCATCTAGACTGGGGGAAAGATAATGGTAAAACTGACAATGGCCGGGCATGTGCTCAAGTGTCTGTAAAAGGTTCCAGAGTGACTGCAGGCTGTGGGAGCAGTTGACTGAAAATACTGTGCAGGAAGAAGCTACTGGAAAGCGCTGAAGTTGTGCAACTGATCTGCTGCTGAATTGTGAAGTTAATCTCAACATCAATTTAAATCAAGAAATAGCTTACTAAGATCTGCAGAGATACTTGCAGGAACATCTCCTCAAGCAAAGGTCCAAAAGTGGCAGGATCAAACCCAGAACCTCCCTTTTGGACATACAGAAGACTGGGCGACTTGGAAGGCAATAAACAGACTGAGCTCTGGCACCATGAGATGCAGAGTTAACCTTAAGAAATTGGGTTTCAAAGTGGAGTCCATGACATGCGAATGGATGTCTATGCCCCAGACAGCTGGAGAAATTATACTGTTACTGAGTATTGCACCACCTGACTTCGGTCGGGAAGTATCACCCAGTGATGAAAGAATCAAGGCATTGACATCTCCGGCCCATTCTCTGTTCAGATATCAGCAGCAAACCAATTACTTGAATCAAGAAACAGCTTCCTACAATTGAAAGAGATACTTGCAGGAACACCTCTGCAAGCGAAGGTCCAAAAGTGGCAGGCTAAAACCCGGAACCTCAACCAGTGGCTGATAACCGATGAGAAACTCCCCCCCTGGGCACACAGAAGACTGGGTGACTTGGAAGGTGCTGAACTGAATGCGCTCTGGCACCACGAGATGCAGAGCCAACCTTAAGAAATGGGGCCACAAAGTGGAGTCCGCAACATGCGAGTGTGGAGAAGAGCAAACCACTGACCACTTACTACAATGCAGCCTGAGCCTTGCCACATGCACAATGGAGGACCTTCTCACAGCGACCCCAGAGACACTCCAAGTGGCCAGCTTCTGGTCAAAGGAAATTTAGAATAATGCCAAATTAAAACTTTCTTTGTGGGGTTTTTTATGCATTATAAGTGTGTTCTCAATTTGCTTCTGACACAATAAATAAATAAATTGCTGTTGTTGTATTTTTAATGTGTATTTAGTGATAATAGATGGACCGTTCAGACCATCTACCTTTAAACTTCCTCATCTATCAGGGAATCCTTGGATGCATCTGGAAAGAGCTGACAATGTATACAGAGGGTCTCCAGCCAGCAAAGCAATCACTTGACTCCTAATATTTTTCAACCTTTCAAGAGCTGGACTGGGGAGAGGAGCTGGAAAATACTCGCAATCTCTGTAATTAGTTCCGAACTGGGTCAAAGCCGAAAGCCTTTTCAAACGGTTCTCCAAAGGGCCCCTGTGTGCCACTGCATCCGCTCTCGTTTCATCATGTTTTTCTATGGGATGTCAGTTTTGTATCTCTAAAACTAGAGCCAATGGGAGTGGGGGGGGGGCAGGGGCCCTTTTTGGCATTGGCAAGTCGGATATATGCAGAAACTGGTCTAACACTGGAGGCAAATGCATGGGTTGTTTTGTTGTTGCTCTATTTATAATATGCCTTTTTCCTGTCAAACTCTGGCTTCAAGGAGGATTTGTGATACACCCCTTCGAGTCAACTGATATATTATGACTGTATCCTAAGGCGGATATAGTAAATGTGGGGTAGTTTTCAGACTCCGGGAGAATAGGGTTCAAATCTCTGCTCAGCCATGGAAACTATCTTGATACAAGAACTGTTTGACGTTGGAATATGTTCCCTTGGAGTCCGATGGAGAGAGAAAGAGAGAACTTTAAGCAGAGTGGATGGCCATCTGTTGGGAGAGCTTCAGTTGTGTCTTCTCTGTCAGTTTTGTACAAATCTTCACTCTGTCTATATCTATATCTATACTCGCTGGGTCCCCCAACTGCTCACACCTTTCCAGAAGCTGGAATGAGTCGAATGCTCTCAGGCTCTCTTGACAATGATGTGCCATGGAAACTAGGAGGACACTTTCAGCCGACTGATCAGCTGGGTCCATCACTAAGATCCTGAGACTAAAGTCCAGTCAATGCAATGGAAGAATCATGACTCACCGCCTCCAAAGAAGGCACGCGCCCAACTCATGGCAGGCAAGGACATGCTCACAGTATTTTGGGATCAGCACGGAAAAATATTGATGGATTTCCTAGCAAAGGGGACCATGATCACTGGGGCATACTAGGCTTCACTGCTGTGGAAATAGTGGGAAGCCATCAAAACCAAGATATATGGCATGTTCACCAAAGGTGTCCTCCTTCTGCAAGACAATGCGCCAGTTCACAACTTGCCTGTTGCCCAAATGGAAGCATGTGCCTGTGGCTGTGAAATTGTAGCGCATCCCCTTTATTCACCCAACCTCTCACCATCTAAAACACAGACACCTTAAGAATAGACAAGCATCCAAAGCTCTGAGGATCACCTGGGAAGGAATCCCACTGGAGCATTGCAGCGCATCCAAATACCTGGGAGTCACTCTGGACCGTGCTCTGACCTACAAGAAGCACTGCCTGAACATCAAGCAAAAAGTGGGTGCTAGAAACAATATCATACGAAAGCTGACTGGCACAACCTGGGGATCACAACCAGACACAGTGAAGACATCTGCCCTTGCACTATGCTACTCTGCTGCTGAGTATGCATGCCTAGTGCGGAACACATCTCACCACGCTAAAACAGTGGATGTGGCTCTTAATGAGACATGCCGCACTATCACGGGGTGTCTGCGCCCTACACCACTGGAGAAATTACACTGTCTAGCCCAGGGGTCCTCAAACTAAGACCTGGGGGCCGGATGCGGCCCTCCAAGGTCATTTACCTGGCCCTCGCTCAGGGTCAACCCAAGTCTGAAACGACTTGAAAGCACACAACAACAACAATCCTGTCACATCACCCAAAAGCAGACCCATACTTCCCATTGAAATACTAGTATGTTTATATTTGTTAAAATTCTTCTTCATTTTAATTATTGTATTGTTTTAAAGTGTTTTTTGCACTACAAATAATATATGTGCAGTGTGCATGGGAATTCATTCATGTTTTTTTCAAATTATAATCTGGCCCTCTAACAGTTTGAGGGACTGTGACCTGGCCCTCTGTTTAAAAAGTTTGAGGACCCCTGGTCTAGCCAGTATTGCACCACCTGACATCCGCCGGGAAGTAGCAACCAATAGTGAAAGGACCAAGGCAGTGATATCTCCAGATCATCCCTTGTTTGGGTATCAGCCAGCACGTCAACGACTTAAATCAAGAAATAGTTTTCTAAGATCTACAGAGACACTCGCTGGAACACCCCAGCAAGCGAGAGTCCAAAAGTGGCAGGCTCAAACCCAGAACCTCAATTAGTGGCTGATACCAAATGAGAGACTCCGCCCTGGGCACACAGAAGACTGGGCGACTTGGAAGGCGCTGAACAGACTGCGCTCTGGCACCATGAGATGCAGAGCCAACCTTAAGAAATGGGGCCACAAAGTGGAATCCATGACATACGAGTGTGGAGAAGAGCAAACGGCTGACCACCTGCTGCAATGCCACCTGAGTCCTGCCACATGCACAAGGGAGGACCTCCTTGCGGCAACACCAGAGGCACTCCAAGTGGACAGATACTGGTCAAAGGACATTTAATCAACTACCAAGCTTGCAAATTCTGTGTTTTGTCTGTTTGTTTGTTTGTTTTTGTTAAAAATGTAATACAAATGTCTGGTTGCTGATGACACGATAAATAAATAAATACCAACAAACTTCCACCTCTTTCCAACAAGGAAGTTGTTTTGAAGGGCAAGCAATTTTCAGATGATGAGACTCTGATTTCCAAAGTCACAACGTGGCTTTTGGAGCAACCTGTCGACTTCTACAAGCGCGGTTTTTACAGTTGCTTAAAAAGATGGGAGAAGTGTGTGTCCCGAGGTGGCACCTACGCAGAGAAGGACCCGCAACTGGACCAAGTTTCATTGCTCTCGGTCCACAGGAAGTGGGTCAGGGGAAATCTTTAATGAAGGCCCCTTGTCTATCTCCTTCGCACGAGCAATTTGTTATTCTCCGAACACTCTCGCTTAAGCCGACTTCAAAAGAACTTCCTGGATTTGCAAACCTATCCCCTGTGCGCGGAATGGATTAGACCTTGCACATATTGATGGACCTGATTTACTTTAAAGGAGAAAAAAAGAACATTAATAGGTTACGAGTCCACCTCCCAAAATAAAAATGCTTTAGGGAATGGAGATTTATGCCAAGCCTAACCCTTCCGTGGAATTTTTGGCTAAATTGGATAAGAGGAGGCCGACTAAAATGATCAAGGGTCTGGAGAACAAGTCCTATGAGGAGCGGCTTAAGGAGCCGGGCATGTTTAGCCTGAAGAAGAGTAGGCTGAGAGGAGATATGATAGCCATGTATAAATATGTGAGAGAAAGCCACAGGGAGGAGGGAGCAAGCTTGTTTTCTGCTTCCTTGGAGACTAGGACGCGGAGCAATGGCTTCAAACTACAAGAGAGGTGATTCCATCTGAACATGAGGAAGAACTTCCTGACTGTGAGAGCCGTTCAGCAGTGGAACTCTCTGCCCCGGAGTGTGGTGGAGGCTCCTTCTTAGGAAGCTTTTAAACAGAGGCTGGATGGCCATCTGTCAGGGGTGATTTGAATGCAATATTCCTGCTTCTTGGCAGAATGGGGTTGGACTGGATGGCCCATGAGGTCTCTTCCAACTCTTTCATTCTATGATTCTATGAAATGAGCACATTCCAAGAAATGGTTTCAAACTTTTCAAAAATGGTTTCTCTGACTCTGAGCCTAGGATTTGAACCTATTCCTTTCTTCCAATGCAGGGAGTCGGGACCCCTGTGAGGGTTGCCGGGGGGGGGGGGGGGGGAGGGGAGGGGGTGTCAGAGGGGTTGCCAAGACTATAAGAAAAAAATATTTATTTATTTATTTGCATTATTTCTACCCCGTCCATATTAGCCCGAAGACGACTCAGAGCCTTTTGCCCTCCATTCGTACCTCTTCAAATTCCATAGCACTACTGGTCACAGCTGACCTCCAGTTAGAGCTCTCCAGGGCCAGGTCCTCCCAGTTCTCAGTGTCTGCTTTACTTACTTGCTTACTTAGGCAATCCCTCATTGTCCGAGGATGATGGTCCTCCAAGTGGAGTGTCTTGGTGGTGGGTCTGTAGGTCGCTGTGGAGCCCTATTCTTGACCTGCATGTTCTCCCACAGTGAGGACATCGGTTTCCAGGTGGAATGCGGTCCCAGTTGGGATTGGTTTGACTCGTCTTCCTCTTGGTATTTTCTTTTGGTCATGAGGGCTCTGCATGGGAAGTTTGGCCTAATTCTATTGTTGGTGGGGTTCAGAATGCTCTTTGGTTGTAGGTGAACTATAAATCCCAGTAAGTACAATTACCAAATGACAAAATCAATCCCCTCCAACCCCACCAGTATTCAAATTTGGGCATATTGAAGTATCCATGCCAAGTTTAGTCCAGATCCAGGCATGTAGCCGGGGGGGGGGGGGGGAGGGGGGGCTTGAGGGGCTTCAGCCCCCCCCCCCCGAAATTCTCATGGTGGTCCGCGAAAAAGCCTTACTGGTGCATTACTTAAACTGTTATGTTTATTCATATCATGATCTGATCACCATACTCAATATATCCCATGTGCATGGGAGTATTGGGGTAATGATACAAAAGGTTTGCTAGGCTAGACCCTCTTTCACTCAGACTCAGCCCCCCCGAAACGAAATCCTGGCTACAGGCCTGTCCAGATCCATCATTGTTTGAGGCCACAGTGCTCTTCATGTAGGTGAACTACAACTCCAAATATCAAGGTCAGTGCCCACCAAACCTTTCCAGTATTTTCTATTGGTTATGGGACTCCTGTGTGCCAAGTTTGGTTCATAGAATCATAGAATCAAAGAGTTGGAAGAGACCTCATGGGCCATCCAGTCCAATCCCATTCTGCCAAGAAGCAGGAATGTTGCATTCAAATCACCCCTGACAGATGGCCATCCAGCCTCTGTTTAAAAGCTCTCAAAGAAGGAGCCTCCACCACACTCCGGGGCAGAGAGTTCCACTGCTGAACGGCTCTCACAGTCAGGAAGATCTTCCTCATATTCAGATGGAATCTCCTCTCTTGTAGTTTGAAGCCATTGCTCCGCGTCCTAGTCTCCAAGGAAGGAGAAAACAAGCTTGCTCCCTCCTCCCTGTGGCTTCGTTTCACATATTTATACATGGCTATCATATCTCCTCTCAGCCTTCTCTTCTTCAGGCTAACATGCCCAGCTCCTTAAGCTGCTCCTCATAGGGCTTGTTCTCCAGACCCTTGATCATTTTAGTCGCCCTCCTCTGGACACATTCCAGCTTGTCAACATCTCTCTTCAATTGTGGTGCCCAGAATTGGACACAACATTCCAGGTGTGGTCTAACCAAGGCAGAAGAGAGCACGGGGAGCATGACTTCCCTAGATCTAGACACTATGCTCCTATTGATGCAGGCCAAAATCCCATTGGCTTTTTTGCCGCCAAGTCACATTGTTGGCTCATGTTTAACTTGCTGTCCACAAGAACTCCAAGATCTTCAATTCCATTGGCCATGGTAGTCCACACTCTGGTTACATCCCGTATAGATTACTGCAACGCGCTCTACGTGGGGTTGCCTTTGAAGACTGCCCGGAAGCTTCAGATGGTCCAGCGCTCGGCAGCCAGGTTGTTAACGGGAACGGCACTCAGGGAGCATACCACTCCTCTGTTGAGCCAGCTCCACTGGCTGCCAATCTGCTTCCGGGCACAATTCAAAGTGCTGGCGTCAGCCTATAAAGCCCTAAATGGTTCTGGCCCTTCTTACCTCTCCGAACGCATCTCCACCTATGAACCGACCAGGACATTAAGATCGTCCGGGGAGGCCCTACTCTCGGTCCCGCATGCGTCACAGGCACGGTTGGCGGGAACGAGGGACAGGGCCTTCTCGGTGGTGGCCCCTCGGCTATGGAACGCCCTACCTGTAGACATCAGACAGGCCCCTTCGCTGCTGGCGTTCTGGAGGAAGGTCAAGACTTGGCTTTACGAACAAGCGTTCGGCTAAGCAGTGCAACTGAACACAGGAAGACGGTAAAATTGAACATAGGAAATGGCACAAGGATTATGGGAACGGATTCTGATTTGATATTGAGGCGTTATAATATGATAATGATTGTTTGATTTTGTCTGCTGTATATGATGTGTTTTAATCGCTTAGGATATTGTTGTGATAACCTGTATTGTGTAAACCGCATTGAGTCGCCTAATTAGGCTGAAAAATGCGGTATAGAAATAAAGCAAATAAATAAATAAATAAATAAATAAATTGTTGGTGGAGTTCAGAATGCTCTTTGATTATTGGTGAAATATTAATCCCAGCAACCACCACTCCCAAATGATGATCAATCCGCCCCAACCCACTAGTATTCAAATTTGGGTGTATAAGGGTCTTTGTGCCAAATTTGGTCCAGTGAAAGAAAATATATCCTGCATATCAGATATTTACATTATAGTTCATAACAGTAGCAAAATTAAACTTATGAAGTAGCAACGAAAATAATGTTATAGTTGGGGGTCACCACAACATGAGGAAAGTTGAGAAACACTGTTCCAATGAAAAAGAATTTGCATTTCAAACCATTCATTGAGCAGCTCTTTCCCCTCCCCATAGACATGCATGGGTACTTCCTGGCATTATACATATTTTATAGCCGTTGTGTCTTATGCAGAAATTCACTTACGCATGCGATACAGGCGCAAAAGGCCAAGGCGGGTTTAAACGGCCCATTAGGTCTCCATCGGAGCATTAAGAAGCGGATCATAAAGGTGTCATTCGTTGTGCTTGCGGCCTTGCCAGGCTTTGCAATTGATTGGGATGTCTAGACTGAGGAATCAAACTTCTACAGAAGTATCTATAAGGAGTTCAAAGACCTGATATCTGGCCTGGAGGACAGGAACATCCAAATTAGATATATTCCATCTGTGTTGCATATAATCCAGTTTCAGAATGCAGATGAACTGCATTGCACTGGATTATACAGCAATGCAGACTCTACACTGTCACATACGTCATCCAGTTTGAACTGCATTATAATTGTCAGTGTTGATCAGGCATAGTCCAGCTTGAGTCCTCCAGTGTTTTGGACTTCAACTCCCATCATTCCTAACAGCCTCAGGCCCCTTCGCTTAAGCTTGAGTTACAGGCTGGGTTGTTGTTCATTCGTTCAGTCATCTCCGACTCTTCGTGACCTAACGGACCAGCCCACGCCAGAGCTCCCTGTTGGCCGTCACCACCCCCAGCTCCTTCAAGGTCAGTCCAGTCACTTCAAGGATGCCATCCATCCATCTTGCCCTTGGTCGGCCCCTCTTCCTTTTGCCTTCCACTTTCCCCAGCATAATTGTCTTCTCTAGGCTTTGCTGTCTCCTCATGATGTGGCCAAAGGACTTCAGCTTTGTCTCTAGTATCCTTCCCTCCAGTGAGCAGCCGGGCTTTATTTCCTGGAGGATGGACTGGTTGGATCTTCTCGCAGTCCAAGGCACTCTCAGCACTTTTCTCCAACACCACAGCTCAAAAGCATCGATCTTCCTTCGCTCAGCCTTCCCGTCAGCTGGGTAGATGCGGGGAATACCGTGGATGTGGCGTACCTGGATTTCAGTAAGGCCTTCGACAGGGTCCCCCATGACCTTCTGGCAAGGAAACTAGTCTAATGTGGGCTAGGCAATACTACGGTGAGGTGGATCTGGAATTGGTTAAATGGACGAACCCAGAAGGTGATTCTCCCCAATGCTTCCTCTTCATCCTGGAAAGAAGTGATGAGTGGAGTGTCATAAGCAAGGTTCCGTCCTGGGCCTGGTCCTGTTCAGGATCTTTATTAATGACTTAGACTAAGGGTTAGAAGGTATGATCATCAAGTTTGCAGACGACACCAAATTGGGAGAGATAGCAAATACTCCAGAGAACAGGAACAGAATTCAAAACGATCTTCAGAGATTAGAGAGAGGGGCGAAAACTAACAAAATGAAGTTCAACAGGGACAAATGCAAGATACTCCACTTTGGCAGGAAAAACGAAATGCAAAGATACAGAATGGGGGACAATGCCTGGCTCGAGAGCAGTACGTGTGAAAAAGATCTTGGAGTTCTCATGGACAGCAAGTTAAATGTGAGCCAACAATGTGATGTGGCAGCAAAAAAGCCAATGGGATTTTGACCTGCATCAATAGGAGCATAGTGTCTAGATCTAGGGAAGTAATGCTACCCATGCTCTATTCCGCCTTGGTTAGACTACACCTGGAATATTGTGTCCAATTCTGGGCACCACAATTGAAGAGAGATGTTGACAAGCTGGAATGTGTCCAGAGGAGGGCGACTAAAATGATCAAGGTTCTGGAGAACAAGCCCTATGAGGAGCGGCTAAAGGAGCTGGGCATGTTTAGCCTGAAGAAGAGAAGGCTGAGAGGAGATATGATTGTCACGCGCTGGGCCTATAGCAGTTGGCTTTTGAACAGGACGTGCTCTTTGTGCCCAGCGGGAAGCCGGGGTGCCTCGAGTGAGAGGCCCTAAGGATTTTCCTATACAGAGTCTTTAGAAGTTTGAAAGGTTTAACAAAGTCCTTTATTATTGCTTAGGTCTTCAACAAAACAATCAAATACTTCTTGGATCTTCAACAAGTCAAACAAATCCTTCAAGGCTTTGAATCAACTGGTGGCTTTCTTAATCTTGTCCACAAGGGACAGGCAACTGGCTTCGTGAACTGTTTCTTTTCTTTAAGAGGAAAACCCTTCTTAACTCCTCCTTGGGCAATCTACTTTCTCAACTTTGCTGGTGTGGACTCTACTCCCGGCTCCAAACTGCTTCTTGGGTCCCGAGTAGACCTACCAGTTAAGGCTTTGTAGATTCTCCAGCTGGAGTCCTTTGGAACTGTTTTCCCCCAGAATTTCGTAAGAAATGAAGCTTCTCTACAGGTGGAGCTAATCCACGTCCTGTAGCTAAGCTTTCCAATGCAAGACTGACCTAAAATGGCTCCTTTTCCTCCCAGAGCCCTGGGGAAAGGGGCGGAACCAATACTTAACAATGATTGATGGGTCATTGGCCCTGTAATTGCAAACCAAGGGAAGCCACCTTATTGCAAAATGCATGGAACTTTGGAATACATGCAAACACTCAATAGAAAGAAAATGAAGTAGGAGCTCCTGGTACTTACTTACTTACTTACTTAGGCAATCCCTCGTTGGACGAGTAAGATGGTCTTCCATCATGGGTTTCCTTGTGGGTTCGTAGGTGGCTGTGGAGCCCTATTCTTGATCCACATCATCTCCCACAGTGAAGGCATTGGTTTCCAGGTGGAAGGCGGTCCTGGACGGGGTTGGCTTGACGCACCTTCCTCCTGGCACGTTTCTCTCTTTCACCCTCCACTCGTGCCTCCTCGAATTCTGCAGCACTGCTGGTCACAGCTGACCTCCAGCTGGAGCGCTCAAGGGCCAGGGCTTCCCAGTTCTCAGTGTTGATGCCAGAGATTTTAAGGTTGGCTTTGAGCCCATCTTTAAATCTCTTTTCCTGTCCACCAACGTTCGGTTTTCCGTTTTTAAGTTCAGAGTAGAGCAACTGCTTTGGGAGACGGTGGTTGGGCATCCGGACAACGTGGCCGGCCCAGCGGAGTTGAAGGCAGAGGAACATCGCTTCAGTGCTGGTGGTCTTTGCTTCTTCCAGCACGCTGACGGTTATCCGCTTGTCTTCCCAAGAGATTTGCAGGATTTTCCGGAGGCAGTGCTGATGGAATCGTTCCAGAAGTTGCATGTGATGTCTGTAGACAGTCCACGTTTCGCAGGCATATAGCAGGGTTGGGAGGACAATAGCTTTATAGACAAGCACCTTGGTATCCCTACGGATGTCCCGGTCCTCAAACACTCTCTGCTTCATTCGGGAAAATGCTGCACTCGCAGAGCTCAGGCGGTGTTGTATTTCGGTGTCGATGTTGACTTTGGTGGAGAGGTGGCTGCCAAGGTAGCGGAAATGATCAACATTTTCTAATGTTACACCATTAATCTGTATCTCTGGCATTGGAGAGGGGATGGCTGGTGACTCCTGGAAGAGCACTTCGGTTTTCTCGATGTTCAGTGATAGGCCAAGCTTCTTGTATGCTTCTGCGAAGGAGCTCCTGGTACAGCCGTACCAACACATCTACAGTGCAAACATACCCAGCATTGGCTCTGTTTTTTTGCTCACTTTGCTTGGCTGTTTCCAAATACTCTTGCCTTAATGAGAAGCTGGGAAATTGCATTTGCATTTGCAGCATCGGGAGCATTGTAGCACTTCCATGTTGCCGCCCTATCGCTCTACCCCTTGGCTATAGAGGTAATATAATAATCTATACTTCCAAGTTAGTGCTAATAGGGATGCATCTGGTCGCCCTTTTTGGCCCTATTTAGCTCAGCCAAGCTCTTTCTCAATCTTCCTTCGTTTGCCGGGCAATTGAGTTTTCTGCTCTCTTGATAGCGACATTTGCACGAAAGGAACCCTTGGATTTAAAAACCCCTTCAACCATTTTAAAGTGTCCTTCCCACCCACCCCAATTCTTGCATCAAGGGATTAATTTTAACAGCATCATAAAGTGCTTTCTTGAGGTCTATTTCCCTCCCTGATGCTTTCAGGAAGTGTGTTTATGTATTGATGCACATAATTAAAATATACGGCAGGCCCTAGACCTTGCAAATTGAAAACATTGGTTTTTATGGAGGAATGTTTGCAAAATGTGCCTGCCATGTTTATATGGCGGTCTTTATGACGCACAGGTTTGTTTTAATATTTGAATGTGTGTTTATAGGTATTTATTTATCGTGTCAGAAGCAAATTGAGAATTTTGTTACAATGCATACAAAAATCTTAAACAAAGTGAAAAGCTTGGCATTATACTAAATGTCCTTTGACCAGAAGCTGGCCACTTGGAGTGCCTCTGGTGTGGCTGTAAGAAGATCTCCATTGTGCATGTGGCAAGGCTCAAACTGTGTTCTGTGGTTTGCTCTTCTCCACACTCGCATGTCATGGACTCTACTTTGTAGCCCCAAATTCTTAAGATTGGCTCTGCATCTCGTGGTGCCAGAGCACAGTCTGTTCAGCGTCTTCTAAGTCGCCTAGTCTTCTGTGTGCCCAGGAGGGAGTTTCTCATCTGGTCTCAGCCTGCCACTTTTGGACTCTCACTTGCTGAGGTGTTCCTGCGAGTATCCCTCTCAATCTTATGAAGATGTTCTTTTATTTAAGTGTCCAACGTCTGAACAAACACAAAAACCAGCATAGTGCCCTTGTTTGCTTTGTACTCATCTTGTTGTGTATCAAATAATAATAATAATAATAATAATAATAATAATAATAATAATAAAATAATAATAGTGATAATCCTATCCTCAACTGCTGCAAGAAAATTGCACAGACGGACTACAAACAGAGGCACAACTATGTGGCCCAAATTATTCATTGGAACTTATGTCACAAGTCCATGGTGGTCCACACTCTTGTCACATCCCGAATAGATTACTGCAACACGCTCTATGTGGGGTTGCCTTTGAAGACTGTTCGGAAACTGCAGTTAGTCCAACGTGCGGCAACTAGATTACTCACTAGAGCATCATACAGGGAGCATACTACCCCCCTGTTGTGTCAGCTCCACTAGCTGCTGATCCAATTCTGAGCACAATGCTCGTTTTGACCTATAAAACCCTATACAGCTCCGGTCCAGCGTACCTGTCTGAACGTATCTCCTTCTACGTTCCACCTCGGAGCTTAAGATCCTCTGGGGAGGCCCTGCTCTCAGCTCCGCTGTTGTCTCAAACACGTTTGGCAGAGATGAGGGATAGGACCTTTTTGGTGGTAGCCCCTCACCTGTGGAAAACCCTTCCCGGGGAAATTAGATCATCGTCATCCCTCTTCACCTTCAGAAAGAAGGTAAAGTTGTGGTTTTGGGACCAGGCCTTTGGGCAACCAGGTTAAAGGACAATGGATAATATTTGACTATGGCTTGGAAGTGGATTTGGATAAGTGAAGCGGAGTTATCGTTAATATATGGCTAGATAAATAGCCATCAGACTGGCAATAGCTAAATGGATCGTAAGTATACTGTTTAATTTTTATTTAATGTTCATGGTTTTAATGGTTATTTTTGCTATTTGTATTTTATTAAGTGGCATTGAATTGTTGCCAATTGTAAGCCAACCTGAGTCCCCCCCAGGGGTTGAGAAGGATGAGGTAAATATGTCTGAAATAAATAAATAAATAAGTACCACCTGCCAGCAGTAAAGAACTGGTGGGATCATAAATCTGCTAAGGTAGTGGAAAATGAACACGCAAAAATACTGTGGGACTTTTGAAACCAGACTGACAAAGTTTTGGAACACAATACACCAGACATCACGATTGTGGAAAAGAAAAAAAGTTTTAATTATTGATGTCACCAAACCAGGGGACAGTCACATTGAGGAAAAACAACAAGAAAAACTCAGCCGTTATCAAGACTTTAAAATGGAAAAAAAAATTGAACTGCAAAGGCTCTGACATAAACCAGTCCCAGAGGTCATTGGCGCACTGGGTGCCGTGTCTAAAGATCTCAGCCGGCATTTGGAAACAATAAACATTGACAAAATCATGATCTGTCAACTGCAAAAGGCCACCAGACTTGGATCTGTGCGCATCATTCGAAAATACATCACACAGTCCTAGATGCTTAGGAAGCGTTCGACTTGTGATTTTGTGATTCGAAATCCAGCATCTAGATCTCATTTGCTGTGACATACTGTGTTTTTGTGTCAGTAAAATAATAATGATAATGATGATAATAATAATAATGATAATAATGTTTATCCCTTTTACTTTTGCAAAGAGAAAAGAGTGTCAGTTGCCTGCATTATTTATCACACCCTTGAAGCGAAGGCTTTATATTATCATAAAATATGGCACAACCAAATCTAATTGGCTCATAATTCACTCGTGCCCTTTCTTTCTTTCTTTCTTTTTTGGCAGAAAAAGTATTGTCTTTCTTCCTATTGGCCAAATGCTTCTCCTTTGGACCACCTGTTAAATATGTTTTATTGGGAAATTTAACACTGCATTTGCAAGAAAAGAGAGGTTCATAAAAGGAATCGACGGAAGCTATCAAATGCGGAATGAGAGGACACAATGCGGGGCTACTCCCTCCCTTTCATACCATTTTCTTTCCTAATCTTTGGATACTTTGGGTCATAAAATTTTACCTATAAAATTCACCGTCATCAAACCTATGACCAGCATATGGAGATTTATTTATTTTTCATGTCAGAAGCAAATTGAGAATACAGTTATAATGTATAACACACTACAAAGTTTAAAACTTGGCATGATGCTAAATGTCTTTTGACCAGAAGCTGGCCACTTGGAGTGCCTCTGGTGTCACTGTTAGAAGGCTCTCCATTGTGCATGTGGCAGGGCTCAGACTGCATTGTAGTAAGTGGTCTGTGGTTTGCTCTTCTCCACACTTGTATATCATGGATTCCACTTTGTAGCCCCTTTCTTAAGGTTGGTTCTGCATCTCGTGGTGCCAGAGTGCAGACTGTTCAGTGGTTTCCACGTTGCCCACCTTCCCGGTCGCCCAGTCTTCTGTGTGCCCAGGGGGGAGTTTCTCATCAAGTATCAGCCACTGGTTGAGGTTCTGGATTTTAGCCTGCCACTTTTGGACCTTCACTTGCGGAGGTGTTCCTGCAAGTATCTCTTTCATTCGTAGGAAGCTGTTTCTTGATTCAAGGCATTGTCTTGCTGCCTGATATCCGAACAGAGAATGGGCAAGAGATGTCAGTGCCTTGGTCCTTTCATCACTGGGTGCTTCTTCCCGACGGATGTCAGCGGTTGCAATACTGGTTAAACAGTATACTTTCTCAAGCTGTGTGGAGCCTAGGCATCCTGTGAGAATGGGGCATGTCTCATTAAGAGCCACATCCACTGTTTTAATGTGGTGAGATGTGTTCCATACTGAGCATGTGTAGTCATCTGCAGAGTAGCAAAGTACAAGGGTAGATGTCTTCATTATATCTGATTGTGATCCCCAGGTTGTGCCAGTTAGCTTTTGTATGACGTTATTTCTAGCACCCACTTTTTGCTTGATAGTCAAGCAGTGATTCTTGTAAGTCTGAGCACGGTCCAGAGTGACTCCCAGGTATTTGGGTGCACTGCAATGCTTGACTGGGATTCCTTCCCAGGTCATCCTTGAGATGCTTGTCTGTTCTTAAGATGAAAAGCATACATCTGTGTTTTAGATGGATTAGGAATCAGCTGGCTTTCCCTGTAATAGGCAGTAAGAGCACCTAAAGCTTCAGAGAGCTTCTGTTCAATCATTTCAAAGCTCCCTGCTTGGGCGGTGATGGCACAATCATCAGCATAGATGAAACTCTCTGTCCCTTCTGGCAGTGGCTGGTCATTTGTGTAAATGTTAAACATTGATGGAGCAAGCACACTCCCGTGAGGCAGGCCGTTCTTCTGTTTTTGCCATCTACTTCTCTGCACCTGAAACTCAACAAAAAAGCTCCTGTTTTGTAGCAGATTTCCTTTGAATCGGGTGAGATATTATACATTTTTTCCAAGAGGAGGTGATGATTTCCAGTATCATAAGCTGCTGACAGGTCTATGAAGACAGCTCCTGTAATCATCTGTCTTTCAAAACCATCATCTATGTGTCTACTACACCATCCATATACATAATTTGGGCAGCATTACATGGCAATATGGATTTAGCTTAAGGCTCTGGAAATTCCATAAAAGATGCATGGTGGGAATGAGATACATTCTTTTCTATTTTATTTTTGAGATTTAATTCTGGTGCTTATTGCCTTTGTCTGGATTTGTTCCTCTTGCAGGGACAGATTTGCAAGTATGCCTCCCAAAAGGTCCAACTTGTTGCTCCAGGAAAATGGAGGAGAAATACCAAGCCTTGGCTCGCACCAACATGGAGCAACTCCTACAATCGGCCAGCATGGAACTGAAGTTCCTCATCATGCAGAACGCGGCCATCTTCCAAGGTAAGGGAGGCTTCTTGCAAGATGTGATGGAGAAGGGTGATGTTTTGATGCTTCTTAGCATGGCATCCAGGGCCCATTGGAGATTAGAATATGAAGCAATGGTTCCAATGACAGGAAAGGAGATTCCACCTGAATATTAGGAAGAACTTCCTGACTGGGTTGTTGTAGGTTTTCTTGGGCTTTATTTATTTGTCGTGTCAGAACAACCAGTCAAATTATATTACATTTCTAACAGAACAAAGCAAACAGGCAAATTACAAAATTTGTGAGTATGGTAGCTGATTAAATGTCCTTTGACCAGTATCTGGCCACTTGGAGTGCTTCTGGTGTTGCTGCAAGAAGGTCCTCCATTGTGCATGTAGCAGGGCTCAGGTTGCTTTGCAGCAGGTGGTCAGTGGTTTGCTCCTCTCCACACTCGCATGTCGAGGATTCCACTTTGTAGCCCCATTTCTGAAGGTTGGCTCTGCATCTTGTGGTGCCAGAGCGCAGTCTGTTCAGCGCCTTCAAAGTCACCCAGTCATCTCTGTGCCCAGGGGGGAGTCTCTCATTTGGTATCAGCCATGGGTTGAGGTTCTGGGTTTGAGCCTGCCACTTTTGGACTCTCGCTTGCTGAGGTGTTCCAGCGAGTGTCTCTGTAGATCTTAGAAAACTATTTCTAGATTTAAGTCATTGACGTGCTGGCTGATACCCAAACAGGGGATGAGCTGGAGATGTCTCTGCCTTGGTCCTTTCACTATTGGCTGCTACTTCCCAGCGGATGTCAGGTGGTGCAATATGGCTATATGACCATGTTCTAGAGGCATTATCTCCTGACATTTCGCCTGCATCTTCGGCAAGCATTCTCACCTCACTACCTCTGAGGATGCTTGCCATAGATGCAGGCGAAACGTTAGGAGAGAATGCCTCTAGAACATGGCCATATAGCCCAAAAAAACCTACAACAACCCAGTGATTCTGGCCATGAAAGCCTTCGACAATACATTGAACTTCCTGACTCTTAGAGCTGTCCAGTAGTGGAACACTCTGCCCCTGGAGTCCATTGGAGGCTTTTAAACAGAGGCTGGATGGACATCTGTCGGGGGGCTTTGATGGTGCTCTTCCTGCATGAAGGCAGAATGGGGTTGGAATGGATGGCCCATGCGGTCTGTTCCAATTCTATGATATACCTATCACATCTCTCTCCCAGTTATACCTATCTATGGCTGGATGGCCACGTGTCAGGAGGGCTTTCATGGTGTCCTGGTAGAAGGGGGTGGGTTGAATAGCCCATGGATTTCTATGTGATCAGGCGATGGAATTAGCAATAAGTGCCTCTCCACAAGAAGTGCCCCTGCTTGCTGTGGAATGATTCCTTCCTCGGATCTTAAATGGAATATAGTAGGAATTCCGCCTTTCCGTTCCTCTTTGGGATTCCTCCGAAATGATTCCCTTGAATGGCAGACCGGCTCCAGGCCCGCATCCTGTGCTGTTCTTCCCTCAATCTAATTTTCTCCCTTCTGAAATTGCATCGGCTTTCAGGCCGATAAAGATCAGGGGGGAATCGACTGGCATTTACCCAGCTCCCGTTCAGCCATGTCGGTTACTGTGTTCACTTAGCAAAGTTTATTAGATTATATTAAAGGCTCGGCCCCTTGGGCTCTTCCATTATTGCAGAGGGAAAAATGCCGCACATAAAGAGGGGAGGAGGGTGCAGGGAGCACATTGGCTCCTCTACATCTGCCATAGATGGTTTAAAAAAGTTCTGCTTGACCCCAAGTTAAGGTTTGTCCTTAACTTGAATTTGTATGTAAGTTGGAACGGGTACATTTTTGGGTGTAACTCCAGCCAAATATATATCCCATGCTATCCACCCCCCCCCCCTCTATATATATACACACACATATACATACACACACACACCATTCCCTATTCTATCCAAAACACACACAAACACACACACATATATGTATAATAATACATGTATATAAAATTATATATATGTGTGTGTGTGTATATATATTTACATCTTTGTTTACCCTTCCCTATGCTATCCAAAACATATGTGTCTATATATATGTATATGTGTGTGTGTGTGTATATATATATATATATATATTAACCCTTCCCTATGCTATCTAAAATGTGTGTGTGCGTGTGTACATATATGTGTACACACACACACATCCCTATGCTATCCAACACACACATGCAAATATAGATGTAGATATAGATATATGTTGGTTGTTTGTAACTCAGGGGCTGCCAGTATATATGTGTGTGTGTGTGTGTGTGTGTGTGTGTGTGTATATATATATATATTTGTCGTGTCAGGAGAGACTTGAGAATCTGCAAGTCACTTCTGGTGTAAGAGAATTGGCCATCTGCAAGGACGTTGCCCAGAGGACGCCTGGATGATTTTTTGATGTTATTTATCATTCTTGTGGGAGGCTTCTCTCATGTCCCCGCATGAGGAGCTGGAGCTGGTAGAGGGAGCTCATCCGCCTCTCCCCGGATTCGAACCTGCGACCTGTCGGGTCTTCAGTCCTTCTGGCACAGGGGTTTAAAACCCACTGCGCCACTTATCTATGCTTTCCGAAACACACACACACATATACACATGCACACAGTATATACACATCATACATGGGATGCATCTACACTGTAGAATGATTGCAGTTTGGCACCCCTTTCACTGCCTTGACTCAATGCTATGATATCCCAAGAGTTGTGGTTTGGTTAGGCATCAGTGCCCCTAAGCAGAGAAGACAAAAGGCCTTGGGGAACTACAATTCCTATCATTTCGTAGCATGGAGCTAACAGCAGTTAAAACGATGACAAACTGCATCCATTCTACATGGTTTGCCTGGGAATCTCTAGCTCCTTCTGTAGTCAATCTCCACAACAATCTTTCCTTCAGTGTGAACGTCACTGTGACATCGGATCTGTTCCAGGATTTAGTCCAAACTATTTCCTGTGCTATTCAGAGCTTACTTGGAGTCACTGAGTCCCGTTCTGGGTGCCTTATTTAAAGAACTTGTTGATTGTGAGAACAGTCTGGCAATGGGGCAAACTGCCTGGGTTGGTTTTCGTGGGCTAGATGACCATTGGGTTGGTTTTCTTGGAATAGATCACCATTGGGTTGGTTTTTGTGGACTAGATGATTGTTGGGTTGGTTTTTGTGGACTAGATGACCATTGGATTGGTTTTCTTGGATTAGGTTACCATTGGGTTGGTTTTCGTGGACTAGATGACTGTTGGGTTGGTTTTCGTGGACTAGATGACCATTGGGTTGGTTTTCTTGGATTAGATGAACATTGGGTTGGGGACAAACTACCTGGGTTGGTTTTCGTGGACTAGATGGCCTTTGGGTTGGTTTTCATAGACTAGATGACAGTTGGTTTGGTTTTCGTGGACTAGATGATTGTTGGGTTGGTTTTCATGGACTAGATGACCATTGGGTTGGTTTTCTTGGATTAGGTGACTATTGGGTTGGGGGCAAACTACCTGGGTTGGTTTTCGTGGACTAAATGGCCTTTGGGTTGGTTTTAATGGACTAGATGAGTATTGGGTTGGTTTTCACGGACTAGATGATCCTTGGGTTGGTTTTTCATGGACTCCATGACCATTGGGTTGGTTTTAATGGACTAGATGAGTGTTGGTTTGGTTTTCGTGGACTAGATGATCCTTGGGTTCGTTTTTCATGGACTCCATGACTATTGGGTTGGTTTTTCATGAACTCCATGACTATTGGGTTGGTTTTAATGGACTAGATGAGTGTTGGGTTGGTTTTCGCGGACTAGATGACCGTTGGGTTGGTTTTTGATGGACTCCATGACCATTGGGTTGGTTTTAATGGACTAGATGAGTGTTGGTTTGGTTTTCGCGGACTAGATGACCGTTGGGTTGGTTTTCATGGACTAGTGGATTGTGGAATTCATTTTGTGTAAGACTCATCTTTCCTAAGTGAGACACGACTTTTTGCTTTCCGCACGAATAGCTTCCGAACTCCAGACATCTCCGAAGCGCCATCGAGCTCTTGTCTCCTGTAATTACTTCTGGGAGGCAAGAGTTATCTTTGGTAGTTCAAGTCCCTCATACATTCCAATCGCCCTCCCAATGCTATAAAATAGCCAGATAATGTTTTCGCTCGGTGCTCATAAACGTCAGGTTCCCTTCCAGAGCAGATATTTATTCTCCTTTTGTCTCCGTCTCTTTCTCCGGCTGGCCTTTCCAAGTTGCGTTCTTCGGTCTCCGTTTGCGGAATGAATGAAGCAAGGAGATAAATGACTGTACCGCTGAAGTATTTAAAATGCAGAGAAGGAACAGTCTGTAAACACAACTGCGATGTCAAGGACAGGCGTCTCTTTTATGGGAAAAGAAACCTTTCTGCCCAGGTTGTCATCTGCTACTTCTCTTTTAAAGCCGGGATGATATAAAACAGCCAATAATGATGCCTTTCAAGCCGGAGATATAGACTCTTCTTGAGCCTATTAAACTGTCAATATGTCCTGCTTTCACATCCTCCGTGACAAACTGGGTCACCGCAGAGCCATTACACACTTTGCGGTGATCAATTTGACAATTGATATAATCTTGTGATACTTTATGAAGGTGCATTAATCTGTGTTCAAACGAAAAGGCCTACGCAGTGAGCAGGCAGCTCTTCTACTGCTATGCGGACATTACGCTTGACCGTAATTTGATATTGAGAAGTTTTCAGAGTATTCTTCTGATGTTAATTTGGGAATGTTTTAATAGAATCATAGAATCAAAGAGTTGGAAGAGACCTCATGGGCCATCCAGTCCAATCCCCTGCCAAGAAGCAGGAATATTGCATTCAAATCACCCCTGACAGATTTCTCTTTATCTGTCCATCCACCCATCTATCCGTGCATTTATCCATCCATCCATCCATCTCTCCATCTCTCTCTCAATTCATCTATCTATCTATCATCTATCTATCCATCTATCCATCCATGCATATATCTATCTATCTAATCTGTCCATCCTTGCATCTCTCTCTCTGCATTTCTATCCATTCATCTATGCATCTCTCTCTCTCTCTCTCTCTCTATCCATCCATCCATGCATCTATCTATCTTTGCATCTCTCTCTATCCATCCATCCATTCATCCATGCATCTATCTATGCTTCTCTCTCTCTATCCATCGTTCATCCATCCATCCATCCATCCATCCATGCATCTGTCTGTCTGTCTATCTATCTATCATCTATCTATCTATCTATCTATCTATCTATCTATCTATCTATCTATCTTTGCATCTCTCTCTCCATCCATCCATCCATCCATCCATCCATCCATTCATCCATGCATCTCTCTCTCTATCCATCCATCTATCCATCCATCTATGCATCTGTCTATCTATCCATCCATCCATCCATGCATCTATCTATCTTTGCATCTCTCTCCACCCATTCATCCATTCATCCATGCATCTATCTTTGCATCTCTCTCCATCCATTCATCCATGCATCCATGCATCTATCTGTGCATCTCTCTCTCTCTATCCATTGTCCATCCATCCATCCATCCATCCATCCATCCATCTATGCATCTGTCTATCTATCCATCCATCCATCTCTCCAACTCTCTCCATTAATCTATCTATTTATTTAAGGATTTCTATCGATCCATCTATCCACCTCTCTCTAACTATCTATCCTTCAATCTGTGCATCTATCTACCCATCCATCTCTCTCTCCCCATCCATGCCTTTATCTCTCTCTCTGCATTAGCCATCTATGTATCTCTCTAACTATCTATCTATCTATGCATCCATCTATCTATCTATCTATCTATCCATCCATCCATCCATCCATCCATCCATCCATCTCTCTCTCCATATATGCATTCATCCATGCATTATCTTTCTATTTATTAATTATTATGATTAATAATAAATATATACCCATCTCTATCTATCTATGAATTTCTATCCATCCATTCATGCATCTATCTATGCATCTCTCTCTCTATCGATCCATTCTTTCATCCACCTCTCTATACATCTGTCTATTCATTTCTCTATCTCACTATCCATCCATCCATCCATCCATCACCTATGTATTACCTACTTGCTTGTCTCTCTCTATTTCTAGGATTGCTTGCTTGCCCCCCCCCCCTTTCTTTCTTTCTTTCTTTCTTTCTTTCTTTCTTTCTTTCTTTCTTTTTGTGGGGCCCCAGGTTAATGGGCAAACCCTCAAGTCAGAGTGAAAACACACATGGCCCCGGGGGCATGGAGGGGTCTGTTTACTTTCAGTGGCGTCTCCGCTGCAGGGAGCCTCATCTGGAGGCCTGTCTGGTCCTGGCTAATCGGAGGGAGCCCTTTGGGGGATTCCTGAGATGCCAGAAGGACGCCGTATTGCTGTTCCAAAATGCCTGAGTGGCTTCCATTGGTTGCAGGAGAGAAGACTGGAATCAATGGAGAAGGGAGTCCCAGCGAGGGTTTGGAAGTTGCTGAGGATTTCAGCCAAGCTACATCTGGAGAGTTGCATGATTGCTACTCCTGTAGTAAAACGAATGGGTGGAAAGACATCAATGCAAGGACTGGGATTAGTGTTGCCTTCCCAAAGAAGGCCTGTCTCTCTGGGAGATTGACATTTAGAGAGTGAAGCAATGACAGAAGGTTTGTTCTGGAATCAAAGGCTTGATTGATCATCGGAAGGCAGGCTTCGGCCCCAACGGAGAGAAGAAAGAGCAGGTCAGGATCAAAGTGGAGAAGGGGTCACAGGTCGCCCCGAGTTACAAACATACGAGTTGTAAATGACTCACCGTTAAGAACAAGGAACACAAGAAACCTACTCCTTTGGAGGGAACGTTAATTCCTTAAAGAGTTTTCGAACTGCTAGGTAAGCAGAAAGCTAGGGCTGATGGCAGGAGCTCATTTACCTTCTCATTTACCTTCCTGCCAAGGCGAAACCTATTACATGGAGCTCTGTTACCTTCCCACTGAGGTGGTACCTATTGATCTACTCACACTCACATGCTTTCAAACTGCTAGGTTGACAGGAGCTGGGGCTAATAACAGGAGCCATTACCTTCCCGCCGAGGCGGTAACAATTGATCTACTCACTTTTGCATGTTTTTGAACTGCTAGGTTGGCAGGAGCTGGGGCTAACAACGGTTGCCGTTTACCTTCCTGCCGAGGCAGTACCAATTGATCTACTCGCATTTGCATGTTTTCGAACTGCTAGGTTGACAGGAGCTGGGGCTAACAATGGGAGCTGTTTACCTTCCCGCCGAGGCAGTACCAATTGATCTACTCACATTTGCTTGTTTTTGAACTGCTAGATTGGCAGGAGCTGGGGCTAACAACGGGAGCCGTTTACCTTCCCGCCGAGGCAGTACCAATTGATCTACTCACCTTTGCATGTTTTCAAACTGCTAGGTTGGCAGGAGCTGAGGCTAACATTGGGACCTCACCCCATCCCGCAGATTCGTACCACCAATCTTCTGGTTAGCAAGTTCAGCAGCTCAACGGTTCAACCCATTGTGCCACAGTGGCCCCTTAAGAAAATACCTGTACTTCCATACAGATTCAGCTTAAGAACAAACCTACAGAACTGATCTTGTTTGTAACTTGGGGACTGCTTGTATTGGAACAGGTTTGCAGAGAGGGGTTGGTGGGAGATGGGGAGTGAAGACCAATCCGCATAGGGGTGGATCTACACCTTAGAATTAAGGCAGTTTGGAACCACTTCATGAGAGTTTGGTCAGGTGTTCAGCCTTTCCTGACAACGTGGCCGTTGGTGCCTTGCTGAAACTATGGATCCTACCGCCTTCCTCTGGGGCTAAGAGAGTGTGACTCGCCCTTTCGAAAAACACATTTGATTTTACATGAATATTGCTTCGCTCCCTGGTTGGTTTTACACAAATATTTGTTCCGGTCCCCGTGCGATGCATTCGGAGATTAAAGAATTGATTTGTATCAAACCTGCCGCATGAGCGGTGCTAGTTTTGCTTTGCGGATCAATTTTCCAACTGCAAAAGTCGGTGACCTGTATGCAAGATCCATGTCTCTCCCCACATCTTGTTTGGTCATGCTAAAAGAGAGTTGGCTGGATGGTTAATTCATAAACATTTAATTGGGTGAAAGCTTGGAATTCCGAAATGTCGAGTGATGTAAGAAGAACAAAGAAATCTCTCCGATGGATCGGCATCTCCTGCTTTGAGCATCATTTAGGAAACCTGCTACAAAACAGGAGCTTTTTTGTTGAGTTCCAGGGCCAGAGAAGCAGATGGCGGAAACAGAAGAATGGCCTGCCTCAGGGGAGCATGCTTGCCCCATCCATGTTCAACATCTACACAAATGACCAGCCACTGCCAGAAGGGACAGAGAGTTTCATCTATGCTGATGATCGTGCCATTACTGCTCAAGCAGGGAACTTTGAGATGGTTGAACAGAAGCTCTCCGAAGCTCTAGGTGCTCTTACTGCCTATTACAGGGAAAACCAGCTGATCCCCAACCCATCTAAAACACAGACATGCGCCTTTCACCTTAAGAACAGACAAGCATCCTGAGCTCTGAAAATCACCTGGGAAGGAATCCCACTGGAGCATTGCAGCACACCCAAATACCTGGGAGTCACTCTGGACCGTGCTCTGACCTACAAGAAGCACTGCCTGAACATTAAGCAAAAAGTGGGTGCTAGAAACAATATCATACGAAAGCTGACTGGCACAACCTGGGGATCACAACCAGATACAGGGAAGACATCTGCCCTTGCGCTTTGCTACTCTGCTGCTGAGTATGCATGCCCAGTGTGGAGCATATCTCACCACGCTAAAACAGTGGGCATGAGACATGCCGCATTATCACGGGGTGCCTGCGCCCTACACCACTGGAGAAATTACACTGCTTAGCTGGTATTGCACCACCTGACATCCGCTGAGAAGTAGCAGCCAATAGTGAAAGGACCAAGGCAGAGACATCTCCAGCTCATCCCCTGTTTGGGTATCAGCCAGCACGCCAACGACTTAAATCAAGAAATAGTTTTCTAAGATCGACAGAGACACTCACTGGAACACCTCAGCAAGCGAGAGTCCAAAAGTGGCAGGCTCAAACCCAGAACCTCAACCAATGGCTGATACCAAATGAGAGACTCCCCCCCTGGGCACACAGAAGACTGGGCGACTTGGAAGGCGCTGAACAGACTGCACTCTGGTACCACGAGATACAGAGCCAACCTTTGGAAATGGGGCTACAAAGTGGAATCCACGACATGCGAGGGTGGAGAAGAGCAAACCACAGACCACCTGCTGCAATGCACCCTGAGCCCCACCACATGCACAATGGAGGACCTTCTTGCAGCAACACCAGAGGCACTCCAAGTGGCCAGATACTGGTCAAAGGACATTTAATCAACTACCAAACTCACAAATTTTGTATTTTGTCTGTTTGTTTGCTTTGTTCTGTTAGAAATGTAATATAATTTGACACGACAAATAAATAGCATCCTTTATGCCTACGTTCTTGTTGGGGACTTCGGAGTGCCGTTGGAGTCCACTCCTCTCGAGTTATCCTTTATGTGTTTTATCCTTAACCTTCCTCAGTGTGAAGTTTGGTGTAATTTCCTCTGAAAACCATACTTCTTCCGTGTCTCCCGCTGTGCTTTGTAGCATCTTCATCCGCTTTCAAGTTCCCAAGATGTGCCTCCCACGATGATAGGGAGCTACCTACAGAAATGAATCTGTTATTGGGGAATTACGTTTATAATGCCTGCGGATGTCATGCAGCGAAAGATAAATGGAGGTGTCTCTTTCCATGTGTTTGGAAAGAAAGGAGGGCATTCACAGAGTTGTGTGTTTGTTTGTATTTCTCTTATTTTTTGCTGGGGTTTTTCCATTAGCATCCAGGCACGGATCTTTCTGTTCCAGAGTTTCTCAACCTTCCTAATGTCGCGACCCCTTAATACAGTTCCTCATGTTGTGGTGACCCCCAACCATAACATTATTTTCATTGCTACTTCGTAACTGAAATTTTGCTACTATTGTGAATCGTTGTTGCAACTATTTATTATTTATTTATTTTGGTTGCTTCTACCCCGCCCTTCTCACCCCAGAGGGGGACTCAGGGCGGCTTACAATAGCGAGGCACAATTTGATGCCCACATCACATAACAACAATAGGACACTAACATCGGTTAACAGAACCAGCAAATTCTAGCAGTAACATCCATTAACAAAACAACAATTATTATAGGCAAAACAACCATAAAACCAATAAAAGCAATAAAACTAATACAAACCATTTCTCCTCGTTGACGGTCAGCGTTTCACAATCTCATAGTTCACATTCCAATGCCACAATTGTCAGTCCTTTCAGTCCTATCCATCTGGTTGTCCATATCTAATTGTCAGATTGCCCAAAGGCCTGGTCCCATAGCCACGTCTTTACCTTTCTCCTGAAGTTGAGGAGGGATGTTGAAGCCCTAATTTCCCCCGGAAGTGAGTTCCACAGGTGAGGGGCCACCACTGAGAAAGCCCTGCTCCTCGTCCCCACCAGCCTCACTTGTGATAGCGGTGGGGTCGAGAGCAGGGTCTCCCCAGATGATCTCAGATTCCGAGGTGGGACGTAGAGGGAGATGCGTTCGGACAGATACGCTGGACCAGAACCGTAAAGGGTTTTGTAGGTCAAAACCAGCACCTTGAATTGTGCTCAGAACTGAACCGGCAGCCAGTGGGGCTGACACAGCAGGGGGGTGTTGTGCTCCCTGTATGTCGCTCCGGTGAGCAATCTGGCTGCCGCTTGCTGTACCAGATCAAGTTTCCGAACAGTCTTCAACTCCGAACAGTCTTCAACTTCCGAACAGTCTTGCAACTCAGGGTAGTTTCACCTTGCTCCCAAACACCACCACACCAGAGCTGTAGATTTTGTAGTTTATTGAGAAAAAAGCAAAGGCAAAACATAGAATAAGGAATGCAAAAGTTCCACAAACAGGACAGAAGCTTAAATGTAAAAGATCCAAAGGCAAAAACATGAAGCATAAACCTTTAGGCCACTGTTTCTCAACATGGGGGTCGAGACCCCTGGAGGGGTTGTGAGGGGGTGTCAGAGGGGTCACCAAAGACCACCAGAAAACACAGTATTTTCTGTTGGTCATGGAGGTTCTGTGTGGGAAGTTTGGCCCAATTCAATCCTTGGTAGGGTTCGAATGCTCTTTGATTGCAGGTAAACTATAAATCCCAGCAACTACAACTCCCAAATGTCAAGGTCTATTTCCCCCAAAGTCTACTAGTGTTTACATTTGGGCATACTGAGAATTCGTGCCAAATTTGGTCGAGATCCATCATTGTTTGAGTCTACAGTTCTCTCTTGATGTAGGTAAACTACAACTCCCAAAACCAAAGGACACTGCCCACCAAACCCTTCCAGTATTTTCTGTTGGTCATGGGAGAACTGTGTGCCAAGTTTGGTTCAATTCCATAGTTGGTGGGGTTCAGAATGCTCTTTGATTGTAGGTGAACTATAAATCCCAGCAACTACAACTCCCACAGGACAAAATCAATACTTTCCCCCAATCTGTTACTATTCATAACAGCAGCAAAATGGGTTATGAAGTAGCAATGAAACTAATTTTATGGTTGGGGGTTATCATAACATGAGGAAGCATATTAAGGGGTCGTTGCATTAGGAAGGTCGAGAAACACTGCTTTAGGCAATGATCAAACAAGAGTCCATGTTAAAACAGTGAAACACAAGACCCAAAATCCCAGATCCAGGAAGCCAAAAGCGAGCTGCTTAAAGCCAAGGTTAATCCATAAGAGTTTGCATGTAAAGAGCCACCTTGAACTGACTACTCCCATTTGTCAGCCAGAAGGCTAAATACCCTTTGCAATCATGAACGCATTGCGATGACCCTTGGCCGACTTGGCTTCTCGCTTACCAGCTAAGCGAGAGCTCCTCCAGACCCTTAATTCTAAGCGTTCTTGCCTGCTCATTAATTCACTATCTTCAAGGCTCTCTTTATCTTGGTCCAGCTGGGCTAGATCACCGTGGGAAGGCTGAGAAGACGAAGACAACTCCACCTGGCCGTTCTCTATCCCACTGACATTCTTCTCCCCTGAGAACTGACTTGATGTTTCTCCTGCTGCACTGTCTGAGGCAGGCACCACAGAAATCTGAATCCCATCATCCTCTTCATCAGGGAACTCTGGCTCACAAGACCCACAGGGTTCAGTTTCAGACTCAGAATCAAACTGAGTCACAACAATCGTAATGTAAATATCTGATATGCAGGATGTATTTCCATTCACTGGACCAAATTTGGCACTGTTGAGATTAATTTCACAATTCAGCAGCAGATCAGTTGCACAACTTCAGCGCTTTCCAGTAGCTTCTTCGTGCACAGTATTTTCAGTCAACTGCTCCCACAAACTGCAGTCACTCTGGAACTCTTTTACAGACACTTGAGCACATGCCCGGCCATTGTCAGTTTTACTATTGTTTTCCCCTCCAATCTAGATGACACTACAAACTTATCACAGCACACGGTTATATCTTGTCTTAGCAGACAGGTTGTTTTAATCAATTACATAGAGCCTTCGACGAACAGCATCACAGCACAAGGAGAGAAAATACACTGTACACGACTTCCTTATATACAATTCTGTATCTTTACACATAGCAATCTCTGATTGCTTCCCAACTCATTAACTTAACTCAGACTCAGGATTACATCATTCACAATCACCTGGACTAGGCCAGAACACATTCCCCAAATGATTTCCTATATACAGTTAATGCATGACTCAGCATTTCCAATAGAAGCCTATTAGCAGTGCATGATTCAGCTATATTACATTACAATACATTGTTAAACCTGACAGGCACAAATACCCAATACTTCGAGGACTTTTCTTTATGCAATTGCCATAATAATAATAATAATAATAATAATAGAAAAAGGAGAAAAAGAAGGAAAAGTCATTGTTGACTTTTTGTCATTTAACAACAAGAATGTGAAAGGATGAGATGGTTGTTGACTGATGTCAAGTCAACAATTTCTCCTTGTTTTCTCCTCTTTCTGTTGCTTCTTCTCTTTCTCTTCTCTTCTTTTCTTCCTCCTTTTCTTTTTGTCCTCCTTTTCCTTCTTTTTCTCCTTCTCCTTCTGCTCCTCCTCCTCCTCCTCCTTTTCTTCCTCCACTTCCTCCTGCTCCTCCTCCACCTCGTTTTTTCTTCTTCTCCTTTTCCTTCTCTTCCTCCTTCATTCTCTGCTTCTCCTATTAATTCTCATCCTTCTCTGTTCTTCCTCCTTCATTTCTTTCTCTTCCTCCTTTTCTTCTTCCCTCTCCTTTCTTACTCCTCCTCTTTTTACCTCTCTTCCTCTTTCTCCTCCTCCTCCTCCTAATCCTTTTCCTTTTCTCTTTCTTCTTTTCCTTCTCATCCTCCGTTTCTTCCCTCTCCTTTCCCCCTCCTTCTCCTTCTATTCCTCTTTTTCTTTTCATCCTTATTTTCCCTGTCCTCCTTTTCTTTTCTTCTTCCTTTTTCTTCTTCCTTCTCCTTCTATTCATCCTTTTCTTCCTCTTTCTTTCTCTTTCTTTTCTTTTCTTTGCTTTCCCCTTCTCCTTACCTTCCTCCTTTTCTTCTTTCTCCTTTTCCTTCTCCTCCTTTTTTCTTCCTTCTTTTTTCTTCTTCCTTCTCCTTCTATTCCTCCTTTCTTTTTCTTCCTCCTTCTTTCTCCTCTTTTCCTTTCTTTGCTTTTTCCTTCTCCATCTTCCTCCTTTTCTTCTTCTTTCTCCTTTTCCTTCCCCTCTTTTCTCTTCCTCCTTTTATCTTCTTCCTTCTCCTTCTATTCCTCCTTTTCTTCTTTCTCCTTTTCCTTCTCCTCCTTTTTTCTTCCTCCTTTTTTCTTCTTCCTTCTCCTTCTATTCCTCCTTTTCTTTTTTCCTCTTCTTCCTTTTCTTTTCTTTGCTTTTTCATTCTCCTTATCTTCCTCCTATTCTTATTTCTCCTTTTCCTTCTCCTCCTCCTTTTTTCTTCCTCCTTTTTTCTTCTTCCTTCTCCTTCTATTCCTCCTTTTCTTTTCTTCCTCCTTCTTTCTCTTCCTTTTCTTTTCTTTGCTTTTTCCTTCTCCTTCTATTTCTCCTTTTCTTCTTTCTCCTTTTCCACCTCCTCCTCCTTTTTCTTACTCCTTTTTTCTTCTTCCTTCTTCTATTCCTCCTTTTCTTTCTCATCTTTCTTTTCTTTTCTTTTTCCTACTTATCTTCCTCCTTTCTTCTTCTTTCTTCTTCCTCCTCCTCCTATTCCTCCTTTTCTTTTCTTCCTGTTTCTTTCTCATCTTCCTTTTCTTTTCTTTTCTTTTTCCTTCTCCTTACCTTCCTCCTTTTCTTCTCCTTTTTTCTTCCTCCTTTTCTTCCTCCCCCTTCTCCTTCACTTTCTCTTTCTCCTCCTTCTCCCTACTACTACTACTATTATGGCAACCCTCTAAGTCTCTTGGAAGAGTTTCCCTCTCCTCGAATTCAGAGCATCAGTGTGGAATAAGAGTTCCCTCCAGATATTCCCTCCGCCTGCCCGCAATGTCTGCAAGACAGAAGTCCTTAAAACAACAGTATGCATTATTAAATTCCTCTTCCTCCTGCCCCATAGATTAATGCTGCCCTTCCTCCTTCTGCACGGCAAAGGTTACATGTGTTATGGTGCCATTCCCCTTGGGGGGGACAAGATATCCCTCCTTCCTGTGCTTCAGGGGAGCGGAGAAACCCACTTACGGCACTGAAGCGTGCGCTCACATTTTCATAGATAAGTGAACCACTGCCATGACTATTGGGAAAAGGTGAAACCAGGTTGCGTTGGCTGCAGATTGGAGAGAATATGTTGGAAATAAAGCATTGCAAATGCAATTAACTCTCAGCTAATCAGCAATACGGGGATTGTTGTTTCTGGTTGCTTGAGAGTTACCATTAAAAACAGGCCCAACAGATACTATACCCCATAACTATACCATCCCATCAACACTGTATTGACTTGACATTTCATACAGTTCTTATTTTCCCAAAATAGTATTTACAAAATAGTGTATGATATGAAAAGAAAGGAGCCCCCGGTGGCGCAGTGGGTTAAAGCACTGAGCTGCTGAGCTTGTTGATCGAAAGGTCGCAGGTTCGATTCCGGGGAGCGGCGTGAGCTTCCGCTGTCAGCCCTAGCTTCTGCCAACCTAGCAGTTCGAAAACATGCAAATGTGAGTAGATCAATAGGTACCGCTCCGGCGGGAAGGTAACGGCGCTCCATGCAGTCATGCCGGCCACATGACCTTGGAGGCGTCTACGGACAACGCTGGCTCTTCGGCTTAGAAATGGAGATGAGCACCACACCCCAGAGTCAGACATGACTGGACTTAATGTCAGGGGACTACCTTTACCTTTACCTTTTATGAAAAGAAAAATCAGGCTATGCCTACAGAAACGTGAGGTGGGTCATGGGGCTCTGGGGAGATCACCATTTCTCTGGTTGTGGGTGAACTACAACTCCCAGGAAGGAAGGCCAGTTCCCCCGTCTCCCCCCAGCTCTCCAGTAATCAAATTTCAACATATCAGACCTTCTCAACCTCTGAGGATGCTTGCCATAGATGCAGGCGAAACGTCAGGAGAAATGCCTCTAGAACATGGCTCTATAGCCCGAAAAAACCCACAAGAACCTAGTATATCAGAAATGTGTGCCAAGTTTGGTGCAATTCCATCTTTGGTAGCATTCAGAGTGCTCATTGATTGCAGGTGAGCTATACATCTCAGTACCTGCAACTCCAAATGTCCAGGCCAGTTCCCCTCAAAACCCACCAGTATTCAAATTTGGGCATATCGGGTATGCAGGCCAAGTTTGGTCCAGATCCAACATTGTTTGGGTTCATAGTGCGCTCTGGATGTAGGTGAACTACAATTCCTCTAAATCCTCCCAAAGACCTGTTGGTCATGGAGGTTCTGTGTGCCAAGTTAGTTCCAGGTTCATCGTTGGTGAAGTTCAGAGTGCTCTTAGATTTCAAGTGAACTATACATCCCAGTATCTACAACTCCTATAAATCATGGTGAATTCTCCTCAAAGCTCTCCAGTCTGTTCAGTTGCTGATCAATTCTTCTGTTTGCTGTGTGCCATAGGGGGAAAAAAAAAGATTATGGGAGAGGTAGGGAGCGGGGTCATGCAAATTCCACACCAATGGAGAGAGTAAGAAATACTGAGATATCTGTGGTGGAGGAAACACATAAAATTTAGGATGAAATTGTCCCCGTATGAAAACCTTCACTTGGGTGGTGGGCAGTATGGTGTTTGTGGAGGACATTGGCAGGGCTCTTGGACATGTTTATAGCACTCTCCATAACCTGCAATGTCATTGGAGGGAGGGCCATTTGTGTCCCCTGAGTAGTAGGACCTATAGCTATCTGTGGAAGTGGGAGCCTGTCTGTGTAAGTGGACACCCCAGCCACACACATACATACATATTTTCCACTTTTATTATGTACTAACTGCCCCCCAGCCACTCGTTGCAGTGGCCCAGTCTGGTGAGCTGGAAAATAAAGTAATGAGAAAGTGTTGGTTTCTTTTGTTGTTCATTCGTTCAGTCGTCTCCGACTCTTCGTGACCTCATGGACCAGCCTACACCAGAGCTCCCTGTCGGCCGTTACCACCCCCAGCTCCCTCAAGGTCAGTCCAGTCACTTCAAGGATGCCATCCATCCATCTTGCCCTTGATCGACCCCTCTTCCTTTTGCCTTCCACTTTCCCCAGCATCATTGTCTTCTCTAGGCTTTCCTGTCTCCTCATGATGTGGCCAAAGGACTTCAACTTTGTCTCTAGTCTCCTTCCCTCCAGTGAGCAGTCGGGCTTTATTTCCTGGAGGATGGACTGGCTGGATCTTCTCGCAGTCCAAGGCACTCTCAGAACTTTCCTCCAATACCACAGTTCAAAAGCATCGATCTTCCTTCGCTCAGCCTTCCCGAAGGTCCAGCTCTCACATCCGTAGGTGACTACAGGGAATACCATGGCTTTGACTAGGCGGATCTTTGTTGCCAGTCTGATGTCTCTACTCTTTACTCTTTTATCGAGACTGGACATTGCTCTCCTCCCAAGAAGTAAGCGTCTTCTGATTTCCTGGCCACAGTCTGCATCTGCAGTCATCTTTCCACCTAGAAATACAAAGTCTGTCACGGCCTCCACATTTTCTCCCTCTATTTTCCAGTTGTCAATCATTCTTGTTGCCATAATCTTGGTTTTTTTGACGTTTAGCTGCAACCCGGCTTTTGCACTTTCTTCTTTCACCTTGATTAGGAGGCTCCTCAGCTCCTCCTCGCTTTCGGCCATTAGAGTGGTGTCATCTGCATATCTGAGGTTGTTAATGTTTCTTCCAGCAATTTTCACCCCAGCCTTGCATTCCTCAAGCCCCGCACACCGCATGATGTGTTCTGCATACAAGTTAAAAAGGTTGGGTGAGAGGATGCAGCCTTGCCGTATGCCTTTCCCAATCTTGAACCAGTCTGTTGTTCCGTGGTCAGTTCTGACTGTTGCTACTTGGTCCTTGTACAGATTCCTCAGGAGAGAGGGAAGGTGGCTTGGTATGCCCATCCCACCAAGAACTTGCCACAATTTATTATGATCCACACAGTCAAAGGCTTTAGAATAGTCAATGAAGCAGAAGTAGATGTTTTTCTGAAACTCCCTGCCTTTCTCCATTATCCAGCGGAGATTGGCAATCTGGTCTCTCGTTCCTCTGCCTTTTCTAATATAAGTAATATCTTTATGCTTGTGGGTAAACAGTATTTCTTGCTGTTTCTTTGTCAGTGTTGATGTGGAGAGTGTCTGGTTTGCCTACTCTGGAACATGCAACACATAATTGTCCTTCTTTAGGGTTTCCTTTCAAATCTATGATACTATATCTCTCTGTGTGTGAATCATATCTATCTATCTATCTATCTATCTATCTATCTATCTATCTATCTATATCTATGGCTGGATGGCTCTTTGTCAGGAGGGCTTTGATTACGATTGCTTGCCCTGGTGAAGGGAGTTGGACTGGATGGCCTTAAGTATTTTCTGTTGCTCATGGGGGTTCTGTGTGGGAAGTTTGCCCCAATTCTGTTGGTGGGTTTCAGAGTGCTGTGATTGTAGGTGAACTATAAATCCCAGTAACTGCAACTTGCAAATGTGCATCCCAGTAACTGCAACTTTCCCCAAACTCCATCTGTGCTCATATTTGGGCAATGCATATTGAGTATTCGTGCCAAATTTGGTCCAGATCCATCATTGTTTGAGTCCATAGTGCTCTCTAGATGTAGGTGAACTACAACTCCAAAACTCAAGGTCAATACCCAAAAAGCCCTACTAGTGTTTTCTGTTGGTCATGGGAGTCCTGTGTGACACATTTGTTTCAATTCCATCATTGGTGGAGTTCAGAATGCTCATTGATTATAGGTGAACTATAAATCCCAGCAACTACAACTCCCAAATGACAAAATCATAATTTTTTGAGTGATGGTCACTCCTTGTGTTATGAGACATTTTGTTGCCAAGTTTGGTGTGATTTCGTTCATTTGTTCTTTTGTTTTTAAGGTACTAATTATGCACAGAGCATACATATATATAGAGATAGATGAAAGTTCTTTTAAGAAGTTGGTCTAAAGTGGGTTCTCCCACATTTTTTTGGGCAGGGATCCCATGAGAGCTACTGGTTTTGTTATTTTCTTAATTGATTGTTGGCTTTGCTTACTTCCTCCATGCTAGGCTATTCAAACTGCATCATAGTTGTGGTGGAATGAAAACACATGTAGTTCACGTCTTTAGCAATCCACACACTGTATTGTCGAAGGCTTTCATGGCCGGAATCACTGGGTTGTTGTAGGTTTTTTCGGGCTGTATGGCCATGGTCTAGAGGCATTCTCTCCTGACGTTTTGACTGCATCTATGGCAAGCATTCTCAGAGGTAGTAAGGTCACTACCTCTGATGGACCTCACTACCTCTGAGGATGCTTGCCATAGATGCAGGCGAAATGTCAGGAGAGAATGCCTCTAGACCATGGCCATACAGCCCGAAAAAACCTACAACAACCCAATCCGCACACTGTCATGTTAGAGAAAAGATATGCTACACAGATGATCAGTAAAGAATATGGTGTTTAATCTTTGTTGTGCAGAGCAACATATGTACAGTCATGTGAACAGTTGCATTGACTTACACAATGTCCTTTGAGAGAGATTCAAATGGTCTTTAGGTGTCCATGTGAAGGATCTTCTTCCAGCAGCTAAGAAGCAAAAATACAAAACTTGTCTTTGCAAGCTCCTGCACAGAAAACTTAAACATATAACTTGTCGCAACTCAGGGTAGTTTTCACCTTGCACAAGACACCAGCACACACCAAGGCTGTAGTTTTGTAGTTAATTGAGAAAAAACAAAATCAAAACAGAGAAATAAAGATGCAAAAGTTCAATAGGCAATAGTTCTAAATGAAAAGGCAAGGTTCTCAAGATCCACAGGTTGTTGCAACCCAGAGCAGGAAACTGGACCCTAAGACAACAATCCACCACACTTGACTTCAGGAAAAAACAATCCTTTTTATTGATGAAAGTTGAGTACAAAAATAGAGGAAAATGCAAGGTAAAAAGTCACAGTAAAAATCAGCAACAAGAAATGTCCATGAACAAGATCAAAAACCCACAGTAACACTGCTAAATCCTGGAACCTGTTAGTAATCCACTAACCGTACTTGAAGCACTAGGAAAAGTCCTTGGAACAAAGCCACTGGAAGCAGGAGAACTGCAAGAGTCTGCACATAAATCTGAAAGGATGCCTGGACTGAATGGGCATCCAGGCCAAGCGTTTTTAAAGCATAGAAATCTATTTCGTGACGTGCCTGAAGGCCGTGTTTTCATTTTTCTTAATCTAGCTGACCTCCGTAAACTCTGCACTTTGCCTCTGCTTTGCCAAATCTGCCCCTGTCTATCCTTGTTAGAGGGACCAGGTGTCAGATTATCTGGAAAGCTAAAAGGGAGTGAAAGTTCACTGCTTGACTCTGAATCATTCTCATGGGAATTTGGACTTTCGCTTTCCAAAGCAGCAGGATTTTCACTACACAAACGGTCATCTTCTACATTGACCTCAGAATCATTGACATCTTCATTGACATCAGGAAATACAATCAGAGAATCAGGTACAGGTTCACACACAGGCTGAACCCCAACACAGGTAAATAACATGAAGCATAATCCCTTAGCAATGGTCAAACAAGAGTCCATGGCAAACAGGTAAAATCAGGATCAGAATCCCAGTCTCCAAGAAGCCAGAAGCGTTCTGCAAAAGCCAAGGCAATTCCACAGAAGTTAACGGGTAAGAAGCAACATTGGACTGACAAGAAATGCCTGTCAGCTACATCATTAAATAAGCTTCCCTGACATGAAAGCATTGCGTTGACCATTGCAAACGGTCCTGTCTGCTCATTAATTCACCATTATCTACAAGGCTATCCAACTCCTTATCTCGGCCCAGCTGGGCTGGATCACTCTGGGAACCGAAAGGAGTCTCCACCTGCACTTGTGGGATTTCACTGTCTCTATCTACAGGCACATTCCTTTCCCTGGGGAACAGCCTTGCTGTTTCTTTTTCAGAAGACACACTATCAGCTCCGTCTGGAGCATGTAAAGCAGTGTTTCTCAACCTTCCTAATGCCGCGTCCCCTTAGTACAGTACCTCACATTGTGGTGACCCCCAACCATAACATTTTCATTGCTACTTCGTAACTGTAATTTTGCTACTGTTATGAATCGTAATGTAAATATCTGATATGCAGGATGTATTTTCAAATCCCAAATACCCAATATGCACAAATTTGAATACTGGTGGGGTTGGGGGGATTGATTTTGTTATTTGGGAGCTGTAGTGGCTGGGATTTATAGTTCACCAACAATCAAAGAACATTCTGAACACCACCAACGATGAAATTGAACCAAACTTAGCACACAGAACTCCCATGGCCAAGAGAAAATACTGGGAGGATCTGGTGGACATTGACCTTGAATTTTTGGAGTTGTAGTTCACCTACATCCAGAGAGCACTGTGGACTCAAACAATGATGGATCTGGACCAAACTTGGCATGAATACTCAATATGCTGGAATGTGACCACTGGAGGAGTTTGAGAAAAATAGACCTTGACTTTTGGGAGTTGTAGTTGCTGGGATTTATAGTTCACCTACAATGAAATAACATTCTGAACCCCACCAACGATAGAATTGGACCAAACTTCCCACACAGAACCCATGACCGACACAAAATACTATGTTTTCTGATGGTCTTTGGCGACCACTCTGACACCCCCTCGCGACCCACAGGGGTTCCGACCCCCAGGTTGAGAAACACTGATGTAAAGGAATCTGTAACCCATCGGTCTCCTCGTCATCCTGCAGAAAGTAAGGCCCAGCAGGCCCAAACAGTTCAGTTTCACACTCAGACTGAGCCACAACACAACTGTTGCCAAAACTCCCAGGCTCAGCTAACCTCTTGGCCTTTGTGCTTTGCATTTTTCAGTCAACACACTAACCAACTGATTTTTACATGCTCCAACAATATGGTCAACGCCGTGTGAACTGCATTGTATAGAGCAGTGCTGATCCACCTTTCAATGCTTTGAGTGATTTTCCTGCTTCTTGGCAGGGGGTTGGATTGGATGGTCCACGAGGTCTCTTCCAACCCTATGATTCCTTCTGATTTTATCCATCTCTTGATGGTTTCCTGCATTAGAATTCATTAAAAGCCTGGCCCTTGATGGCTCTGAACAATCGCCTTTGTGGCTGCCGGTATTTGCATTTGGAAGGGGAGGAAAAAAACCCCTCAACTCAATTGTGTAATTTTTGCTTTGTGTTTTCCTGCCACCTTCCGAGACAGAGGCCTCCTCTTCCCTGCCCTCTTTTGCCCTCTTTCTGTCCAGCTCTCCCTCTCCGCTGAGCGAGATGTCATGCAGTATTAATGGGAAGGCAGACCTCTGATTTTCTCGCTGCTTATGCATCTTGACACTTCTGACATTTCCCCCAAGTGTGTGATGCTTTGAGAGGGGAAAAATGGCAACATGGCCCTTTGCTGAAAAATTAATTATCTCGGCACTTGGCATTGCTTCCCCCTTTGCTTCCTCCTTGTACCATAATGGGCATTTCTTTCTTTGTGTGCGTGTGTAAGACGACAGAGCCTTTTGAATGATAATTATGTTACAATATGTAACAAAATGTGAAAAACAATTCCTGTTCCTGGTTTGAAAGTGTTATTTCCTGTTTAACTGTGCAGCACTTACTTTGAAAGTAGTTATTCTACTCCCACAGTGGGAGTTCGAGTCCAAAACACATGGAGGGCTGAAGTTGCCCATTCCTGGTATAGATCCATATGGGACCCTCTTCCACATAGGCAATATATACACAACTATAAATTATTTGGAACAAATACAGGTTGGTAATAGTCTTCATGCTAATCCATTTGTTTGTTCAATAAATGTCTGAACAGAGAGAAGAGAGAGGAGACAGAGAAAAAAAGAAAGAGAGGAAGGAAGGGACTAAGATAGATAGATAGATAGATAGAGATAAAAGAGAGAGAAGAGAGAATCAAAGAAAACAGGAAAGAGAAATGATATGGATAGAGTTAGAGGAGAGAGTGATCGTTAGAGAGAGGGACAGAAGAGAGAGAGACAAAGAAAGAGATAAATGGGATGGGTGGATGGATGGATGGATGGACCGAAAGATAGATGATAGATAGATAGATAGATAGATAGATAGATAGATAGATGAGAAAGAGATAAAGAAGGGAGAAGAATGTGTTAAAGAGAAAGGGAGAGAGAGAAATAAGACGAATAGAGAAAGGACACAGAGATCATTAGAGAGAGGGACAGAAGATAGAGAGACAAAAAAGAGAGAATTGGGATGGGTAGATCAATGGATGGATGGACTGAAAGATAGATGATAGATAGATAGATAGATAGATAGATAGATGAGAAAGAGATAAAGGAGAGAGAAGAGTGTTAAAGAAAACGGAGAGAGAGAAATGTGATGAATAGAGTTAGAGAAAGGACAGAGATCATTAGAGAGAGGAATAGAAGAGGGAGATACAAAAAAGAGAGAAATTGGATGGATGGATGGATGGATAGAGAGACTGAAAGATAGATAGATGAGTTAGAAAGAGGGAGAGAAACAGAGAAGAGAGACAGAAAGAAAGAAAGAGAGAAGGGAGAAAATAAATAGATAAACAGAAGAAAGAGATAAACAGAAGAGAGAGGAGACAGAGAAAAAGAAAGAGAGGAGTGAAGGGACTAAGATAGATAGATAGATAGATAGATAGATAGATAGATAGATAGATAGATAGATAGATAGAGATAAAAGAGAGAGAATCGAGAATCAAAGAAAACAGGAAAGAGAAATGAGATGGATAGAGTTAGAGGAGAGAGAGAAATCATTAGAGAGAGAGATCATTAGAGAGAGGGACAGAAGAGAGAGAGAGATGAAAAAGAAAGAATTGCGATGGGTAGATGGATGGATGGATTGAAAGATAGATGATAGATAGATAGATAGATAGATGAGAAAGAGAAAAAGGAGAGAGAAGAGTGTTAAAGAAAAGGGAGAGAGAGAAATGAGATGAATATAGTTAGAGAAAGGACAGAGAGAGATCATTAGAGAGAGGGACAGGAGAGACAAAAGAGAGAAATTGGATGGATGGATAGAGAGATTGAAAGACAGATGAGTTAGAAAGAGGGAGAGAAACAGAGAAGAGAGACAGAAAGAAAGAGAGAAGAGAGAAAATAAATAGATAAACAGATAGAAGAAAGAGATAAACAGAGAGAAGAGATAAACAGAAGAGAGAGGAGACAGAAAAAAGAAAGAGAGGAGGGAAGGGACTAAGATAGATAGAGATAAAAGAGAGGAGAGAATAAAAGAAAACAGGAAAGAGAAATGAGATGGATAGAGTTAGAGAGAGGAGAGAGAGTGATTGTTAGAGAGAGGGATAGAAGAGAGAGACAAAGAGAGAAATGGGATGGGTGGACTGAAAGATAGATAATAGATAAATGAGAAAGAGATGAAGGAGAGAGAAGAGTGTGTTAAAGAAAAAGGGAGAGAGAGAAATAAGATGAACAGAGTTAGAGAAAGGACAGAGAGATCATTAGAAAGAGGGACAGAAGAGGGAGAGAGAGACAAAGAAAGAGAGAAATGGGATAGATGGATGGACAGACAGACAGATAGAAAGACTGATAGATAGATAGATAGATAGACTGATAGACAGACAGACAGACAGACAGACAGACAGAAAAAGAGAGAAAGAAATGAGATAGACAGACAGATAGCCTTCCAACTTGTGGCGGCACTAAGGCAAACTGATCCCAAAATTTTCTTGGCAGAATCTATCCAGAGGAGGTTTGCCTTTGCCTCCTTTCTCTGTCCATAGCGGCCTCCTTGGTGGGGGATGATGGGAATAGTAGTCCCCCAATTGAAGACTCTGCCAGTGGCTCCAGCTCTAACTCAGTGATGGGCGCAACTTGTTTAATTGTCACTAAATGATGAAAACAAGCCCCTCATCTCCTCTCTGGGCACCGGATCAAAGAGATGTTCAACGGCCTTTCCGAAATGATCTAGTCCTTGCCGTCTATACCAGGTGTTGTAGTAGAGCCTGTAAGTAACGCTGCAAGCAGTAGTATGGGTGCCAGAAGGGGAAAAAGGGGTGCTCGTGAGCAGGAGTCAGATGAAGAACAACAAAGGAAAAGGATTCAGGATATACTTACCTACCTGCATTCAACAAAATATTCTCTCTAGGAGTTTTCTAGGTCCTCTAATGTGAATGTGGCCCCATTTACATTGACCATATGATGCAGTTTGAAAACGCGTTAGTGTGGAGTTATATAATGCAGTCTAGTGAACTGCATCTTATGGGTCTTCACTGCATTATATGATAGTGTAAACGTGGCCCCGGTGGGTTAAAGCACTGAGTTGCTGAGCTTGTTGATCGAAAGGTCGCAGGTTCGATTCTGGGGAGCGGCGTGAGCTTCCGCTGTCAGCCCTAGCTTCTGCCAACCTAGCAGTTCAAAAACATGCAAATGTGAGTAGATCAATAGGTACCGCTCCGGCGGGAAGGTAACGGCGCTCCATGCAGTCATGCCGGCCACATGACCTTAGAGGTGTCTACGGACAACGCCGGCTCTTCGGCTTAGAAATGGAGATGAGCACCACTCCCCAGAGTCAGACATGACTGGACTTAATGTCAGGGGACTACCTACCTACCTAAACGTGGCCCCAAATTATGAGTTTCAATAGGGTTCACAATTATCCCCCGTTTCTTGTTTCTATGTTAACTTTTGACTTTGGTGCATTGGCATTAAACCACATTAGGTCTGCAGTGTGGATGCAGAGGAGCTGCTCTCTTGGAATGGGGTCACAGAAGCCAAAGTTGGATGCCCCTATTTCTCTCTCTTTCCTTCCTTCGGCAACCCTTTACTCCCTCGGCTACCATTAGAGTTAATGAGGTTTACATGCAGCCTCTGAAATCTGCTTCGCCGCAAACAGCGCAATATGGGACCCGGGAAGCAGCCTGTGTTTGCTTGATGGCGCATGGCGGCACAGTGCATTTTCTTCGGCAGGGAACCTTACTAAATAACTAGGGATAAATGCCAAAAATAGGTGGGGAAGAAAACAGGATTGACTTGTTTGGTGCTGGTTGCAGGCCTTTCCTTCGATGAAGCACATCTGCACTGCCACATCATGCAGTTTTGTAATGCATTATATGAGTCTCTACATCTATATATATTAAAATGCTCATGTCGTCATTAGTAGCCTAAAAACAAAAAAACTACGGGGCCAAATGACCCCAAATTTGGCAACAAAACATATCACAACACAAGGTGTGATCAGACGTCATGAGAATATATATATATATATTTGTTGTTCATTCGTTCAGTCGTCTCCGACTCTTCGTGACCTCATGGACCAGCCCACGCCAGAGCTCCCTGTCGGCCGTTACCACCCCCAGCTCCCTCAAGGTCAGTCCAGTCACTTCAAGGATGCCATCCATCCATCTTGCCCTTGGTCGGCCCCTCTTCCTTTTGCCTTCCACTTTCCCCAGCATAATTGTCTTCTCTAGGCTTTCCTGTCTCCTCATGATGTGGCCAAAGTACTTCAACTTTGTCTCTAGTATCTTTCCCTCCAATGAGCAGTCGGGCTTTATTTCCTGGAGGATGGACTGGTTGGATCTTCTCGCAATCCAAGGCACTCTCAGCACTTTCCTCCAACACCACAGCTCAAAAGCATCGATCTTCCTTCGCTCAGCCTTCCCTAAGGTCCAGCTCTCACATCCGTAGGTTACTACAGGGAATACCATGGCTTTGACTATGCGGATCTTTGTTGCCAGTCTGATGTCAGTACTCTTTACTATTTTATCGAGACTGGACATTGCTCTCCTCCCAAGAAGTAAGCGTCTTCTGATTTCCTGGCCACAGTCTGCATCTGCAGTAATCTTTGCACCTAGAAATACAAAGTCTGTCACGGCCTCCACGGTTCCTCCCTCTATTTTCCAGTTGTCAATCATTCTTGTTGCCATAATCTTGGTTTTTTTGACATTTAGCTGCAATCCGGCTTTTGCGCTTTCTTCTTTCACCTTGATTAGAAGGCTCCTCAGCTCCTCCTCGCTTTCGGCCATCAGAGTGGTGTCATCTGCATATCTGAGGTTGTTAATGTTTCTTCCAGCAATTTTCACCCCAGCTTTGCATTCATCCAGCCCCGCACATCGCATGATGTGTTCTGCATACAAGTTAAAAAGGTTGGGTGAGAGTATGCAGCCTTGCCGTACGCCTTTCCCAATCTTGAACCAGTCTGTTGTTCCGTGGTCAGTTCTGACTGTTGCTACTTGGTCCTTGTACAGATTCCTCAGGAGAGAGACAAGGTGGCTTGGGATGCCCATCTCACTAAGAACTTGCCACAATTTATTATGATCCACACAGTCAAAGGCTTTAGAATAGTCAATGAAGCAGAAGTAGATGTTTTTCTGAAACTCCCTGCCTTTCTCCATTATCCAGCGGATATTGGCAATTTGGTCTCTCGTTCCTCTACCTTTTCTAAACCCAGCTTGAACATCTGGCAACTCTCGCTCCATGTATTGCTGGAGTCTTCCTTGCAGGATCTTGAGCATTACCTTACTGGCATGAGAAATAAGGGCCACTGTACGGAAGTTTGAGCAGTCTTTCGCATTTCCCTTTTTTGGTATGGGGATATAAGTTGATTTTTTCCAGTCTGATGGCCATTCTTGTGTTTTATATATTATATATATAATATTACAATACTTTATATATTACTATTATATATACTGTTATATAATACATACATATTATATTGTATATATTATTGTTATATATACTACTATATAATGCAATGTTACTACTATATATTACTATATTAAATACTCATAGAATAGAGTTAGAAGGGATTCTACCATGGTATTGGGGGAGGACAGACAGGAGAGGAGAGAAGGAGGGAGGGAAGGAAGGAAAGAGGGAAGGAAGGAAAGAAAGAGGTACAAAAGAAAGGAAGAAGATAAAGTAGAAAGGAAAGGCAGGAAAGAGGTAAAGAAGGAGAGAAGGAGGAAGGAGGGAGGGAAAGAAGGAAGGAGGGAAGGAAGGAGGGAAGGAAGGAGAGAAGGAAGGAAGGAAGGAAGGAAGGAAGGAAGGAAGGAAGGAAAGAGATACCAAAGAAAGGAAGAGATAAAGTAGAAAGGAAAGGCAGGAAAGAAGTAAAGAAGGAGAGAAGGAGGGAAGGAAGGAAAGAAAGAGGTACCGAAGAAAGGAAGAAGATAAAGTAGAAAGGAAAGGCAGGAAAGAGGTAAAGAAGGAGAGAAGGAGGAAGGAGGGAGGGAAAGAAGGAAGGAGGGAAGGAAGGAAGGAGAGAAGGGAGGATGTTGAGCCAGGTGTCGTCCCCCATTCTATATCTTTGCATTTCATTTTTCCTGCCTAAGTGGAGTCTCTTGCATTTGTCCCTGTTGAACTTCATTTTGTTAGTTTTTGCCTATCATCTCTCTAATCTGTCAAGATCGTTTTGAATCCTGCTCCTGTCTTCTGGAGTACTGGCTATCCTTCCTAATTTGGTGTCATCTGCAAACTTGATGATCCTGCCTTCTAACCTTTCATCCAAGTCATTAATAAAGACCCTGAACAGGACCGGGCCCAGGATGGAACCCTGCTGGTGGCACTCCGCTCGTCACTTCTTTCCAGGATGAAGAGGAAGCCTTGGGGAGAATCACCCTCTGGGTTCATCCACTTAACCAATTACTGATCCACCTCACCGTAGTCTTGCCTAGCCTACATTGGACTAGTTTCCTTGCCAGAAGGTCATGGGGGACCTTGTCGAAGGCCTTACTGAAATCCAGGAACGCTCCATCCACGGCATTCCCCGCATCTACCCAGCTTGTAACTCTATCGAAAAAAGAGATCAGATTAGTCTGGCATGACTTGTTCTTGATAAGTCCATGTTGACTATTAGAGATGACCGCATTTGTTTCTAAATGTTTGCAAACTACAACTCCCATTTTTCCATTAATAACAAACTGCATTAAATCTACGGTGTGGATGTACCTTTGGAAAGTATTACATTTCAGATAAGAGGGAAAGATGAAGAGGAATGAATCTCAATGAAATATTCTTGCCTTCATGGCTTGTTTATGAGCCTCCCCAAGGCATATGTTTAAACGCCATGAAAGGCGTGATGCTGGGTTAGAAGCTGTTTCGGTTTGATCCGCTTAAATTCATCAACACCAGGGAGTCCAGTGGCCTCATTTGCATGCATTTGCATTAGGAGGAATAAACAAAACAGCACTTCCAACCTACTTCGTATTTTTTTTTTTAGATCTCTCTGGACGTTTCATTTCCTGGCTGGGTCCAGAGGGCAAAGGACTCTTTCAGAGACCTCCTACAGTTCTTTCAAGTATTATTAAATTATTGCAAAATAATAATAGTGATAATAATATTCTGGCCGTTGCAAAATTGCTGGAAAAGAAAATTATTTTCTTTCTTTCTTTTTTTTGCGTAATTGGATGAATCATTGATCGGCCGCTGCTAGGTTTGCTTTCATAGAATCAAAGAATTGGAAGAGACCTCATGGGTCATCCAGTCCAACCCCATTCTGCCAAGAAGCAGGAATATTGCATTCAAATCACCCCTGACAGATGGCCATCCTGCTTTGCAAGTTTAAAGGTTGCTCCTAACAGTTTTGCCACTTTGAAGCTGCTGGCAGGAGTTATTATTAATATTATTATTACATGGCATGATTTTAAATAATTTCTATTACTACTATTAATAATAATAACAATAATAGAAATTATTAATATCATGGCTAATTTTATTAATAAGGTAAAGGTAAAGGTTTCCTCCTGACATTAAGTCTAGTCGTGTCCAACTCTGGGGGTTGGTGCTCATCTCCATTTCTAAGCCGAAGAGCTGGCGTTGTCCATAGACACCTCCTAGGTCATGTGGCCGGCATGACTGCATGGAGCTGCATTACCTTCCCGCACATTTGCATGTTTTCGAACTGCTAGGTTGGCAGAAGCTGGGGGTAACTGGGAGTTCACCCCGCTTCCTGAATTTGAACTGCAAACCTTTCGGTCAGCAAGTTCAGCAACTTAGCGGTTTAACCCACTGCACCACCCTTAATTTTATTGATATTAATATTATTATCAATATTAATGTTATTACTAATTTTATTTATACTTAACCTTTCTCTCTTTACTCCAGCGGGAAGGTAACGGTGCTCCATGCAGTCATGCCGGCCACATGACCTTGGAGGTCTCTATAGACAACGTTTCGCCTGCATCTATGGCAAGCATCCTCACTACCTCTGAGGATGCTTGCCAGAGATGCAGGCAAAATGTCAGGAGAGAATGCCTCTAGACCATGGCCTTATAGCCCGAAAAAACCTACAACAACCCAGAATCCCTTGCAGTTTGGTAGCCTAGGTTTGTTTTCTGTAGAATTACTAACAGTGGGATCATTGCAATGATGACAGTGAGTCGCCTTGGAAAATTCTACTCTTGATGTTAACAGTTCCATAGCTTTCGTTGCCCACGAACAACTCAGTTTTCCATTGTTTCATTATTATCTATATAAATAAAAATGTAATGTTCGTTTGTGAGATTAACATAACTCAAAAACCACTGGACGAATTGCCGCCAAATTTGGCCACAGGACACCTACTAACCCAAGGAGTGACCATCACTCGAAAAAATTAATTTTGTCATTTGGGAGTTGTAGTTGTTGGGATTTATAGTTCACCTACAATCAAAGAGCATTCTGAACCCCACCAACGATGGAATTGAACCAAACTTGGCACAGTTCTCCCATGACCCACAGAAAATACTGGAAGGGTTTGGTAGGCAGTGTCCTTTGGTTTTGGAGTTGTAGTTCACCTATATCCAGAGATCACTGTGGACTCAAACAATGATGGATCTGGACCAAACTCTACACGAATACTCAATATGCTCTAATGAGAACACTGGTGGAGTTTGGGGAAAATAGAATCTTGACATTTGGGAGTTGCACTTGCTGGGATTTATAGTTCACCTACAATCACAGAGCATTCTGAATCCCACCGACGATAGAATTTGGCCAAACCTCCCACACGGAACCCTCATGTGGGCCACAGCAACTCGTGGCAGGGGACGGCTAGTCTATATAAATAAAAATGTAATGTTCGTTTGTGAGATTAACAGAACTCAAAAACCACTGGACATATTGACACCAAATTTGGACTCAAGACACCTAACAACCCAATGTATGTCCTTCACTCAAAAAAATTAATTTTGTCATTTGGGAGTTGTAGTTGCTGGGATTTATAGTTCATCTACAATCAAAGAGCATTCTGAACCCCACAAACAAGAGAACTGGGGCAAACTTCCCACACAGAACCCCCATGACCAAGAGAAAATACTTAAGGCCATCGAGTCCAACTCCCTTCACCAGGGCAAGAAAACGTAATCAAAGCCCTCCTGACAAAGAGCCATCCAGCCATAGATAGAGGTTGATCAATAGATAGATATGATTCACACACAGAGAGATATAGTATAGATTTGAAAGGGACCCTTAAAGAAGGGCAATTATATGTTGCATGTTCCAGAGTAGGCAAACCAGACACTCTCCACATCAACACTGACAAAGAAACACCAAGAAATACTGTTTTCTCACAAGCATAAAGGAATTACATATATTAGAAACCAAAACTTTCTCATTACTTTACTTTCCAGATCACCAGACTAGGCCACAGCAACGTGTGGCAGGGGACGGCTAGTTATTATTATTATTATTATTATTATTATTATCATTATATTATTATTATTTAGATAGGCAGGGCTCAAATAAATTATTATTATTATTATTATTATTATTAATAATAATAATAATACCCTACTTGTTCTCTCTTCAATACTGCCATATAAAATCATAATTACCTGCCTTGAACTGGATTATATGGCAGTGTAGACTCGTATAATCCAGTTCAAAGCAGACCATGTGGATGATCTGCTTTGTTAATCTAGACCAGTGGTTCTCAACCTTGCTAATCCCGTGACCCCTTAATGCAGTTCCATATGTTGTGGTAACCCCCAACTATAATATTGTTTTCGTTGCTACCTGTGATTTTACTACTGTTATAAATCGTAATGTAAATATCTGATATGCAGGATGGATTTTCATTCACTGGACTAAATTGAGCACAAATACCTAATATGCCCAAATGTGACTGCTAGTGGGGTTGGGGGGCGGGGGGAGATTGATTTTGTAATTTGGGAGTTGTAGTTGCTGGGATTTATAGTTCACTTATAATCAAAGAGAATTCTGAACTCCACCAGCGATGCATTTAAACCGAACTTGGCACACAGAACTCCCATGACCCACTGAAAACACTGGGTTTTGTGAGCATTGACCTTGAGTTTGGGAGTTGTAGTTCACCTATACCCAGAGGAGTGCTTTGGATTCATGCAATGATGGATCTGGACCAAACTTTGCACAAATACTCAATATGCCCAAATGTGAACACTGGTGGAGTCTGGGGAAAATAGACCTTGACATTTGGGAGTTATAGTTGTTGGGATTTATAGTTCACCTACAATCAAAGAGCATTCTGAACCCTGCCAATGATTGAATTGGGCCAAACTTCCCACACAGAACCTCCATGACTAACAGAAAATACGGTGTTTTCTTGTGGTCTTTGGTGACCCCTCTGACACCCCCTCGTGACCCCTCCAGGGGTCCCGACCCCCAGGTTAAGAAACACTGATGTGGATGATCTCCTCTGTTAATCTAGATTATATAGCAGATTATTCCTAGCTAGAGGCTCAAAGAGGGGACAACCCATAGCATTGAACTATGTCACTTCAAGTGGTGCCAAACTACATTAACTCTGCAGTGTAGATGCAATGTGGGGGTGTTTCTAGCTCCTGCTACCAACTCCTTCCTCCTGTATCTGTACGGCAAATTGTACGATGCTTTCATTGTGTCTCGCATGGAATCGTGTCTTGCTCCCTGAGTTTTCGTAATTCAAAATCACCTTGGTTTTACAGGGAGATAGTTCCGCCAGACTTGAACCTGAGGAGGAATACATGTCAATATTTTGGAGTTCTCTCCACTCGAGAGGCCTCGAGATGAAAAGGAAAGTGTTGTGTTTTGCCTGCCGTAGCTGTTTGTGTTGTGGAGTTGGAGCCCCAGGCCGATGCTGAAGCCGCCTGTGCTGCACTGATAGTTCTGGCAGGGATGCCTCGCCAATCGAGAGTAAATTAATATTCAAAATAGTGTGCCTTGTGTGTGTGTGTGCGCTTACACACTCCTTGGAGTGAGTTATTTATTTATTTATTTATTTATTTATCGCATCAGAAGCGAACCAAGGGTACAGTTGTAATGTATTTTTTAAAAACACAAGCTAAATTAAAAACTTGGCATTATACTAAATGTCTTGTCGAAGAACTCTTGTCTGCTGGAGCTAGGTGTGAATGTTTCAACCAGGGGCATCTAATCACCTCTCAACAAAAGATTGCCCCAGGCACTGCCAGGCCATCAAATGCTAATCAAGGTGGTCAGTTGAAACATTCACACCTAGCTCTAGCAGACAAGAGTCCTTTGTTCCACCCTGGTCATTCCACAGATATATAAACCCTTTTTCCTAGTTCCACCAGCCCTCACTACCTCTGAGGATGCTTGCCATAGATGCAGGCGAAACGTCAGGAGAGAATACCTCTAGACCATGGCCATATAGCCCGAAAAAACCTACAACAACCCATACTAAATGTCTTTTGACCAGTAGCTGGCCGCTTGCTATTTCTAACACTTACTACCCAGGACTGACCCTGCTTAGCATAATTGATCATCCAAAGCTTCAGTTGGAAACATGTGGTGGACTGTGAAACCAAGAAGGAGGAGGAGGAGAAGAAAGAAGAAGATAAGGAGGAAGATAAAAAAGAGGAGGAGGAAGAAGAGGAAGAAAAAGAAGAGGAGGAGGAAGAAAAAGAGGAATAGGAAGAAGAGGAGGAAGAAGAGGAATAAGAAGAAGAGAAGGAAAAAGAAGAGGAAGAAGAAGGGGAGGGGGAAGAGGAGGAAGAAAATGTGGCAGAAGAGGAAGAATAGGAATAAGAAGAGAAGGAAAATGAAGAGGAAGAAGAGGAGGAAGAATAGGAGGAGGAATAGGAAAAAGGAATAAAAAAAGAAGAAGAGGAGGAAGAGAAATAGGAAGAAGAGGAATAAGAAGAGAAGGAAAAAGAAGAGGACGAAGAAGGGGAGGGGGGAAGGGGAGGAAGAAAATGTGGCAGAAGAGGAGGAAGAGGAATAGGAAGAACAGGAATAAGAAGAAGGGAAGGAAAATGAAGAGGAAGAAGAAGAGGAGGCAGAAAGGAGGAGGAGGAAGAGGAATAGGAGGAGGAGGAAGAAGAGGAATAAGAAAAAGAAGAGGAGGAGGAAGAGGAATAGGAAGAGGAGGAATAAGAAGAGGAAGAAAAAGGGGAGGGGGAAGAAGAGGAAGAAACTGGCAGAAGAGGAGGAAGAGGAATAGGAAGAACAGGAATAAGAAGAAGGGAAGGAAAATGAAGAGGAAGAAGAAGAGGAGGCAGAAAGGAGGAGGAGGAGGAGGAATAGGAGGAGGAGGAAGAAGGAATAAGAAAAAGAAGAGGAGGAGGAAGAGGAATAGGAAGAGGAGGAATAAGAAGAGGAAGAAAAAGGGGAGGGGGAAGAAGAGGAAGAAACTGGCAGAAGAGGAGGAAGAGGAATAGGAAGAACAGGAATAAGAAGAAGAGAAGGAAAATGAAGAGGAAGAAGAAGAGGAGGCAGAAAGGAGGAGGAGGAGGAGGAATAGGAGGAGGAGGAAGAAGAGGAATAAGAAAAAGAAGAGGAGGAGGAAGAGGAATAGGAAGAGGAGGAATAAGAAGAGGAAGAAGAAGGGGAGGGGGAAGAAGAGGAAGAAACTGGCAGAAGAGGAGGAAGAGGAATAGGAAGAACAGGAATAAGAAGAAGAGAAGTAAAGTGAAGAGGAGGAAGAAGAGGTAAAAAAGAAGAAGAGGAAGAGGAAGAATAGGAGGAGAAGAGAAGGAGGAATAGGAAGAAGAGGAAGAAGAAGGGGAGATAGAAAAGAGGAGGAAGAGGTAGAATAGGAGGAGGAGGAAGAGGAAGAAGAGGAATAAGAAGAAGAGGGGGAAGAGGAGGAATAGGAAGAAACGGAATAAGAAGAGAAGGAAAAAGAAGAGGAAAAATAAGAGGAGAGGGAAGAAAAAGAAAAAGAGGGGAAGAAGAGGAAGAGGAAGAAGAAGTAGAGGAGAGAGAAGAAGAGGAAAAGGAAGAAGAAAAGTAGTAGTAGTAGTAGTAGTAGTAATAGGAAGAACAGGAGGAAGAGGACTAGGAAGAAGAGGAGGAAGCAGAAGAAGTGAAAGATATAGAGACAATACTAACAACAGCAACAACAATAGTGGCAGCACCAGCAATATCAGCAGCAAAAGGATAAATTACAGATTGGAGAAGAATGCTTGCTCTGAGCGATTGCTTATGATCTGTACTCTTAAGGCTTGCTTTTCTCTCCCAGTTTGGAAGCATCCCTTTCTGTGGAGCCAGAGTCACAAACCGAAGCCATGACTGGAGAGGGCTCTCCATTTTCCTCTCAACAGACGGTTTTGCCATATCCCTCGGAGGCATAGCCCTCCCTGTCGCATCCCTCTTTGACCCTGTTTAGGTTCCCAGGTAGATAAGATCGCCTTTGGGATGAAAAGGGTCCTTTGGATCCGGCTGAGATGTGTATCTTGGTTGCACAGACAGAGTGGGGATTGTCTTCCCCTTGGAGCCCTGCTAAGTATTTAATAGGCACTGCTTTGCCGGAAACCTTCCCTCTAAATGCTGATGTGCCTTTGGGAAAATGCATCGCCGGAGCCTGGGCTCTGTTTTATCTCTTCTCTGGATGCTGTTACGAATCCTAATGCAAGGCAGCGTGGGTTTTGTTGGGTTTGCAAAAAGCAAAAGACAAAGAAGACTCCAGAATGGTCAAGACATTACATCACATTGGCTCTCCGTGACCTTCAACTGTGGCCCTTCAAATGGTTCTCGGAGAAGCGGAGTCTGGAAATATACTGTGTGTATAAAAGGCTAAATGGACTCTCCTTGAGCAAGTAACCGTTAAGTTTTAATATATACCTTGCTCCCTTTCTCTCTCCTTTGCAATTATATCCCAGGTGCTTTTAGCTGAGTGCATAAATTTCTAGGAAATTAACAGAGCCGTAAAAGACGGGTCCCGCAAGGCCCGGCCACTTCGCCTCTCATCTTTTGCAAATTAAACATGAAGCATCGTACGAGCGGCTGCTTTGCTGCATTTCTGTGGCTTTGTAGAGCACTCTGCACATGCTCAGAGGCATTGCCCTTAGTGGCTTGGTGCTTGGTTACTTATTTGAGATTTCACTTATAGCTTTGTTGATGTCTGTTGCAACTCACCGTAGTTTCACCTTGCTCCTAAACGCCACCACACCAAGCAAAGTCAAAATATGATAAAGCAAATGCAATAGTTCCATAGGCAAAATTTATTTATTTATTTCGCGCATTTCTACCCCGCCCTTCTCAGCCCCCGAGGGGGGACTCAGGACGGCTTACAAAGGCACAATTCGATGCCGGCATAAACATAACAATGGATAAAACATGTAAACAGCAATTATAACAATTAAGACAGTCAGTATATACATCAAAATCAATAAATCTGAAGATCACCTGGGAAGGAATCCCACTGGAGCATTGCAGCATACCCAAATACCTGGGAGTCACTCTGGACCGTGTTCTTACCTACAAGAAGCACTGCCTGAACATCAAGCAAAAATTGGGTGCTAGAAACAATATCATACGAAAGCTGACTGGCACAATCTGGGGATCACAACCAGATACAGTGAAGACATCTGCCTTTGCGCTGTGCTACTCTGCAGCTGAGTATGCATGCCCAGTGTGGAACACATCTCACCACGCTAAAGCAGTGGATGTGGCTCTTAATGAGACATGCCGCATTATCACGGGGTGTCTGCGCCCTACACCACTGGAAAAATTATACTGCCTAGCCGGTATTGCACCACCTGACATCCGCCGGGAAGTAGCAGCCAATAGTGAAAGGACCAAGGCAGTGACATCTCCAGCTCATCCCCTGTTTGGGTATCAGCCAGCACGCCAACGACTTAAATCTAGAAATAGCTTTCTAAGATCTACAGAGACACTCACTGGAACACCTCAGCAAGCGAGAGTCCAAAAATGGCAGGCTCAAACCCAGAACCTCAACCAATGGCTGATACCAAATGAGAGACTCCCCCCTGGGCACACAGAGGACTGGGCGACTTGGAAGGCGCTGAACAGACTGCGCTCTGGCACCACGAGATGCAGAGCCAACCTTCAGAAATGGGGCTACAAAGTGGAATCCTCGACATGCGAGTGTGGAGAAGAGCAAACCACTGACCACCTGCTGCAATGCAACCTGAGCCCTGCTACATGCACAATGGAGGACCTTCTTGCAGCAACACCAGAAGCACTCCAAGTGGCCAGCTACTGGTCAAAGGACATTTAATCAACTACCAAACTCACACATTTTGTAACTTGCTTGTTTTCTTTGTTTCTGTTAGAAATGTAATATAATTTCACTGGTTGTTCTGACACGACAAATAAATAAATAAAAACAGTCTAATGCTCAGCGTTCGCCATCTCAGAGGCTTAAATGCAAAGTTCCCAAGATCCAAAGGCAAAAACAGGAAGCATAATCCTTTAAGCAATAGTCAAACAAGAGTCCATGGTAAAAAGTTGAACACAAGACCCAAGATCCCTGAATCAGGAAACCAGAAGCTTGCTGCTGAAAGCCAAGGTTAATCCATAGAAGTTTGCATGGAAAGAGCCACGTTGAACTGACAACGCCTGTGCGTCAGTGAGAAGGCTAAATACCCTTTGCAATCATGAGCACATTGCGATGACTCTTGGCCGACTTGGCTTCTCGCTTACTAGCTAAGCGAGAACTCCGGACTCTTAATTGTGGGCGATCTTGCCTGCTCATTAATTCATTATCTTCTTCAAGGCTCTCTAATCCCTTATCTTGGTTTACCAGCTGGGCTGGATCATCATGGCAAGGCAAAGGAGTCGAAGACATCTTCACCTGGCTGTGTGGGAATTCACTCCCGTTATCAGCCTCACTGACATTCTTTTCCCCTGAGAACTGACTTGTTGTTTCCCCTTCTGCAGCCTCACCTTCAACCCTGTCTGAGTGAACGGAAATCTGTAACCCATCCTCTTCCTCAACAGGGAACTCTGGCTCACAAGACCCACAGGGCTCAGCTTCAGATTCAGAGTCAAATTGAGTCACAACACTGTCTATATGGCATCCTTCAGCTATAGGCGAGGCAGATGCACTCTCCACATGTTCAGAGGCATTGCTCCTAGTGGCTTGGTGCTTGTTTACTTATGTTATACCATTCTGCATAGCCAACCTTAAGAAATGGGACTACAAAGTGGAATCCACAACATGTGGGTATGGAGAAGAGCAAACTACAGACCACATGCTGCAATGCAACCTGAGCCCTGCCACATGCACAATGGAGGACCTCCTTGCGGCAACACCAGAGGCACTCCAAGTGGCCAGATACTGGACAAAGGGCATTTAATCAACTACCAAGCTTGCAAACTTTGTGTTTTGTTTGATTTTTTGTTAAAAAATGCAACACAACTGTTTGGTCTGCTCCTGACACGATAAATAAATAAATCCTGCAGTTCTGGAGTCAATACATCATACTTTTTGTGTTTTTGCTCATTGCACCACAGCTGGGAAAAGTTGCATATTTTTTGGATTGCAGTTACCTTTTTTGGGCTAGGGATTTCCTAAACCCTTCTCCATAAGAGACTCTGGATTAGATTGTATACAGTATCTCTCGAAAGAAAATCAATCTGCAGTTCGGAGATGAGACGGCAGCGTTGCCATCCCTGTGAGTCATTTCCCTTTCCCTAAATTATGGTTTGCGCACTGTTTAGATGTGCCTCTCTCTGCGTCCTGCCAAGCATGAAGGGATGTGCAATGTGTGGCACCTATCCATCCGTGCGCCGTTTACTGTCTTTTGCCGATCAAAGGGCTGCAGGGGAGCGAGGCAGGAATAATTATCCAGAGCGCATTTACTGCCTTGGCTCACCAGTCGAACAAATAACAAACTCATTGTGTTCCAAAAATGATCCAAAAATGTGATTGTTGTCCAGTTGCAGATGGACACCCGAATTTTCACGCTACAATGATGCATTTTTTTAAAAAAAGGAATCAAAATCACTTCCGACCTTTTATTATGCAGCAGGGCTAAGGATAAAATTTGCATGGTGAGGGACTATTCGGCAACTATTGCTCTGCTGTGAGTTTTCTGGGCTGTCTGGCCAGGTTCCAGAAGCATTCTCTCCTGACGTTTCGCCCACATCTATGGCAGCCATCCCCAGAGGTTGTGAGGTTAGTTGGAAACAAGGTAATTAGGGTTTATATATCTGGGAAATGTCCAAAGTGGGACATTTCTGTTTGAGGCAAGTGTGATTAATTACCTTGATTAGCATTGAATAGCCTTACAGCTTCAAGGCTTTAGCTGCTTCCTGCCTGGTGGATTCCTTTGTTAGAAGGTGATTATCTGGCCCTGATGGTTTCTTGTCCCACTTCCAGAGAGACAATTTATTTATTTATTGTGTCATCAGCAACCATACCATTGTATTACAATTCTAACAGGACAAAACAAACTCACAGATTAAAAAGAAAGAAAGAAAAAACCACACAGATTTTGCAAACTTGGTAGTTGGTTAAATGTCCTTTGACCAGTATCTGGCCACTTGGAGTGCCTCTGGTGTTGCCGCAAGAAGGTCCTCCATTGTGCATGTGGCAGGACTCAGGCTGCATTGCAGCAGGTGGTCAGTGGTTTGCTCTTCTCCGCACTCGCATGCCGAGGATTCCACTTTGTGGCCCCATTTCTTAAGATTGGCTCTGCATCTCGTGGTGCCAGAGCTCAGTCTGTTTAGTGCCTTCCAAGTCGCCCAGTCTTCTGTGTGACCAGGGAGGAGTCTCTCATTTGGTATCACCCATGGATTGAGGTGCTGGGTTTGAGCCTGCCACTTTTGGACTCTCGCTTGCTGAGGTGTTCCAGCAAGTGTCTCTGTAGATCTAAGAAAACTATGTCTTGATTTAAGTCGTTGGCGTGCTGGCTGATGCCCAAACAAGGGATGAGCTGGAGATTTCTCTGCCTTGGTCCTTTCACTATTGGCTGCTACTTCCCGGCGGATGTCAGGTGGTGCAATACCAGCTAAGCAGTGTAACTTCTCCAGTGGTGTGGGGTGCAGACACCCTGTGATAATGCGGCATGCCTCATTAAGAGCCACATCTACTGTTTTAGTGTGGTGAGATGTGTTCCACACTGGACATGCATACTCAGCAGCAAAGTAGCATAGCGCAAGGGCAGATGTCTTCACTGTGTCTGGTTGTGATCCCCAGGTTGTGCCAGTCAGCTTTCGTATGATGTTGTTTCTAGCGCCCACTTTTTGCTTGATGTTCAGGCAGTGCTTCTTGTAGGTCAGAGCACGGTCCAAAGTGACTCCCAGGTATTTGGGTGTATTGCAGTGCTCCAATGGGATTCCTTCCCAGGTAATCCTCAGAGCACGGGATGCTTGTCTGTTCTTAAGGTGAAAACCACGTGTCTGTGTTTTAGATGGATTAGGGATCAGCTGGTTTTCCCTGTAGTAGGAGGTAAGAGCACATAGAGCTTCGGAGAGCTTCTGTCCAACCATCTCAAAGCTCTCTGCTTGAGCAGTAATGGCATGATCATCAGCATAGATGAAACTTTCTGTCCCTTCTGGCAGTAGCTGGTCATTTGTGTAAATGTTGAACACGGATGGAGCAAGCACGCTCCCCTGAGGCAGGCCGTTCTTCTGTTTCTGCCATCTGCTTCTCTGGCCCTGGAACTCAACAAAAAAGCTCCTGTTTTGTAGCAGGTTTCCTATGAGGCGGGTGAGATGGTAGTCCTTTGTGATATTATACATTTTTCTCAGGAGGGGGCGGTGGTTTACAGTGTCATAAGCTGCTGACAGGTCTATATATCTGGTGAAGAAAACAACATACTGATGATGCTCCCCATTTTGCAAGAATTAGTTTATGGTTGCTAAAGGGTTTGAAGCCCTATACTTAGGGCTGCCATTTGGGGACAGTTTCCTTTGCTTCTTCCCAATAGCTCCGAGGATGTTTTATTTCTCTACTTTTTATTTGCACCAGTTTTGCTTCCGATGGCAGTTTCATAGAATCCTAAAGTTGGAAGGGACCCCCAAAGGCCATCCAGCCAACCCTGTTCTCCCATAAACGAAGGACACCATTCAATCCCTCCTGACAGATGGCCATCCAGTGTCTGTTTAAAAACCCCTAGAGCAGTGTTTCTCAACATTCCTAATGCCGCGACCCCTTAATACGCTTCCTCATGTTATAGTGACCCCCAACCATAAAATTAGTTTCGTTGCTACTTCATAACTCATTTTGCTGCTGTTATGAATAGTAACAGATTGGGGGAGGGTATTGATTTTGTCCTGGGGGAGTTGTAATTGCTGGGATTTATAGTTCATCTACAATCAAAGAGCATTCTGAACTCCACCAGTGATGGAACTGAATCAAACTTGGCACACAGAATTCCCACGACCAACAGAAAATACTGGAAGGGTTTGGTGTGCACTGACCTTGAGTTTTGGGAGTTGTAGTTTACCTACATTCAGAGAGAACTGTAGACTCAAACAATGATGGATCTGGACCAAACTTGGCACGAATTCTCAGTATACCCAAATGCAAACACTAGTAGAGTTTGGGGGAAATAGACCTTGACATTTGGGAGTTGTAGTTGCTGGGATTTATAGTTCACCTACAATCGAAGAGCATTTGAACCCTACCAAGGATTGAATTGGGCCAAACTTCCCACACAGAACCTCCATGACCAACAGAAAATACTGTGTTTTCTGGTGGTCTTTGGTGACCCCTCTGAAACCCCCTCGCGACCCCTCCAGGGGTCCCGACCCCCAGGTTGAGAAACACTGCCCTAGAGAAGGAGTCTCTGTTGTTTTCCCAGAGAGCAGCATATCCAATAGTCCAATAGTTTTCACCATCAGGAAATTCTTCCTCATGCTCATTGGGGATCTCTTATTTCTGGAGTTTGGATCCGTGGCTCTGTTGTGTCTTAGGCTGGTTCAACACCATCAGAGCAGATAATAACCTGTATTATATGGCAGTGTAGACTCCTAGATCCCTTTCACACATGTTTCAAACCCTTGTGGAGGGATCCCTGAGCTAAATAGAGTTTTCTTTCGTATTGTGGGCACGAATATTCAGAGAAAGAGACACTTTTGATTGATTGCAGGAATGGTAATACATTTCAGGGGGGAAAAATAAGAGAGAAAGGCAGCAGGTCGCCGCCATCTGTTGTGCAATGCCTTATAAGGTTTAATTTCTGATGCAATTTAATTTTGATGCATTCTTGTCACCTATGTGTGTCAACAGTCTCCGGCTATTTCTTCCATTCCCTCTGTTTGTGGGCTTAGGACCTTTAACTCAGGGGTATCTACACTGCAGTTTGACACCACTTGAAGTGCAATTGACTCAATGCTATGGAATTCTAAAAGTTGGAGTTCCACAAAGGCTGGATCTACGCTAGCATATAGTCCGGATTATCTGCTTTGAACTGGGTTATCTGAGTCTACACTGCCATATCATCCACTTCAAAGCAGATCATTTCGATTTTATATGGCGGTGTAGATGGCACCAAAGAGGACTGGGACCTCACCAAGTTATACATCTCAGGATCCCATTGCATTGAGCCAATTAAAGTGGAATCAAACTGTGCTAAATCTATAGTGTAGATGCACACATGAATGCAGGATTTAACTGCTGCATTAGAAGTTTTTATTTTGCAGAAGTGTTATTGGTGTGCTTTTTAATAAAGTCCCTTTCCATCTCTGACTTTGATGGGAGGAAGGGAAGGAGGAAGGAAAGCAAGAAGGAAGGAAGGACGAAAGAGATGGAAGGAGAAAGAGGGAAGAGAGGGTGGGAGGGAGACAAGGAGGAAGGAAAGAGAAGGAAGGAAAGACAAAAGTAAAGGAAGGACAAAAGGGTGGAAGGGAAGGTTGGAAGGAAAAAAAGAAGAAAGGGAGGAAGAGAAGGGTGGAAGGAGAAAGAGGGAGGTAAGGGAGGGAGGGAGGGAGGTGAGGAGGAAGGAAAGGGAGGAAGGGAAGGATGGAAGAAGAAAGAGGGAAGTAAGGAGGAAGAAAAGAGAGAAGAAAGGACAGCAGGAAGGACAAAATAGTGGAAGGGAAGGATGGAAGGAAGGGAAGGAGGAAGGACAAAGAGAATGAAGGAAGGACGAAAAGGTAGAAAGGAAGAATGGAAGGAGGAAGGAAACGGAGAAGGGAGGAAGAGAAGGATGGAAGGCAGAAAGGACGAAAGGGTGGAAGGGAAAGATGGAAGGAAGGGAAGGAAGAAGGAAAGCGAGATGGAAGGAAGGATGAAAGAGATGGAAGGAGAAAGACAGAGAGAGGGGTGGGAGGGAGAAAAGGATGGAAGGTAGGAAGGAGGTGAGGAGGGAGGGAGGTGAGGAGGAAGGAAAGAGAAGAAAGGAAGGAAAGGCAGGAAGGGAGGATGGAAGAAGAAAGAGGGAGGTAAGGAGGAAGGAAAGAGAAGAAAGGAAAGAAGGAGGGACAAAAGAGTGGAAGGGAAGGATGGAAGAAAGGGAAGGAGGAAGGACAAAGAGTGAAGGAAGGAAGAAAAGGTAGAAAGGAAGGATGGAAGGAGGAAGGAAACGGAGAAGGAAGGAAGAGAAGGATGGAAGGCAGGAAGGAAAAAGGGAGAGAGAGGGAAGAGAGGGTGGGAGGGAGATAAGGAGGAAGGAAAGAGAGAAGGAAGGAAAGACAAAAGGATGGAAGGGAAGGTTGGAAGGTAAAGGAGAAGAAAGGGAGGAAGAGAAGGGTGGAAGGAGAAAGAGGGAGGTAAGGAAGATAGGGAGGGAGGTGAGGAGGAAGGAAAGAGAGACGAAAGGAAGGAAAGGCAGGAAGGGAAGGATGGAAGAAGAAAGAGGGAGGTAAGGAGGAAGGAAAGAGAGAAGAAAGAAAAGACAAAAAGGAAGGAAGGAAGGACGAAAGAGTGGAAGGGAAGGATGGAAGAAAGGGAAGGAGGAAGGAAGGAGAAAGAAAAGGTAATATATGTGTGTGAATAATGAGGATGTGATTAATTAGTGGAATGAATACATCTCATACAAAAATGGCCCACTTCGTATGGAACATTTACAGCAACGTTTTTGGCGTGCGTTCGGACATTTGGGCCTTTCTTCTTCTTCTTTAATGAGGGAGGTTTTCCGTAAGCGTTGCCTGCTGGTCCCTCCCTGATGGGAAAAGGGTCTCCTATCCATCTCTCCCAGCTGTTCAATTCCCTGTAATCTGCTCTTAATGGACACCAGTAAAGCCGTTGACCCTGATCATCATAATAGGCAAGTGAAGACTGAATTCTCCGGAGAGAGCCCAGAGAGCTCTCGTTTTCTGTCTGACGCTCATCCGCTAGGATTTATACCCGGCGCTAAAAGCTCCTCCAACATCCTTGTGGCAGGGACAATGTAGGGTTAGGCTGGACCTTACTGACTAAAAGTGTAATCTACATTGTTGAATGAAGGTTGTCAATGGGAGTTGTCGTTTTCCAAGGTCACCGAATAACAGCTGCAATTATTCCAAGGGGTTGAGATGAGTTGATCCATATTCACGAAGAGCAAGTCGACACTGTTGAAGGAAAGGCGTTTGGCGCCACTAGAATGGCCATGGAAATTTTGAGAGTTGTAGTTCTATGAGGTCTTTCTCTTTCTAAGGCTGAGGAGGTGTTGTAGAATTGATGCTGAGGGTTCCTAGGAGTTGTAGTTCTACAAGGTCTTTCTCTTTCTAAGGCTGACCGTGGCTCCATGATGTAGGATTGATGCTGGGGGTTCCTGGGAGTTGCAGTTCTACAAGGTATTTCTTGAAGTCTGAGAGTTGCTCCATGTTGTACAATTGATGTTGGGTGTTCCTGGGAGTTGTAGTTCTATGAGGTCTCTTTATTTCTAAAGCTGAGGCTTCTCCGTGTTGTAGAATTGATGCTGGGGGTTCCTGGGAGTTGTAGTTCTACAAGGTCTTTCTCTTTCTAAGGCTGACAGTGGCTCCATGTTGTAGGATTGATGTTGGGTGTTCCTGGGAATTATAGTTTTATGAGGTCTCTTTCTTTCTAAAGCTGAGGGCTGCTCCGTGTTGTAGAATTGATGTTGAGGGTTCCTGGGAATTGTAGTTCTATGAGGTCTTTCTCTTTCTAAGGCCGAGGAGGGTTGCTCCGTGTTGTGGAATTGATTCTGAGGGTTCCTGGGAGTTGTAGTTCTACAAGGTCTTTCTCTTTCTAAAGCCGAGGAGGGTAACTCCGTGTCGTAGAATTGATGCTGAGGGTTCCTGGGAGTTATAGTTCTACAAGGTCTTTCTCTTTCTAAGGCTGACAGTAGCTCCAGGTTGTAGGATTGATGCTGGGGGTTCCCGGGAGTTGTAGTTCTATGAAGTATTTCTCTGAGAGTTACTCCATGTTGTACAATTGATGTTGGGAGTTCCTGGGAGTTGTAGTTCTACAAGATCTCTTTCTTTCTAAAGCTGAGGGCTGCTCCGTGTTGTAGAATTGATGTTGGGGGTTCCTGGGAATTATAGTTCTATGATGTCTTTCTCTTTATAAGGCCGAGGAGGGTGGCTCCGTGTTGTGGAATTGATTTTGAGGGATTCTGGGAGTTGTAGTTCTACAAGGTCTTTCTCTTTCTAAGGCTGAGGAGGGTAGCTTCGTGTTGTGGAATTGATTCTGAGGGATTCTGGGAGTTGTAGTTCTACAAGGTCTTTCTCTTTCTAAGGCTGACAGTGGCTCCATGATGTAGGATTGATGCTTGGGGTTCCTGGGAGTCGTAGTTCCATGAAGTATTTCTCTAAGTCTGAGAGTTACTCCATGTTGTACAATTGATGTTGGGAGTTCTTGGGAGTTGTAGTTCTACGAGATCTCTTTCTTTCTAAAGCCGAGGGCTGCTCTGTGTTGTAGAATTGATGTTGAGGGTTCCTGGGAATTGTAGTTCTACGATGTCTTTCTAAGGCTGAGGAGGGTGGCTCCGTGTTGTGGAATTGATTCTGAGGGATTCTGGGATTTGTAGTTCTACAAGGTCTTTCTCTTTCTAAGGCTGACAGTGGCTCCATGATGTAGGATTCATGCTGGGGGTTCCTGAGAGTTGTAGTTCTACGAGGTCTCTTTCTTTCTAAAGCTGAAGGCTGCTCCGTGTTGTAGAATTGATGTTGGGGCTTTCTGGGAAATTGTAGTTCTACGAGGTCTTTCTCTTCCTAAGGCTGAGAAGGGTGGCTCCGTGTTGTGGAATTGATTCTGTGGGATTCTGGGATTTGTAGTTCTACAAGGTCTTTCTCTTTCTAAGGCCGAGGAGGGTTGCTCCATGTTGTTGAATTCATGCAGGGGGATCCTGGTTGTTGCAGGTCTAGCGAGGTGCCCGACCCTCTTTGGCAGGGAAAGGCCTTGAAAAACTACAACTCCTAGGATTCCGTAACTGCCTAGGCAAGTGCATGAATTCTACAGTATAGCTGCGGGCTTAGAATGCATAATAATGTCAAATAACACCCCCCCCCCATTGTTTCAAATTGGGTAACAAATAAATAAATACTTGCAAACATCATAATAGCTTTCCGAAGCAATCTTTCTAAACGTCAAGCTAATATAGTTAGGGAGCCATAGGAATGGCAAGGGCTCAGTGTGAGCTCCAGTTACATCTGCTGCCATGAAGAGGCTGGAAATTGTTTTTGGAGAGACTTAGCAGGGAATCCGTTTAAGGCTTCTCTTTGATGGAAGGAGCAAAATTGCGGTCGCTGTGCTGCAATCTTTTCCTTTGCTTAAAGACAAAGCCGGGAAACAAAACCACCCTGGAAATACTATCGAAGTCAAAGAAAACACCTTAATAATTTTGAAATACTGTAGAATTCATGCACTTGAACTGCCTAGGCTCAATGTTACGGAATCCAGGGAGTTGTAGTTTGTCAAGGCCTTTCCCTGCCAAAGAGGGTTGGCACCTCGCCAGACCGGCAACAACCAGGATCCCCCTGCATGAATTCAACAACATGGAGCAACCCTCCTCAGCCTTAGAATGAGAAAGACCTTGTAGAACTACAACTCCCAGAATCCCTCAGAATCTATTATTATTATTATTATTATTATTATTATTTTATTTATTGTGTCAGGAGCAACCAGACATTTGTATTACATTTTTAACAAAACAAACAAACAGACAAAACACAAAATTTGCAAGTTTCGTAGTTGATTAAATGTCCTTTGACCAGTATCTGGCCACTTGGAGTGCCTCTGGTGTTGCTGCAAGAAGGTCCTCCATTGTGCATCCAGCAGGGCTCGGGTTGCATTGCAGCAGGTGGTCAGTGGTTTGCTCTTCTCCACACTCGCATGTCGTGGACTCCACTTTGTGGCCCCATTTCTTAAGGTTGGCTCTGCATCTCGTGGTGCCAGAGCGCAGTCTGTTCAGCGCCTTCCAAGTTGCCCAGTTTTCTGTGTGACCAGGGGGGAGTCTCTCATTTGGTATCAGCCATTGATTGAGATTCTGGATTTGAGCCTGCCACTTTTGGACTCTCGCTTGCTGAGGTGTTCCAGTGAGTGTCTCTGTAAGTCTTAGAAAACTATTTCTTGATTTAAGTCGTTGACGTGCTGGCTGATACCCAAACAAGGAATGAGCTGGAGATGTCACTGCCTTGGTCCTTTCACTATTGGCTGCTACTTCCCGGCGGATGTCGGGTGGTTCAATACTGGCTAGACGTTGTAGTTTCTCCAGTGGTGTAGGGCGCAGATACCCCGTGGTAATGCAGCATGTCTCATTAAGAACCTGACTCAGCTCATAGAAGATGGCTTTGAAAGGCAGCAGATCACAGGAGCTGTCTTCATAGACCTGTCAGCGGCTTATGATACTGTGAACCACCGCCTCCTCCTGAGAAGAATGTAGAATATCCCAAAGGACTACCACCTCACCCGCCTCATAGGAAACCTGCTACAAAACAGGAGCTTCTTTCTTGAGTTTCAGGGCCAGAGAAGCAGAGGGCGGAAACAGAAGAACGGCCTGAGAGCTTCATCTATGCTGATGATCGTGCCATTACTGCTCATGCAGGGAGCTTTGAGATGGTAGAACAGAAGCTCTCCGAAGCTCTAGGTGCTCTTACTGCCTATTACAGGGAAAACCAGCTGATCCCTAATCCATCTAAAACACAGACATGTGCTTTTCATCTCAAGAACAGACAAGCATCCCGAGCTCTGAGGATTACCTGGGAAGGAATCCCACTGGAGGGAGGGAAAAAGGATGGGAAGGAAGGAAAAGGGGAAGGGAAAGAAAGGAAAGGGGAAAATGTATGAGGCGAGGGAAGGAAAGAAAAAGAAGGGAAGAAAAAGGGAGGGATAAAGGAGGGAGGGAGAAAGAAAAAGGGAGGGAGGGAGGGAGGGAGGGAAGGAAGGAAGGAAGGAAGGAAGGAAGGAAGGAAGGAAGGAAGGAAGGAAGGAAGGAAAAAAAGGATGGGAAGGAAGGAAACGGGGAAGGGAAAGAAAGGAAAGGGGAAAATGTATGAGGCAAGGGAAGGAAAGAAAAAGAAGGGAAGAAAAAGGGAGGGATAAAGGAGGGAGGGAGAAAGAAAAAGGGAGGGAGGGAAGGAAGGAAGGAAGGAAAAAAAGGATAGGAAGGAAGGAAAAGGGGAAGGGAAAGGAAAGGGGAAAATGTATGAGGCGAGGGAAGGAAAGAAAAAGAAGGGAAGAAAAAGGGAGGGATAAAGGAGAAAGGGAGAAAGAAGAAGGAAGGAAGGAAGGAAGGAAGGAAGGAAGGAAGGAAGGAAAAGGGATGGGAAGGAAGAAAAAGGGGAAGGAAAAGAAAGAAAAGGGGAAAATGTCTGAGGTCAGGGAAGGAAAGAAAAAGAAGGGAAGAAAAAGGGAGGGATAAAGGAGGGAGGGAGAAAGAAAAAGGGAGGGAGGGAAGGAAGGAAGGAAGGAAGGAAGGAAGGAAGGAAGGAAGGAAAAAAAGGATGGGAAGGAAGTAAAAGTGGAAGGGAAAGAAAGGAAAGGGGAAAATGTATGAGGCAAGGGAAGGAAAGAAAAAGGGAGGGATAAAGGAGGGAGGGAGAAAGAGAAAAAGGAAGGGAGGAAAGGAAGGAAGGAAAGGGGAAGAATAAAGAAGAAAGTGGAAGAAGGGGGGAATAATAATCATTTGATTTGCAAGACATAAATGGCTTTGAAGGAGGGAAGCCTGGGAACAGCTGCCTTTTGGTATTGATTTGCACCCCATTCGCCCGGAAGAAAAACTGCAACCCAATCTAGTCGGATGGGACCCAATCGATACCAATTTTCCCCCTTTAATGACACCAAGTCCAGTCGAGACAGATCAGATTTGCCCAATATGCCTTTCAATTACAGCGGAGATGGGCAACGTTTCGAGGCCAAAGGGAATATAATCATACAACAGGCAGACGGGGCTGAGCCGCAAATTCCCCCCGGAGACCATTTGCAATGGATTTGAAGAATATGGTGGGCTCAATTTCCAGGAAATTGGCACGAAGAGTTAGTGAACTCTCGAATGCTTTCTAGGATTGCATCTACACTGGAGAAATAATGCAGTTTAACGCCGCTTTAACTGACATGGCTCAAGACTATGGAATCCTGGGAGTTATCGTTTGATGAGGTGCTAGTTCTCCTTGGCAGAGAAGGCTGAAGATCTTGGAAAGCTACAATTCTTAGAAATCCAACTGAAGAATATTTTAAGACATAAAATAGGGCGTCTGGAGAACAAGCCCTATGAGGAGCGGCTTAAGGAGATGGGCATGTTTAGCCTGAAGAAGAGAAGGCTGAGAGGGGATATGATAGCCATGTATATATATGTGAGAGGAAGCCACAAGGAGGAGGGAGCAAGCTTGTTTTCTGCTTCCCTGGAGACTAGGATGCGGAACAATGGCTTCAAACTACAAGAAAGGAGATTCCTGGGTTGTTGTAGGTTTTTTCGGGCTATATGGCCATGGTCTAGAGGCATTCTCTCCTGACGTTTCGCCTGCATCTATGGCAAGCATCCTCAGAGGTAGTGAGGTCTGTTGGAACCTCACTGCCTCTGAGGATGCTTGCCATAGATGCAGGCGAAACGTCAGGAGAGAATGCCTCTAGACCATGGCCATATAGCCCGAAAAAACCTACAACAACCCAGTGATTCCGGCTATGAAAGCCTTCGACAATACAAAGGAGATTCCCTCGGAACGCTAGGAAGAACTTCCTGACTCTGAGAGCCGTTCAGCAGTGGAACTCTCTGCCCCAGAGTGTGGTGGAGGCTCCTTTTTTGGAAGCATTTAAACAGAGGCTAGATGGCCATCTCTCAGGGGTGATTTGAATGCAATATTCCTGCTTCTTGGCAGAATGGGGTTGGACTGGATGGCCCATGAGGTCTCTTTGATTCTATAATAATAGTAATAATAATAATAATTTTATGCATATCTTGTAAAACTACAATTCTTAGACACCGCATTAAACAAAGAAGACGAATAATAAGGATGATATAAATTTTCTAAAGATCTTGGAAAACTACAATTCTTAGACATCACATTAAACAATGAAAACGAATGATGATGATGATGATGATGATGACATGTCGTCCTCCTCTCCCTATAGCGTTACATAATATAATGCAGATATAATGCAGTTGGCCCCCACTTGAACTGCCTCCATGCGATGGAATCATGGGAGTTCTAGTTTTCCAAGGTCCTGAGCCTGATGATGATTATGATGATGACATGTCGTCCTCCTCTCCCTATAGCGTTACATAATAGATATAATGCAGTTGGCCCCCCACTTGAACTGCCTCTATGCGATGGAATCATGGGAGTTCTAGTTTTCCAAGGTCCTGAGCCTGATGATGATTATGATGATGACATGTCGTCCTCCTCTCCCTATAGCGTTACATAACAGATATAATGCAGTTGGCCCCCCACTTGAACTGCGTCTATGCAATGGAATCATGGGAGTTCTAGTTTTCCAAGGTCCTGAGCCTGATGATGATTATGATGATGACATGTCGTCCTCCTCTCCCTATAGCGTTACATAATAGATATAATGCAGTTGGCCCCCCACTTGAACTACCTCTATGCGATGGAATCGTGGGAGTTCTAGTTTTCCAAGGTCCTGAGCCTGATGATGATTATGATGATGACATGTCGTCCTCCTCTCCCTATAGCGTTACATAACATATATAATGCAGTTGGCCCCCCACTTGAACTGCCTCTATGCGATGGAATCATGGGAGTTCTAGTTTTCCAAGGTCCTGAGCCTGATGATGATTATGATGATGACATGTCGTCCTCCTCTCCCTATAGCGTTACATAATAGATATAATGCAGTTGGCCCCCCACTTGAACTGCCTCTATACAATGGAATCGTGGGAGTTCTAGCTTTCCAAGGTCCTGAGCCTGATGATGATTATGATGATGACATGTCGTCCTCCTCTCCCTATAGCGTTACATAATAGATATAATGCAGTTGGCCCCCCACTTGAACTGCCTCCATGCGATGGAATCATGGGAGTTCTAGTTTTCCAAGGTCCTGAGCCTGATGATGATTATGATGATGACATGTCATCCTCCTCTCCCTATAGCGTTACATAATAGATATAATGCAGTTGGCCCCCCACTTGAACTGCCTCTATGTGATGGAATCATGGGAGTTCTAGTTTTCCAAGGTCCTGAGCCTGATGATGATTATGATGATGACATGTCATCCTCCTCTCCCTATAGCGTTACATAATGGATATAATGCAGTTGGCTGCCCACTTGAACTGCCTCTATGCGATGGAATCATGGGAGTTCTAGTTTTCCAAGGTCCTGAGCCTGATGATGATTATGATGATGATATGTCCTCCTCCTCTCCCTATAGCGTTACATAATAGATATAATGCAGTTGGCCCCCCACTTGAACTACCTCTATGCGATGGAATCATGGGAGTTCTAGTTTTCCAAGGTCCTGAGCCTGATGATGATTATGATGGTGACATGTCGTTTTCCTCTCCCTATAGCGTTACATAATATAATGCAGTTGGCCCCCCACTTGAACTGCCTCTATGCGATGGAATCATGGGAGTTCTAGTTTTCCAAGGTCCTGAGCCTGATGATGATTATGATGATGACATGTCGTCCTCCTCTCCCTATAGCGTTACATAATAGATATAATGCAGTTGGCCCCCCACTTGAACTGCGTCTATGTGATGGAATCATGGGAGTTCTAGTTTTCCAAGGTCCTGAGCCTGATGATGATTATGATGATGATATGTCCTCCTCCTCTCCCTATAGCGTTACATAACAGATATAATACAGTTGGCCCCCCACTTGAACTGCGTCTATGTGATGGAATCATGGGAGTTCTAGTTTTCCAAGGTCCTGAGCCTGATGATGATTATGATGATGACATGTCGTCCTCCTCTCCCTATAGCGTTACATAATATAATGCAGTTGGCCCCCCACTTGAACTGCCTCTATGCGATGGAATCATGGGAGTTCTAGTTTTCCAAGGTCCTGAGCCTGATGATGATTATGATGATGACATGTCGTCCTCCTCTCCCTATAGCGTTACATAATAGATATAATGCAGTTGGCCCCCCACTTGAACTGCCTCTATGTGATGGAATCATGGGAGTTCTAGTTTTCCAAGGTCCTGAGCCTGATGATGATTATGATGATGACATGTCGTCTTCCTCTCCCTATAGCGTTACATAACATATATAATGCAGTTGGCCCCCCACTTGAACTGCCTCTATGTGATGGAATCATGGGAGTTCTAGTTTTCCAAGGTCCTGAGCCTGATGTTGATTATGATGATGACATGTCGTCCTCCTATCCCTATAGCGTTACATAATAGATATAATGCAGTTGGCCCCCCACTTGAACTGCCTCTATGTGATGGAATCGTGGGAGTTCTAGTTTTCCAAGGTCCTGAGCCTGATGATGATTATGATGATGACATGTCGTCCTCCTATCCCTATAGCGTTACATAATAGATATAATGCAGTTGGCCCCCCACTTGAACTGCCTCTATGCGATGGAATCATGGGAGTTCTAGTTTTCCAAGGTCCTGAGCCTGATGTTGATTATGATGATGACATGTCATCCTCCTCTCCCTATAGCGTTACATAATGGATATAATGCAGTTGGCTCCCCACTTGAACTGCCTCTATGCGATGGAATCATGGGAGTTCTAGTTTTCCAAGGTCCTGAGCCTGATGATGATTATGATGATGATATGTCCTCCTCCTCTCCCTATAGCGTTACATAATAGATATAATGCAGTTGGCCCCCCACTTGAACTACCTCTATGCGATGGAATCATGGGAGTTCTAGTTTTCCAAGGTCCTGAGCCTGATGATGATTATGATGGTGACATGTCGTTTTCCTCTCCCTATAGCGTTACATAACAGATATAATACAGTTGGCCCCCCACTTGAACTGCGTCTATGTGATGGAATCATGGGAGTTCTAGTTTTCCAAGGTCCTGAGCCTGATGATGATTATGATGATGACATGTCGTCCTCCTCTCCCTATAGCGTTACATAATATAATGCAGTTGGCCCCCCACTTGAACTGCCTCTATGCGATGGAATCATGGGAGTTCTAGTTTTCCAAGGTCCTGAGCCTGATGATGATTATGATGATGATATGTCCTCCTCCTCTCCCTATAGCGTTACATAATAGATATAATGCAGTTGGCCCCCCACTTGAACTGCCTCTATGCGATGGAATCATGGGAGTTCTAGTTTTCCAAGGTCCTGAGCCTGATGATGATTATGATGATATGTCGTCCTCCTCTCCCTATAGCGTTACATAATAGATATAATGCAGTTGGCTCCCCACTTGAACTGCCTCTATGTGATGGAATCATGGGAGTTCTAGTTTTCCAAGGTCCTGAGCCTGATGTAGATTATGATGATGACATGTCGTCCTCCTATCCCTATAGCGTTACATAATAGATATAATGCAGTTGGCCCCCCACTTGAACTGCCTCTATGCGATGGAATCATGGGAGTTCTAGTTTTCCAAGGTCCTGAGCCTGATGTTGATTATGATGATGACATGTCATCCTCCTCTCCCTATAGCGTTACATAATGGATATAATGCAGTTGGCTCCCCACTTGAACTGCCTCTATGCGATGGAATCATGGGAGTTCTAGTTTTCCAAGGTCCTGAGCCTGATGATGATTATGATGATGATATGTCCTCCTCCTCTCCCTATAGCGTTACATAATAGATATAATGCAGTTGGCCCCCCACTTGAACTACCTCTATGCGATGGAATCATGGGAGTTCTAGTTTTCCAAGGTCCTGAGCCTGATGATGATTATGATGGTGACATGTCGTTTTCCTCTCCCTATAGCGTTACATAACAGATATAATACAGTTGGCCCCCCACTTGAACTGCGTCTATGTGATGGAATCATGGGAGTTCTAGTTTTCCAAGGTCCTGAGCCTGATGATGATTATGATGATGACATGTCGTCCTCCTCTCCCTATAGCGTTACATAATATAATGCAGTTGGCCCCCCACTTGAACTGCCTCTATGCGATGGAATCATGGGAGTTCTAGTTTTCCAAGGTCCTGAGCCTGATGATGATTATGATGATGATATGTCCTCCTCCTCTCCCTATAGCGTTACATAATAGATATAATGCAGTTGGCCCCCCACTTGAACTGCCTCTATGCGATGGAATCATGGGAGTTCTAGTTTTCCAAGGTCCTGAGCCTGATGATGATTATGATGATATGTCGTCCTCCTCTCCCTATAGCGTTACATAATAGATATAATGCAGTTGGCTCCCCACTTGAACTGCCTCTATGTGATGGAATCATGGGAGTTCTAGTTTTCCAAGGTCCTGAGCCTGATGATGATTATGATGATGACATGTCGTCCTCCTCTCCCTATAGCGTTACATAATAGATATAATGCAGTTGGCCCCCCACTTGAACTGCCTCTATGCGATGGAATCATGGGAGTTCTAGTTTTCCAAGGTCCTGAGCCTGATGATGATTATGATGATGACATGTCATCCTCCTCTCCCTATAGCGTTACATAATGGATATAATGCAGTTGCCCCCCCACTTGAACTACCTCTATGCGATGGAATCATGGGAGTTCTAGTTTTCCAAGGTCCTGAGCCTGATGTAGATTATGATGATGACATGTCGTCCTCCTATCCCTATAGCGTTACATAATAGATATAATGCAGTTGGCCCCCCACTTGAACTGCCTCTATGCGATGGAATCATGGGAGTTCTAGTTTTCCAAGGTCCTGAGCCTGATGATGATTATGATGATGACATGTCATCCTCCTCTCCCTATAGCGTTACATAATGGATATAATGCAGTTGCCCCCCCCACTTGAACTGCCTCTATGCGATGGAATCATGGGAGTTCTAGTTTTCCAAGGTCCTGAGCCTGATGATGATTATGATGATGACATGTCGTCCTCCTCTCCCTATAGCGTTACATAACAGATATAATGCAGTTGGCCCCCCACTTGAACTGCGTCTATGCAATGGAATCATGGGAGTTCTAGTTTTCCAAGGTCCTGAGCCTGATGATGATTATGATGATGACATGTCGTCCTCCTCTCCCTATAGCGTTACATAATAGATATAATGCAGTTGGCCCCCCACTTGAACTACCTCTATGCGATGGAATCGTGGGAGTTCTAGTTTTCCAAGGTCCTGAGCCTGATGATGATTATGATGATGACATGTCGTCCTCCTCTCCCTATAGCGTTACATAACATATATAATGCAGTTGGCCCCCCACTTGAACTGCCTCTATGCGATGGAATCATGGGAGTTCTAGTTTTCCAAGGTCCTGAGCCTGATGATGATTATGATGATGACATGTCGTCCTCCTCTCCCTATAGCGTTACATAATAGATATAATGCAGTTGGCCCCCCACTTGAACTGCCTCTATACAATGGAATCGTGGGAGTTCTAGCTTTCCAAGGTCCTGAGCCTGATGATGATTATGATGATGACATGTCGTCCTCCTCTCCCTATAGCGTTACATAATAGATATAATGCAGTTGGCCCCCCACTTGAACTGCCTCCATGCGATGGAATCATGGAAGTTCTAGTTTTCCAAGGTCCTGAGCCTGATGATGATTATGATGATGACATGTCATCCTCCTCTCCCTATAGCGTTACATAATAGATATAATGCAGTTGGCCCCCCACTTGAACTGCCTCTATGTGATGGAATCATGGGAGTTCTAGTTTTCCAAGGTCCTGAGCCTGATGATGATTATGATGATGACATGTCATCCTCCTCTCCCTATAGCGTTACATAATGGATATAATGCAGTTGGCTCCCCACTTGAACTGCCTCTATGCGATGGAATCATGGGAGTTCTAGTTTTCCAAGGTCCTGAGCCTGATGATGATTATGATGATGATATGTCCTCCTCCTCTCCCTATAGCGTTACATAATAGATATAATGCAGTTGGCCCCCCACTTGAACTACCTCTATGCGATGGAATCATGGGAGTTCTAGTTTTCCAAGGTCCTGAGCCTGATGATGATTATGATGGTGACATGTCGTTTTCCTCTCCCTATAGCGTTACATAACAGATATAATACAGTTGGCCCCCCACTTGAACTGCGTCTATGTGATGGAATCATGGGAGTTCTAGTTTTCCAAGGTCCTGAGCCTGATGATGATTATGATGATGACATGTCGTCCTCCTCTCCCTATAGCGTTACATAATATAATGCAGTTGGCCCCCCACTTGAACTGCCTCTATGCGATGGAATCATGGGAGTTCTAGTTTTCCAAGGTCCTGAGCCTGATGATGATTATGATGATGACATGTCGTCCTCCTCTCCCTATAGCGTTACATAATAGATATAATGCAGTTGGCCCCCCACTTGAACTGCCTCTATGTGATGGAATCATGGGAGTTCTAGTTTTCCAAGGTCCTGAGCCTGATGATGATTATGATGATGACATGTCGTCTTCCTCTCCCTATAGCGTTACATAACATATATAATGCAGTTGGCCCCCCACTTGAACTGCCTCTATGTGATGGAATCATGGGAGTTCTAGTTTTCCAAGGTCCTGAGCCTGATGTTGATTATGATGATGACATGTCGTCCTCCTATCCCTATAGCGTTACATAATAGATATAATGCAGTTGGCCCCCCACTTGAACTGCCTCTATGCGATGGAATCATGGGAGTTCTAGTTTTCCAAGGTCCTGAGCCTGATGATGATTATGATGGTGACATGTCGTTTTCCTCTCCCTATAGCGTTACATAACAGATATAATACAGTTGGCCCCCCACTTGAACTGCGTCTATGTGATGGAATCATGGGAGTTCTAGTTTTCCAAGGTCCTGAGCCTGATGATGATTATGATGATGACATGTCGTCCTCCTCTCCCTATAGCGTTACATAATATAATGCAGTTGGCCCCCCACTTGAACTGCCTCTATGCGATGGAATCATGGGAGTTCTAGTTTTCCAAGGTCCTGAGCCTGATGATGATTATGATGATGATATGTCCTCCTCCTCTCCCTATAGCGTTACATAATAGATATAATGCAGTTGGCCCCCCACTTGAACTGCCTCTATGCGATGGAATCATGGGAGTTCTAGTTTTCCAAGGTCCTGAGCCTGATGATGATTATGATGATATGTCGTCCTCCTCTCCCTATAGCGTTACATAATAGATATAATGCAGTTGGCTCCCCACTTGAACTGCCTCTATGTGATGGAATCATGGGAGTTCTAGTTTTCCAAGGTCCTGAGCCTGATGTAGATTATGATGATGACATGTCGTCCTCCTATCCCTATAGCGTTACATAATAGATATAATGCAGTTGGCCCCCCACTTGAACTGCCTCTATGCGATGGAATCATGGGAGTTCTAGTTTTCCAAGGTCCTGAGCCTGATGTTGATTATGATGATGACATGTCATCCTCCTCTCCCTATAGCGTTACATAATGGATATAATGCAGTTGGCTCCCCACTTGAACTGCCTCTATGCGATGGAATCATGGGAGTTCTAGTTTTCCAAGGTCCTGAGCCTGATGATGATTATGATGATGATATGTCCTCCTCCTCTCCCTATAGCGTTACATAATAGATATAATGCAGTTGGCCCCCCACTTGAACTACCTCTATGCGATGGAATCATGGGAGTTCTAGTTTTCCAAGGTCCTGAGCCTGATGATGATTATGATGGTGACATGTCGTTTTCCTCTCCCTATAGCGTTACATAACAGATATAATACAGTTGGCCCCCCACTTGAACTGCGTCTATGTGATGGAATCATGGGAGTTCTAGTTTTCCAAGGTCCTGAGCCTGATGATGATTATGATGATGACATGTCGTCCTCCTCTCCCTATAGCGTTACATAATATAATGCAGTTGGCCCCCCACTTGAACTGCCTCTATGCGATGGAATCATGGGAGTTCTAGTTTTCCAAGGTCCTGAGCCTGATGATGATTATGATGATGATATGTCCTCCTCCTCTCCCTATAGCGTTACATAATAGATATAATGCAGTTGGCCCCCCACTTGAACTGCCTCTATGCGATGGAATCATGGGAGTTCTAGTTTTCCAAGGTCCTGAGCCTGATGATGATTATGATGATATGTCGTCCTCCTCTCCCTATAGCGTTACATAATAGATATAATGCAGTTGGCTCCCCACTTGAACTGCCTCTATGTGATGGAATCATGGGAGTTCTAGTTTTCCAAGGTCCTGAGCCTGATGTAGATTATGATGATGACATGTCGTCCTCCTATCCCTATAGCGTTACATAATAGATATAATGCAGTTGGCCCCCCACTTGAACTGCCTCTATGTGATGGAATCATGGGAGTTCTAGTTTTCCAAGGTCCTGAGCCTGATGTAGATTATGATGATGACATGTCGTCCTCCTATCCCTATAGCGTTACATAATAGATATAATGCAGTTGGCCCCCCACTTGAACTGCCTCTATGCGATGGAATCATGGGAGTTCTAGTTTTCCAAGGTCCTGAGCCTGATGATGATTATGATGATGACATGTCATCCTCCTCTCCCTATAGCGTTACATAATGGATATAATGCAGTTGCCCCCCCACTTGAACTACCTCTATGCGATGGAATCATGGGAGTTCTAGTTTTCCAAGGTCCTGAGCCTGATGTAGATTATGATGATGACATGTCGTCCTCCTATCCCTATAGCGTTACATAATAGATATAATGCAGTTGGCCCCCCACTTGAACTGCCTCTATGCGATGGAATCATGGGAGTTCTAGTTTTCCAAGGTCCTGAGCCTGATGATGATTATGATGATGATATGTCATCCTCCTCTCCCTATAGCGTTACATAATGGATATAATGCAGTTGCCCCCCCACTTGAACTGCCTCTATGTGATGGAATCATGGGAGTTCTAGTTTTTCAAGGTCCTGAGCCTGATGATGATTATGATGATGACATGTCGTCCTCCTCTCCCTATAGCGTTACATAATATAATGCAGTCGGCCCCCCACTTGAACTACCTCTATGCAATGGAATCGTGGGAGTTCTAGTTTTCCAAGGTCCTGAGCCTCCTCTGCCAAAATGTGGCAGACTACAAGTCCTAATACTCCTTTGCATTGAGCTATGGCAGTTAAAGTGGCGTAAAAACTGCATTAATTCGATGCACGGCTGGATTGCAAAACACAAAACGCAACCTGCCTCATCCGTCCCTTGTTGTTTTGTCCCATTTCCCATTTTTTCAAAAAGATAGGAGATATTTAACCTGTAAAATTGCCTTGTGTTTCAAGCTGACAGCGATTGGAGGTTTCTTTTTCATTTCTCTGCCTGCCTCTTGATCCCCTTTCCATCTTTTGATCTCTGGCAAGCATGAATTTTTAATCGTTTGTTTACCCTTCTGTTGTCTTTGAGCATTTTTAATGGAAAGGCAAGGAGAAGATGGTGATCAAAACCAGGCGCAAAGTTAGCGGAAGAGATCCCTAGGAGCGGCCCATAGATAGATAGACCTTTCAGGGAAGGATCCCCAGGTACGAGAGCCACTGTTTGTCAATGAGGGGGGCACAGAAATGAGTTGTGAAGACGATAACAACACTCAGAATCTCCCAACCAGCTTGAAGACCTCCAAAGGAGAATCAGAGAGGTGAAAGCAGCCATATATTTCTGAATTATACGAGGGGTATTTTTAAAGTAAGGTCCGTTTTGTTGCAGACACTAGTAGTTTGCGCGCATACCGCAACGAGCGCGTGCGTCATGTACCGGCGTTCCTCGGGAACAACTGTGCTCAGTTTCCACTCTGTATCTAACCTGTACAGTTCTTTTCTGTGCTTTACAAATGTTTAAGACTATCAACTCACCCTCCGCATGTGAGGTTCACTCAGTGATACGGTTTTTGTCAGCAAGGAACCTGCCTGCTGTAGGAATTCATCGACAGATTTGTGAAGCGTACGGTGATACTGTTATGAGTGAAAGCAAAGTGCGTAAGTGGGTACGACAATTCAAAGATGGCCGTGACAACGTTCATGATGAGGACTGCTCCGGGCGCCCTTCTTTGATTACACTGTTCAACGGAGAAAAAGTTGCGGGCCTGAAAATAGTTGTTCTTTTATGATTTTGGGGTGCTGAAAACAAAAATGACATTTAAAAATTATATTGGCTCTAGTTTTTATGATATAAGCAATAACGTGATTACGTATGGTTGAAAAAATGCATGTTGCGACTTACACTATGGAAGATTCTAGAATATTCTAGAAAGTTTGATGACGCAGTATTAGTGCCGTGTGCAAAAGCCAGAAAGCCCTATATAAGGCCAGACTTTTGAACGGTGAGGGTCAGTCAGTTGAAGACTGAGACAGTATCGTTAAACATCGTTTTACATTGTTCTTTTTACTGTAGTTCTGCCTCGCACGTGTGTAAATAAAGCACTATGGAAAAAAGATATCAAGGCCAATGGACTCCGTCAATGCTGTCAGACTCCTGCTGGAGCATTGTAAGAGACAATCCTTTCCTTGAATACAAAAGAAAAGTCAAGAGAAGCAAGCAGGATAAAAACTAAAGTCACGATTAAAGCGACAGTTAAACTTTCAGACTTTTCAACTGCATTTGGCCTACTAATATAGTTTCTTGCTGCACAAACATAAACAATAGACTAATTAAATAAATATTTCTCATGTATAAACTATTGGCAATATAATTTGACTAAAATTTAGTAAATATTCACGGTTTATATACATGCAGTATTGTTAGGCTCATTATCATAATATTAACGAATTACCTATTGTGGAGAAAATTGAAATAGCTGTTGCATATTCAATTAACACATTTAATTATTATATTTGAACCAGAGCCAATTAACACATTTAATTATTATATTTGAATTCAGCATGTTAAATTTATTAAGAAACGGCACATTTCGTTTCCGCAACTGAGAAAAACTGAAAATTTGTAGAACAGTGTTACAGAAGATTTGGTGGCTTCAGTTGAAGCAGAAATTTGTGAGAACAGGCGCTTCACAATAACAGGTCTTTCAAACGAATTTCCTGACGAGTTGAGATCAGTGTTTTACAACATTGTTCCTGAACACCTAAAGTTTAGGAAACTGTGCTCCCGTTGGGTCCCGAAACTCCTAACAGAGGACCACAAAAACCAAAGATTTGAGTGTGCGATCAAATCAAATCGTCTGTAATCAAACCTCTATACATTATGTAGTATTTTAAAGGTGCATCTTGCCATCGATATATGTAGCATTTTAATGAATTACAGGATTTTATTGTGTATTTTATATTGTATTTAATAATCTGGTGTTCATGTATTTATTTATTTATTTGCCTTGCCTTGTATGTGAAAGACCTACGGTCTAAGCATCAAATAAACTACTCTCATTAAGTTGACTCTCGTTAACTTCTGCATCCGACAAATCATCTTGAGACAGTTGCTCTGAGAAAGACTGTGAAGGGCCTCTCCCAGGAATGTGACCTTGTGAATCTTCCAGAAACAGCTCTGGCCTCTTGTCTGAGCTTAACTCAGGCCCAGGCAAACCCTCATCCCCATTATCAACAGACCCAGGCCCACCATCAGGAACATCATCATAAACATCAGACACAATCAGTTGCTCTGAGAAAGACTGTGAAGGGCGTCTCCCAGGAATGTGACCTTCTGAATCTTCCAGAAACAGCTTGGGCCTCTTGTCTGAGCTTAACTCAGGCCCAGGAAAACCCTCATCCCCATTATCAACAGACCCAGGCCCACCATCAGGAACATCATCATAAACATCAGACACAATCAGTTGCTCTGAGAAAGACTGTGAAGGGCCTCTCCCAGGAATGTGACCTTCTGAATCTTCCAGAAACAGCTCTGGCCTCTTGTCTGAGCTTAACTCAGGCCCAGGCAAACCAACAGACCCAGGCCCACCATCAGGAACATCACCCCCATTTCCATCATGAACATCAGACACAATCACAGGCTGAACAGACTGACATTCAGCAGTGTCATACATTGTACTATGTTGATATTCAGTATCTTGTGGTGGCTATTTGTTCTATCTCAATCTAAGAGTGCATATACACTGTGGAATGATTGCAGTTTGATTCCACTTTAACTGCAATTAGCTTTCCCTGCCAAAGAGTACCAAACTACGACTCACAGGATTCCATAGCATTGAGCCATGGCATGAAAGCGGCATCAAACTGCATTAAATATGCAGTGTAGATGCACTCTTTGAGTGTCCCATCACATCCATTCTTTCCTGCCATTCTTAACCAAATTTGAGAATAGACATCAGCTCCCTTCAATAGACAGCTAGATGCTAGAAAGACAGCTTTTTGGGAGGGAAAAAGTCATTATTTTGCTGAATGTGAAAAAGCAGTGTTGAAAAATAAGTCAGGTGGATTTAGCTGTCAAGGGGAGGCTTGAAAAAGAAAAGAGGAACTGTCAGCATCAAGTGCGGCTCGATGTCTCATTCTGAAATCTTTATGCACAAGAGCAAGATGTTCTTCAAGTTAGACCGAATACTGGTTCAAAATCATGATATGTATTTCCTATAGAGTTTCTACAGTGCTTAAAAAGAGCTCTCTCTTTCCCTCTTCTTTGGCTTTTATGGGAATATTTTGCCTATGTTTTAATATAGAATCATAGAATTATAGAGTTGGAAGAGACTTCATGTGCCATCCGGTCCAACCCCCTGCCAAGAACCAGGAAAATTACATTCAAAGCACCCCTGACAGATAGCCATCCAGCTTCTGTTTAAAAGCCTCCAAAGAAGGAGCTTCCACCACACTCCGGGGCAGAGAGTTGCACTGCTGAACGGCTCTCACAGTCAGGAAGTTCTTCCTCATGTTGAGATGGAATCTCCTCTCTTGTAGTTTGAAGCCATTGTTCCGTGTCCTGCTCTCCACGGAAACAGAAAACAAGCTTGCTCGCTCCTCTCTATGACTTCCCCTCACATATTTATACATGGCTATCATGTCTCCTCTCAGCCTTCTCTTCTTCAGGCTAAACATGCCCAGCTCTTTAAGCCGCTCCTCATAGAGCTTGTTCTCCAGACCCTTGATCATTTTTGTCGCCCTCCTCTGGACACATTCCAGCTTGTCAATATCTCTCCTGAATTGTGGTGCCCAGAATTGGACACAATATTCCAGGTGTGGTCTAACCTAAGCAGAATAGAGCATGGATAGCACTACTTCCCTGGATCTAGACACTAGACTCCTATTGATGCAGGCTAAAATCCCATTGGCTTTTTTTGCCGCTGTATCACATTGTTGGCTCATGTTTAACTTGTTGTCCATGAGGACTCCAAGATCTTTTTCACACCTACTGCTATCGAGCCATGCTTCCCCCATTCTGTATGTTTGCATTTCATTTTTTCTGCCTAAGTGGAGTATCTTGCATTTGTCCCTCTTGAACTTCATCTTGTTAGTTTTGGCCCATCTGTTAAGATTGTTTTGAATTCTGCTCCTGTCTTCTGGATGATCATGCCTTCTAACCCTCGATGATCATGCCTTCTAACACTTCATCTACGTCATTTATAAAGATGTTGAACAGGACCGGGCCCACCCTACTTGTGGCACTCCGCTCGTCACTTCTTTCCAGGATGAAGAGGAAGCATTGGGGAGAATCAGGATGAAGAGGAAGCATTGGGGAGAATCACCCTCTGGGCTCGTCCACTTAACCAATTACAGATCCACCTCATCATATTTTTGCCTAGCCCACATTGGGCTAGTTTCCTTGCCAAAAGGTCATGGGGGACCTTGTCGAAGGCCTTACTGAAATCCAGGAACACTACATCCACGGCATTCCCCGCATCTGGCTAGCTTGTAACTCGAAAAAAGAGATCAGATTAGTCTGGCATGACTTGTTTTTAATAAATCCATGTTGACTATTAGCAATGACCGCATTTGTTTCTAAGTGTTTGCAGACCACTTCCTTAACAGTCTTTTCCAGAATCTTGCCTGGTATCGACATGAGTCATCCTTTTTTCCCCTTCTTGAAGATTGGGAACATATTGACTCTCTCCAATCTGCTGGAACTTCTCCCGTTCTCCAAGAACTCTCAAAGATGATTGCCAATGGTTCCGAAATGACTTCCGTTAGTTCCTTCAATACTCTTGGGTCTAATTGATCTGGCCCTGGGGACTTGAACTTGTTTAGAGCAGCCAGGTATTCCTGGACGACTTGTTTCCCAATTTGGGGTTGGATGTCCTCTAATCCCTCATTCACTCCATCTTGCTGAGGTTGAAGATGACTTTCTTTTTGTGAGAAGACCGAGGCAAAGAAGGCATTAAGCAGTTCTGCCTTTTCCCTATCCCCAGTCAGCATTGCCCCATCTTCTCCTTGAAGAGGCCCTATCGCCTCCTTGTTCTTCCTTTTTCTACTGACATGTTCCTGGCAAGCCTGAGCTTGTGTTGTGCTTTAGCCTTGCGGACCTTTTTCCTACAGCTGTTGACTATTTGTTTGAATTCTTCTTTGGTGATTTCTCCCTTTTTCCACTTCTTGTGCATGTCTCTTTTGAGTCTTAGCACAGTTAGAAGTTCTTTGGACATCCATTCTGTCTTCTTTGCGCTTGTCCTATTTTTTCTCTTTGTTGGCACAGTTTGCAATTGCTCCTTGAGTATTTCACTCTTGAGAAACTCCCATCCATCCGTAACTCCCTTTTCTTTTAGTCTGTGTCCACGGAATGCATCTCAGTATTTCCTTCATTTTTTGGAAATCAGTTCTCCTAACGTCCAAAATGCAAGTTTGACTGTCTTAGTTTTGGCCTTCCTTTCTACCTCAGACTGCAGGAGCACATGATCACTTCCCCTAAGGACCCAACCACTTCAACTGCATCGATCAGGTCCTCCACATTTATTAGGATGAGATCGAGAGTTGCCGACCCCCTTGTTGCCTTGTCTACCTTCTGGATCATAAAATTGTCTGCAAGGTAAGCAAGGAATTTGTTGGACTTTGTACTCTTGGTTGAGTTTGTTTTCCAGCAAATATCGGGATAGTTGAAATTGCCCATGACTACTACATCTCTTCTTTGTGCCTGTTTGGTCAACTGTTGGCAGAAGACATCATCAAGTTCTCCATCCTGGCTTGGAGGTCTGTAGTAGATGCCTACAATGAGATCTTTTTGAGTCCCAGTTCCTTTTATTCTTATCCAGATGCTTTCAAGCTGGTTTCCCAGATTCCTGTCTTGCATCTCTTCTGCAGTGTAACAGTTTTTGACATATAAAACTTCTGCCTCCTCTCCCCTTTGTTCGGTATCTGTGAAAGAGGTTATAGCCCTCGATGTCTACATTCCAGCGATAGGAGTCATCCCACCAGGTTTCTGCAACTGGCAGTTTAACCCGTTGTACTAAAGCCCGGCCCTGATATAGTGTGTACCCGATATGTTGTATAGCATCCGAAAGAAGAAATCAGAATCGCAAAAGGGGACAGTGAGCAGAATAGATTTCATAAAGCTTTGTTGGGCTCTTGACTTTGATAACTTCCATTGAAATTTGTACTAAAACCCAGAGCGGATGCATGACCCGGCTGACATGGAAGTCACCACTGGTTCAAGTTTCCAAATAAATATTCAACATTGATTGGAAGATCTGCAAATCTATCTGTCATCTATCTGTCATCTATCTATCTATCTATCTATCTAACTCTTTCCTGCTGTGTGCAATAAATACACTTGCTGATATGAGCTTCCTAAATGTGGTACTGAAGAGTTGCAAAACTCCCGAGATCCAAACGTTTTAATCCCAGAGATGACTATTTATCAGGCTCCAATAATGTATTCTCTGTTGGTTTCTGCATGCAAATGTTATGAAATATGTATTCCTGGAGCTGCAAGGATTATATCTGGAGCCTTCTTTTGATAACATGTTTACGCCTCCTGACTGCTTCCCTTCTTCCAATGCACCTTGTAATCATTTATTTATGAAATAGCGTATTCTCTTGATCTTAAAAACTTGGCACTCGCAGGCTTCTTCCAAGTTGCATATCCATTAACAGAGGATATGTTGTTTGCCTCTGTAATCTTGGAATGAATGTGTGTGTGCGCGCATATATATATATATATATAGGCTTCATCCTTTGGAGAAAATGAATGGGAATTTTTAATTTCCTGAAAATTCTTTCTGAATGATGAGAAGATCCCCTTTTTTAAAAAAGTATGCCAAATATATTCGAAAGATAGTATAGGATCTAGAGCAGTGTTTCTCAACCTGGGGGTGCCAGAGGGGTTGCCAGAGACCATAAGAAAATACAGTATTTTCTGCTGGTCATGGGGGTTCATTATGGGAAGTTTAGCCTAATTCTATCATTGATGGGGTTCAGAATGCTCTTTGATTGTATACATCCCAACAATTACAACTCTCAAATGTCAAGGTCTATTTTCCCCAAAATCCACCAGTGTTCACATTTGGACATATTGAGTATTTGTGCCAAGTTTGGTCCAGATTCATCATTGTTTGAGTTCACGGTGCTCTCTGAATGCAGGTGAAGTACAACTCAAGGTCAATGCCCTCCAAACCCTTCCATTATTTTGCGTTGGTCATGGGAGTTCTGTGTGCCAAGTTTGGTTGAATTCCGTCATTGGTGGAGTTCAGAATGCTCTTTGATTGTAGGTGAACTATAAATCCCAGCAACTACAATTCCCAAATGACAAAATCAATCTCCCCAACCCCACTAGTATTCAAATGTGGACGATTTGGATATTTGTGCCAAAACTGATCCAGTGAAAGAAAATACACCCTGCATATCAGATATTTACATTACGACTCATAACAGTGGCAAAATCACAGTTAGGAAGTAGCAACGAAAATAATTTTATCATTGGGGTCACCACAACATGAGGAACTGTATTAAGGGGTCACGGCATTAGGAAAGTTGAGAAACACTGGTCTAGAGTAACTCCCAGGTATCTGGGTGTGTGTTGTGACTCAGTTTGCTTCTGAGTCTGAAACTGAACCCTCTGGGTCTTGTGAGCCAGAGTTCCCTGAAGAACAGGATGATGGGATTCAGATTTCCGTTGTGCCTGCTTCAGACAGTGCAGCAGGGGAAACTTCAAGTCAGTTCTCAGGGGAAAAGAATGTCAGTGGGATAGATAACGGCCAGGTGGAGTTGTCTTCGCCTCCCCAGCCTTCCCACGGTGACCAAGATAAAGAAAGCCTTGAAGATAGTGAATTAATGAGAAGGCAAGACGCTTAGAATTAAGGGTCCGGAGGAGCTCTCGCTTAGCTGGTAAGCAAGAAGCCAAGTCGGCCAAGGGTCATCGCAATGCGTTCATGATTGCAAAGGGTATTTAGCCTTCTGGCTGACAAACGAGAGTTGTCAGTTCAATGTGGCTCTTTCCATGCAAACTTCTATGGATTAACCTTGGCTTTAAGCAGCTCACTTTTGGCTTTCTGAATCTGGGATTTTGGGTCTTGTGTTTCACTGTTTTGTTTGATCACTGCCTGAAGGATTATGCTTCATATTTTTGCCTTTGGATCTTGGGAACTGTGGTTTTGCATTTAAGCCTTTGTCCTGCTTATGGAACATTAGCATTTCCTCAATAAACTACAAAAGCTACAGCTCTGGTGTAGTGGTGTTTGGGAGCAAGGTGAAACTACCCTGAGTTGCAACAGTGTGCTGCAATGCGCCAGTGAGATTCCTTCCCAGGTAATCCTCAGAGTTCGAGAAGCTTGGCTGTTTTTAAGGTGAAAGGCACATGTCTGCGTTTTAGCTGGATTTGAAATCATCTTATTTTCCCTGTAATAGGCAGTAAGAGCACCTAAAGCTTTGGAGAGCTTCTGTTCAACCAATCCAAAGCTCTCTGCTTGAGTGGTGATGGCGCAATCATCAGTGTAGATGGAACTCTCTGTCCCTTCTGGCATTGGCTGTTAATTTGTGTAAATGTTGAACATTGATGGAGCAAGCACACTCCCTGGAGGCAATAAAATAATCTTGCCAATAAAACCTTTGGAAAGGTTCCTACATATTAGAAATGTCTTGAAAGCATACAACAACCCAGACTGGGAGCATTTTTTATTGCTAATCTAAATAATTTCCGCGACAGAAAACTACCCATGAAGTTTACCCATAGATTCCACAAATAGAAACCACAATTTGTTCCCACCTTGCACGGTATTAAAACCGGCTTCAGATGTTGCCCACATTCCTGCCAAATAACTCCAAGCATGTATTAAAAGCTGTGGGAGGAAGAAAGCTATCCAGGAAAACTTTCGAGATAAAGACAAAGTCTGATCCAATTTGCAGAGTTAAGCTTTTTAGCAGCAGGTTCCACTTAATCGCACCCAAAGCTACTTTCCAAAATGTTTTTTTTAAGTGCTTTATCTTGAAATTATAAGGTTTGTAATATATATATATATATATATATATATATATATATATATATAAAATATTTCCACAAAGACTTTTTAATTAAATGGGAAGCCAGGATCAGGGATTTTCTGCAGAGTTTGATCTTTCTCAGAGTCAAGGTTAGCAGGTAAAGCTTTCAGGTAAGGCAGTGTTTCTCAACCTTCCTAATGCCGTGACCCCTTAATCAACTTCCTCCTGTTGTGGTGACCCCCAACCATAAAATTATTTTCATTGCTACTTCACAACTATCATTTTGCTACTGTTATGAATTGTAATGTAAATATCTGATATGCAGGATATATTTTTATTCACTGGACCAAATTTGGCACAAATACTCAATATGCCCACATTTGAATACTAGTGGGATTGGGGAGTGGGGATTGATTTTGTCATTTGGGAGTTGTAGTTGCTGGGATTTATAGTTAACCTGCAATCAAAGAGCATTCTTAACTCCATCAATGGTGGAATTGAACCAAACTTGGAACACAGAACTCCCATGCCCAACAGCAAATACTGGAAGGGTTTGGTGGCGTTGACCTTGAGTTTTGGAGTTGTATTTCACCTACATCCAGGGAGCATTGTGAACTCAAAGAAAGATGGATCTGGACCAAACTTGCATTCCTGCTTGTGCTGTCACGCGCTGGGCCTGTGAAAGAGTCTGTAGACAGGACGTGTTTTCTGAATGCCCAACGGGACGCCAGGGGTGCCTCGGCTGAGAGGCCTTTCGGATTTCCCCACACAAAGTTCTTTTAAAGACTTAGAACAGTGTTTCTCAACCTGGGGGTTGGGACCCCTGGAAGGGTCGCGAGGGGGTATCAGAGGGGTCACCAAAGACCACCAGAAAACACAGTATTTTCTGTTGGTCATGTAGGTTCTGTGTGGGAAGTTTGGCCCAATTCAATCCTTGGTAGGGTTCGAATGCTCTTTGATTGTAGGTGAACTATAAATCCCAGCAACTACAACTCCCAAATGTCAAGGTCTATTGCCCCCAAACACTAATAGTGTTTATATTTGGGCATACTGAGAATTCATGCCAAGTTTGGTACAGATCCATCACTGTTTGAGTCTACAGTTCTCTCTGGATGTATGTAAACTCCAACTCCCAAAACTCAAGGTCAGTGCCCACCAAACCCAGTATTTTCTGTTGGTCATGGGAATTCTGTGTGCCAAGTTTGATTCAGTTCCATCATTGGTGGAGTTGAGAATGCTCTTTGATTGTAGGTGAACTATAAATCCCAGCAACTACAACTCCCACAGGACAAAATCAATACCCTCCCCCAATCTGTTACTATTCATAACAGCAGCAAAATGAGTTATGAAGTAGCAACGAAACTAATATTATGGTTGGGGGTCACCATAACATGAGGAAGCGTATTAAGGGGTCGTGGCATTAGGAAGGTTGAGAACCACTGACTTAGAAAGTTCAACAAAGTTGTTATTGTTGCTTAAATCTTCAATAAATCAAACAAATACCTCAAGGCTTTGAATCAACTGGTGGTTGCTTACATCTTGTCCACAAGGGACAGGCAACTTTCTTCATAAACTGTTTCTTCCTCCTACAAGGGAAATCCTTGACCCCTCCCTGGGCAATCTGACTTAAGCTCTGCTGGCGTGGGCCCCTACACCCGGTCCCAATTGCTTTATGGCTGCCGCGAGTGGTCCTTACCAAACAGAGTCCTTTAGTAGATTTCCAAGAAGAAAGAAAGCTTTCAATTCCCAGCGAAGGCTGGTTGTAAAACCGTGGAGCTGTATTTCTCCAGCAAAGACCTGGCTGTAGAGTTGTGGAACTACATTCCCCAACAAAGGCTATGCTGTAGTTCTCTGTAGAGCTGTGGGACTGGATCCCATCAGCAAAAGCTGTAAAAGACGAAGCTTTCTACAGGTGGAACTGATTCACGTCCTGTACGAAAGGCTTCTCTGTGTGAACTGAACTAGAGGTCCCCTTTTTCCCTCCTTAACCCAGAAAAAGGGGCGGAACTAAAGAACATAATGACAATTGATGGGTCCTTGGCCCTATTATTGCAAACCAAGGGAAGCCACCTTATTGCAAAATGCATGGAACTTTGGAATACATGCAAACACTCAATAGAAAGGAAAAGAAGTTGGAGCTCCTGGTACAGCTGTACCAACACACTGCTCAATATACCTAAATGTGAACACAGGTGGAGTTTGGGGAAAATAGACCTTGACATTTGGGAGTTGTAGTCAGGGGCGGCTCAACCCATTACGCAAAGTAAGCATTTGCAGTATAGTTGATTTTTCCCAGGGGCGCTCTTGAGGCGCTCTTGGGGGAAAATAGACGTTGACATATGCGAGTTGTAGTTACTGGGATGTATTGTTCACCTACAATCAAAGAGCATTCTGAACTCCACCAGTGATGGAATTGAACCAAATATGGCACACAGAACTCCCATGAACAATGGAAAATATATATCCGTGATTGGTTGGTTGGGGGGGGGGGCGCCAAAATACTGTTTGCTTACCATTGAAAATTACCTAGATCCGCCTCTGGTTGTAGTATCTGGAATTTGTAGTTCACCTACATTCAAAGAGCATTCTGAACCCCACCAACAATAAAATTGGGCCAAACTTCCCACACAAAACCCCCATGACCAACAAAAAATACTGTATTTTCTGATGGTCTTTGCGACCCCTACAGGAGTCCCGACCCCCAGGTTGAGAAACACTGAGGTAAGGAATCCCAAGAATTAGAAAAAGTTTCTCAATGCGAATCTATCAGGTGTTTTGCAGAGATGTAAGTCTGCTTATTTTCCCTCTTATCATAATATTTCGTTTAATTGGGGTTTAACGTGAGATAAATCACAGCTTTCTATAAACATTGACGCTGATGAAAACATTCATTATTTGCCTTTGACAAAACAGGTCTGCTCTATTTAATTTTCAAAGGCTATTATTTAAGATGAGCTGTAGGCCATGCAGCAGCTGGGCGCTAAAAGGCCGCCATTGGGTTTATTAAATCTATTAGGAGATGATTAGTCACCATAAATCTACTTGCTCTTGAAAGGGTCTTTGAGTGAAATTTGCAAATGCTAAGTAAGGGGCTTTGAATTAAATTAACAGCAAAAGAGAAACATACCCTTTCTCTGTAGAAAAAGAGCAACACGGAAGAAAATGTTTTTAAGAAACAAGATGTGACATGTAGAGGTCGGAAGTTGTATTGTGGTTAAGTTCAAAGGTTGTGGTTAAGTGCAGAGTCTGCAGGTACAAGAAGGTACTTTCCCTCAAAAGGTCAAGGGAGGGGGCTGGAAAGAGAGTACTTTCCATGACAAAAAAATGTTCTTGTTTACTTGAGGTTATATAACGGTGAGACAAAAGCCAAGGGGGCGTGGCAGTCACTTGAAGGGTGGCATCTACGTATGCTGCCAGGCTGTCCGTCTTCTTCATGAAGAAACTAAAATAAACCTTGTTTTTTTATCTTTTTTTGGGACTGTCTCCTTCCTTTTGTGCTCCCGTGATGTGGACCTAAGAAGACCCAATTTAGGGTCTCTAACATGCAAAGATCAAGTCGGAGTAGCGAAATTGATCAAATTAAGGGTATTCTGCCACGAATAGGAATAATGAAAGGGTGAGCGCTATCATTATATTGTCTGTCACTTCTAGACCTCTTTTTACCTGGTTTTTCTCAAAGGACCTGTCTTCCTCTAAGAGTGCAGATTTGACACTTCAACTACCATGGCTCAATGCTATGGAACAATAGGATGTGTACATTTGCAAGATCCTTTGCCATTAATGCTAGTTGGTCATTTGCTGCACCAAACGACAAGGTCCCAGGATTCTAAAGACAGATGACAGATGACCGCCCTGGCAAGAGTTCTCCTTCCAGAAAGGCTTCAGTGTCCCATCTGATTGTGTTTTGATTGTGTTTTTCCTGCATGGCAGAAAGATTGGAGAGGAAGGCTTCTGGGGTTTCTGCTATTACTACTACTACTACTACTACTACTACTATAACTATTGCAAAGGTTGAATGGCCATCTGTTGAAGGTGCTTTGGAAGTGTTTTTCTTTCATGGCAGAAGTGGCTTGGACTGGACTGCCTCAGGGATTTCTGCTATTAATATTAATATTAATATTAATAATATTATTACAAAGGCTAGATGGCCATCTGTTGGGGTGCTTTGTGTTTTTCCTGCATAGAAGAAGTGGGTTGGATTTTGTACCGTCTGGGGTTTCTGCTATTTATATTATTATTATTATTATTATTATTATTATTATTACTACTACTACAAAGGCTAGCTGGCCATCTCTTGGGGGTGCTTTGATTGAGTTTTTCATACATGGCAGAAAGGGGTTGGACTGCATGGTCTCTGGGGTTTTTTACTATTATTATTATTGTTGTTGTTGTTGTTATTATTATTATTATTATTATTACTGCTACTACTACTACAAAGGCTAGATGGCTGTCTGTTAGGGGTGCTTTGCTGTGTTTTTCCTGCGTGGTAGAAGGGGGTTGGACTGGAAGGCCGCTGAGGTTTCCCTATTAATATTGGGTTGTTTTAGGTTTTTTCGGGCCATATGGCCATGTTCTGGAGGCATTCTCTCCTGACATTTTGCCTGCATCTATGGCAAGCATCCTCAGAGGTAGTGAGGACCTCACTACCTCTGAGGATGCTTGCCATAGACGCAGACGAAATGTCAGGAGAGAATGCCTCCAGAACATGGCCATATAGCCCGAAAAAACCTACAACAACCCAGTGATTCCGGCCATGAAAGCCTTCGACAATATTAATATTATTGCTACAAAGGCCATCTGATAGGGGTGATTTGATTGTGTTTTTCGTTCATGGCAGAAGATTATTGAACTGGATAGCCTCTGGGGTTTCTATTATTATTATTATTATTATTATTATTATTATTATTATTATTGCAAGGGCTTTATGGCCATCTGTTGGGGGTGATTTGATTGTGTTTTTCATTCATGGCAGAAGGGGGTTGGGCTGGATGGCCTCAGGGGTTTCTATTATTATTATTATTATTATTATTATTATTATTATTATTATTATTTGAAACACAACAAGATGGATCGTTAAATCCTCATATAGTGTCAGCTTTTCCAGTTGTTTCTCTTCAATCCTGCTGTCACCTGGGATTGCAACATCGACAATCCATACTTTGTTTTTTAACACAATTGTGAGATCAGGAGTATTGTGCTCCAAAACTCTGTCTGTCTGAATTCGGAAGTCCCAGAGGAGTTTGACGTGTTCATTCCCTGTAACTTTTTCTGACTTGTGATCCCACCAGTTCTTTGTTGCAGGCAGATGGTGTTTGTGGCACAAGTTCCAATGAATTATCTGAGCGATGGTGTTATGCCTCTGCTTGTAGTCTGTCTGCGCGATCTTCTTGCAGCAGATGAGGATGTAGTCTATTGTTTCATCTGCTTCTTTGCAGAGTCTACACTTGGGATCTGTCGTCGACTTTTCAATTCTGGCTTTGATGGTATTGGTTCTAATCAGGCCCGTAGTGGGGGGGGGGGGGGGTTAGGGGTTCAACCCCCCCCCCCCGAAATGTTTCAGATTTTTTTTAAAAAAAACCTGGTTTATTCATGAATTTTAACTGGTTAACCAAATCCCCATGCTAAGTCTATGAGATGCAAAAAATCAAGAGTTCCTCCAGAACTGCAAGCATGATCTCAAGCAAATATTAGCAATTTATTCACACTGTCATTACTTGCAGCAATAGCCAGTGTAGTTGTTCTGGTACGGCTGTACCAGGAGCTCCAACTTTATTTGTTTTGTATTAAATGTTTGCTTGCAGTCCTAGGTTTCAGGGACTCTGCAGATAGGTGGCTTCTTTGGTTGCAGTCATAGGGCAAGTCACCTGTCCATCATTGTTAAGTTTTGGTCCCGCCCCTTGCTCAGGGCAATTGGGAAGGGAAGTGAACCATTTTTAGTTAGTCTCAGCAAGGTAAGCTTATGTATAGAATGTGTGCAAGTTTCTCCTGTACAAAAGCATCAACCCTTAAGACCTTCCGGGGGAGAAAGGTCTTAAGAGTCTCCAAAGAATTTCCAGGAAAACAGCCCTAAAGACCAAAGAACTCCAGCTGGAGAACATCTACTGCCTTGCTGGAAGGTCCGCTCAGCGTTCGAGACTCAGTTCGAGCCCACATCAGTAAGGGTTAGATTACAGTCAGGCTGGGAGAAGTTAAAATGGGGATTTTCCTTTAAAGAAGAAGTTATTGAAGACAGTTGCCTGTCCTTCGTGGGCAAGATTAGGAATTCACCAGTTGCCTAAAAGCTTGGAATCATTTGCTTAACTTTACTGAAGACAAGAGAAGTTTCTGTTTGATTGTTCATTAATAAAAGACTTTGTTGTACTTCTCAAGCCATCTAAAGACTGTTTGTGGTGGAAACCACTGAGAACTTCTCTTTAGGCCCCCTGGCTTCCCGCTGGGCAAAGGTTGCACATCCTGTTCTAAAGACAATTATTTACAGGCCCAGCGCGTGACAGAACAGTAGTGAAGCAACCAAGTTGGGGGGGGGGGGAGGATGTTGAATGCTCTCATTAAGGAGGCCAGACTTGGTGGAGGTGGTTGACAAGGGCAGAGCTGCAGGCTATTGAAGGCTGCTCTGCCCCCTGCTGTGCTCTTTGCTTCAGCGTGAGCTAGGAGGCAGGTTTCAACCCCCCCTCCTGCGAAATATTCAAGCCCCCCCCCCCCCCCGAAAATTTCAACCCCTCCCAAATTTTTTTTCTGGCTACGGCCCTGGTTCTAATGGCTTGTTCTTGGGCTGCCAGAATCCTCACAACCTTTGAGGATGCCTGCCATAGATGCAGGCAAAACATCAGGAGAGAATGCTTCTGCAACATGGCCATATAGCCTGGAAAACTCACAACAACCCAGGGATTTTGGCCATGAAAGCCTTTGACAATCTCTGAAAGAATCTTGCCCAAAAAAATCCCATGATGGATTCACTTTAGGCTCACCATACGTTGATGACATTGAACTAACAGCAGACGCCGTTTCATGGTCATCCTCAGCTAATTGCGGAGGAGAAGGAAGGAATACAAAAGTCCAATTCTGTGTAGAACTTTTATTTCATTCATGGATGACACCCAGGATAATTTATCACCGAACATGTCTGCAGCATAAAACTTTATGTAGCTTTTCGGATGCCTAATTAACATACTTTGCTACAAAAAGCAGGGAGGGAGGGGAGGCGCCTCAATTAATTTTTACAGTTTCCTGCCTGAGAATGAACTTCTAATTGAATACGACGGCACAATGATGTTAAACAATGGGAGGCGAGTTGCGAGATGATGCTTTAAGGGCATCATAGGCAATAAATGGGCTAGGAAAAAAGACAACACATTTAATCAGAAATCTGGAACATGCCAAATAACATCAGGATATATGCATTGTAATCTGCCCTGAGTCCCCTGTGGGGTGAGAAGGGTGGAATATAAATACTGTAAACAAACAAACAAACAAACATTTCTAGATAGTACTAGCTGTCCCCTGCCACACGTTGCTGTGGCCCACTCTGGTGGTCATGGGGGTTCTGTGTGGGAGGTTCGGCCCAATTCTATCATTGGTGGGATTCAGAATGCTCTGTGATTGTAGGTGAACTATAAATCCCAGCAACTACAACTCCCGAATGTCAAGATTCTATTTTCCCCAAAGTCTACCAGTGTTCACATTTGGACATATTGAGTATTTGTGTAGAGTTTGGTTCAGATCCATCATTGTCAATGCCCAACAACCCTTCTAGAGTCCACAGTGATCTTGAGATGTAGGTGAACTACAACTCCCAAACTCAAGGTCAATGCCCAACAACCCCTTCTAGTGTTTTCTGTTGGTCATGGGAGTTCTGTGTGCCGAGTTTGGTTCAATTGCATCGTGGATGGAGTTCAGAATGCTTTTTCATTGTAGGAGAACTATAAATCCCAGCAACTACAACTCCCAAATGACAAAATCATAATGTTTTGAGTGATGGTCACTCCTTATGTTGTGAGACGTTTTGTTGCCAATTTTGGTGTGATTTCGTTCATTGGTTCTTTTGTTTTTAAGGTACTCATTATGCACAGAGCATTTTATATATATATAGAACAGTGTTTCTCAACCTTCCTAATAGAATAGAATGTCGCAACCCCTTAGTACAGTTCCTCATGTTGTGGTGACCCCCAACCATAACGTTATTTTCATTGCTACTTCATAATTGTAATTTTGCTGCTGTTATGAATTGTAAAGTAAATATCTGATATGCAGGATGGATTTTCAGTCACTGGACCAAATTTGGCACAAATACCCGATATGCCCAAAATTTGAATACTGGTGGGGTTGGAGGTGATTGATTTTGTCATTTGGTAATGCTTGAGTTACTAGGATTTATAGTTCACCTAAAATCAAAGAGCCTTCTGAACTCCACCAATGATGGAATTGAATCAAACTTGGCACACAGAATTCTCATGACCAAGATTAAATACTGGGAAGGTCTGGTGGACATTGACCTTGAGTTTTTGGAGTTGTAGTTCACCTACATCCAGAGAACACTCTGGACTCAAGCAATGATGGATCTGGATCAAACTTGACACAAATACTCAATATGCCCAAATGTGAACACTGGTAGAGTTTGGAGAAAATAGACCTTGGCATTTGGGAGTTGTAGTTGTTGGGATTTATAGTTCACCCACAATGAAATAGCATTCTGAACCCCACCAATGATAGAATTGTACCAAACTTTCCACACAGAACCCCCATGACCAACAGAAAATACTATGTTTTCCGATGGTCTTTGGCGACCCCTCTGACACCCCCTCGCGACCTCCCCAGGGGTCCCGACCCCCAGGTTGAGAAACACTGATATAGAAGATTACTGGACTTTGGTAGAGTGCTGAGTGAAAAGGTGGTTCAGTGCTAGAGTGCAACATTACGTCCCTTCTGTTGACCAAAGACTGTAGAATATAATGTGTTTGGCATGGATTGAATTTGCCCTGGCTCCATGATGTGTGATCATGGGAGTTGCAGTTTGCTGAGGCACCAAGAGTATTTAGCAGTGGAGGCTAAACTCCCAGGAATCCATAGCATTGAGCCAGAGCAGTTAAAGCCATGCCAAACTCTATTAATTCCGGAAAGTTGACAGTCTCCATATCTGCCTCCAGGACTAGGCATGACTTTCCTGCATGAAATGATCCTTTCTTTCTGGCACAAAAACCCAACCCTGTTAAAAAAAGAAGAGTGTCCAGGCAAACAGGTACTGCCTTCCTTTAAAATGTTGAATCCCCGCTTTCTTTCGTGCTAAACACTGCCTCTCCTGGGTACTATTAATGGATGACGGACGAGGCACAAACGTCGCCATAGTTCACAGGTCACTGACCCTGTTTGGAAGAACAGCTTTCAAGCTCGTGCCAACCTGGGAAAGCACCAGCTTCAAGGGGAGACACAGGAGTATGCCTGGAAATTATGCACATAAAATATTAAAAATTATATATATATGCATTAAAGTTTTAACGCCGTAATGTTTCAGTTGGGCCACCTGGGCTCACGCTATAATTCAACGGGGATTGCGTTACAGTCCGCTTTACCTTGGTGCTTCCGCAGGCAAACGGAGTCACTTTAGGAAGATTTAAAAGACACAGCCAGCAATTCATGGCATTGGTTCCTTTTGCCGTAATATAGGCTGCAGTTAAAGGAGAGAGAGAGAAATAACCTACCCAAGGTTTGTTGAGCCTTGGGTGCTTGAAACCCTGCATTATCCTTTTTCAGTGCACCATACTGCCCTTCTGAAACCCACATCTGGGATTTGCAGTTTGGTGAGGAGTCTTAGTGTTATTGAGCTATGAATATTTGAAATAGCATTTGCTTTGGAGTTTGACATGATTAGTGAGCATGGAGAGGATGTTAAAATGAACCAATTAGGACATTAAGATCGTCCGGGGAGGCCCTGCTCTCAATCCCGCCAGCCTCACAAGCACGGCTGGTGGGGACGAGAGACAGGGCCTTCTCAGTGGTGGCCCCTCGGCTGTGGAACACCCTTCCCGCAGACATTAGATCGGCCCCCTCCCTGCTAGCGTTCAGGAGAAGAGTAAAGACCTGGCTCTTTGAACAGGCGTTTAATTAAGCAGTGCAACAAACTGATTGATCTTGGAACTTGGAATAATGGACGAGGAGATCGGATTATGACTTTACTGATGAGACGTGATGGATTAGTTATATAGATGTATAGATGTTATATTGATGTACTGTTGTATTGCTATATCGATGTAGTTGCTTTAGTTACTGTTTTAAATGCTAATGTTGTGCACTGTGTATATTGTCCTGGCTGTAAACCGCACTGAGTCGCCTACGGGCTGAGAGAGTGCGGTATACAAGTAAAGTAAAGTAAAGTAAATAAATAAATAAATAAATATGCTTCGTGGATATGTATTGATTTTAAATATATTGTGCTATTTTTTGTCAAAAAGGTAAAGGTTTTTGTCAAAAGGGTTATATTGATTTTTGTCAAAAAGGTAAAGGTTTCCCCTTGATATTAAGTCTAGTCATGTCCGACTCTGGGGGGTGGTGCTCATCTCAATTTCTAAGCCGAAGAACTGGCCTTATCCATAGACACCTCCTAGGTCATGTGGCTGGCATGACTGCATGGAGCATCATTATCTTCCCCCTATTGATCTACTCACATTTGCATGTTTTTGAACTGCTATGTTAGCAGAAGCTGGGACTAACAGTGGGAGCTCATCCAACTCCCAGGATTCGGATCGCCAACGTTTCGGTCAGCAAGTTCAGCAGCTCAGCGGTTTAACCTACTGGCCACCGGGGGCTCCCATTTTTGTTACTAGGTTATTGGTTGTATCATAAAAACATGGAAAATTTTGGGTTGTTGTAGATTTTTCCGGGCTATATGGCCATGTTCTGGAGGCAATCTTTCTCCTGACGTTTCACCTGCATCTACGTCAGGAGAAAAATTGCCTCCAGAACATGGCCATATAGCCCGGAAAAACCTACAACAACCCAGTGATCCCGGCCATGAAAGCCTTCGACAATACATGGAAGATTTTATTAAACTGCAGCACCTTTTGCAATAGTCTTTCAATGAATATCTTATAGTCGCAACCAATACAACATAGTTTGTGGCAGCCATAAAAAAGTTTCTGGAGTATAAGGACCGTACAATGAAATGGGAAATAACACTTTCAAACCAGGAACAGAATTTTCAAATTTTGTTACATAGTGATATATGGCAATGTAGAGTCATATAATGCCGTTCTATGCACTTGTGAAATTGCATTATATGGAGTGTAGATGGGGCATCAAGCCCTGTGTAGATGGGAGTCGGAGTTTACTGACCATTCCTTTTTCTTTTCCAGAAGCCTTTGAGATCGTCGTCCGTCATGCACAGAACTTCACCAACCTCATGTTCAGGAACTACTACCGTGGCATCGCCGCCTATGCGCTCCCTCTTGTGGGGGATTTATTCACCGACATCTCGCTCTACATCCTGGGCTCGGACCTCAGTGTCAACAACATGGTCAACGAGTTCTTCGATGGCTTGTTCCCCTTGGTCTACTCCCGCTTGGTCAACCCGAGTCTCCCCGAACCGTCAGCCGAAATGGCGGAGTGCCTACGCTTAGCCCGCCGAGACTTGGAAGCCTTTGGTGATGTCCCCAAAGCCATGATGACACGGGTGTCCCGCTCCCTTCGGGTGACCCGGGTCTTCCTCCAGGCCCTCAACCTCGGCATTGAGGTGGTCAACACCACCGACCACTTGCGGCTCAGCAAAGACTGCGGCCGGGCGCTCTTGAAGATGTGGTACTGCCCGCACTGCCAGGACCTCCTGATGGCCAAGCCGTGTGCCGGATTCTGTGGCCTGGTCTTGCGTGGCTGCCTGGCCAGCGTAGCGGAGGTGGACGGGCACTGGAGGGAGTACCTCCATGCCTTGGAAGGCCTGGCCAAAAGCATGCGCGGCACCTATGACATTGAGCATGTCCTCCTCCACCTCTTCTCCTCCATCCGGGATGCCATCAGTTACATGCAAAAGAACACGGGGAAGATATCAGTCGCGGTACGTCCTCCTTTGTTTCTCCTTCTCTCACAGATAACAGGGGTTATTATTGGTTATTGATTATGATAATGGTGGCTCTTATTATACTACATAACAAAAATTTGAAAACAGTATCTGTTCCTGGTTTGGAAGTGTTATTTCCTGTTTAATTGTAGGATGCTTACTTTGAAAGTTTTTCTACTCCAGAAATTTTTGTGGCAGCCAATTAACTAGATTGAGATTCAATCAGATATTCATTGATAAACTATTGATAAAATGTGCTGCAGGATGTATCACTAAAGTAAAGTTTTTGCAGGGTTGCTGTGAGTTTTCTGGGCTGTTTGGCTATGTTCCAGAAGCATTCTCTTCTGACGTTTCACCCTTACTTACTTAATGGAGCCCCTGGTGGCGCAGTGGGTTAAACCCCTGTGCCAGCAGGACTGAAGACCGACAGGTCGCAGGTTCGAATCCAGGGAGAGGCGGATGAGCTCCCTCTATCAGCTCCAGCTCCTCATGCGGGGACATGAGAAAAACCTCCCACAAGGATGATAAAAACATCAAATCATCCAGGCGTCCCCTGGGCAACGTCCTTGCAGACGGCCAATTCTCTCACACCAGGAGTCACTCTTGACACAACAAAAAAACAAACAACCCCCCCCCCCCCCTTACTTACTTACTTACTTACTTACTTAGGTGATCCCTCATTGGCCAAGTAGGATAATCTTCCAGGATCAGTATTCTTGTGGGTCCGTAGGTGGCTGTGGAGCCCTATTCTTGACCTGCATCTTCTCCCGCAGTGAAGGCATTGGTTTCCAGGTGGAAGGCGGTCCCGGTTGGGGTTGGCTTGTCACGCCTTCCTCTTGGCACGTTTCTCTCTTTCACCCTCCATTCATGCTTCTTCAAATTCTGTAGCACTGCTGGTCACAGCTGACCTCCAGCTGGAGCGGTCAAGGGCCAGGGCTTCCCAGTTCTCGGTGTCTATGCCAGAGTTTTTAAGTTCACTTTGAGCCCATATTTCAATCTCTTTTCCTGTCCACCAACATTCCCTTTTCCGTTCTTGAGTTCGGAGTAGAGCAACCGCTTTGGGAGATGGTGGTCGGGCATCCAGACAACGTGGCCGGTCCAGCAGAGTTGATGGCGGAGAACCATCGCTTCAATGCTGGTGGTCTTTGCTTCTTCCAGCACGCTGACGTTTGTCCGCCTATCTTCCCAAGAGATTTGCAGGATTTTCCAGAGGCAGCGCTGATGGAATCGTTCCAGGAGTTCCATGTGACGTCTGTAGACAGTCCACGTTTCACAGGGATATAGCAGGGTTGGGAGGACAATATAAAAAAGCACCTTGGTATCCCTCTGGATGTCCCGGTCCTCAAACACTCTCTGCTTCATTCGGAAAAATGCTGCACTCGCAGAGCTCAGATGGTATTGTATTTCGGTGTTGACGTTGACTTTGGTGGACAGGTGGCTGCCAAGGTAGCAGAAATGGTCAACATTTTCTAATGTTACACCATTAAGCTGTATCTCTGGCATTGGGGAGGGGATGGCTGGTGACTGCTGGAAGAGCACTTTGGTTTTCTCGATGTTCAGTGACAGGCCGAGCTTCTCGTATGCTTCTGCAAAGGTGTTTAGAGTGGCTTGTAGATCTTCTTCTGAGTGCGCACAGACGACGTTGTCATCAGCATACTAGTGTTCTATGACAGATGTTGTTGTAACCTTGGTTTTGGCTTTCAGTCTGCTGAGATTAAACAGCTTGCCATCTGTCCAATAGATGATTTCCACTCCGCTGGGAAGCTTCCCATCAACAAGGTGAAGTATCATAGCGATGAAGATGGAGAATAAAGTTGGGGCGATAACACATCCCTGTTTGACACCTGATTTCACCCACATCTATGGCAGCCATCCTCAGAGTTTGTGAGGTTGCATTTCTGTGTTCTCCAATAATATGCTGTTTCCACGTTGGCTCATCAGATGCTCTGCTATGACTGACTTCTCTGGTTGAGTTAGCCTACGGTGCCTTTCATAGGCAATGCTGCTGCGTTTGGTGATCCCTCTAGACTTGTCCACAGGTACATGGTATACGGTAGATTTCTGCAACGGTGAGAGGATCCCTCTTGCCTTTTACTGGACATAGCATTTGTTGGATTTTCTTAGTGGGTCTGTAGATAGTTTGTAGGTTGTGTTTATTCGTCAGCTTTTGGCAGTTTAATACACCTTTTCTATGTTTTTATGGTAGAACCAATTAGGAAATGATACATATAACCTAGGAACAAACATTGTAATACATACTGTTATTAATTGAAATTTGCATATATTCCCTCCATTGCCTGGGCGTCATTGGTACCACTGTGTGCCTACATTCCCCTTTTTCCAGCTCTGAAAAGGTCTTGCTCACAATATTCCACGGGACCACTCTCTGTCTACTGTTAAATAAATATTTTTATGGTCAAACCATTTGCCAGAAATATTAAACATTAACTAGGTATTTTTAATTACAGGAATGTGAGTCAAGCACTGAAAGGGTGGAGCTTCACATACGATAGCCTTCAATCTGGGGCTTCTCTCACACTGAGGAGTTCTCTCACACCGACACCTACTAACACTGAGGCTTACCTCACACTGAGGCCTCTCTCAGACTGAGGGCAACTAACACTGAGGGGTAACACTGAGGTCCACAGCTTGGGTGTCCTCCTAGACCAAGGGTTCTCAAACTTTTTAAACCGGGGGCCAGTTCACTGTCCCTCAGACCGTTGGAGGGCCAGATTATAGTTTTTTTTAAAAAAAAAATCAATTAAAAAATTCCTATGCACATTGCACATATCATATTTTGCTGTGTGGAAGGGCCCTTAGAGGGGGTTCTTTCTAGCCCTCTTTAGGCAGTAATTCCAGGAGCAGAGAATGGGAAATCTTCCTATTTCTACTCTGAACAAAATCTGGCTACCAGTATTTAAAAAACTCTAAAATTATAACTGTAAATAAAGAACAACACTCAAACACAGGGGAACTCCAGACAAGAAACAATCAGGGCCAGCTAATCACTTCTCCCTAAAAACTGTCAGGCTATGAAATGGTAATCAAGGTGGCCAATTGAAACATTCATACCTACCTCCAACAGACAAGAGTTCTTTCTCCCACCCTGGATCTTCCATAATTTTCCTAGTTAAAGGTTTTCCTTTGACATGAAGTCCACTCGTGTCTGACTCTGGGGTGTGGTGCTCATCTGCATTTCTAAGTCGAAGAGCTGGCGTTGTCTGTAGACACCTCCAAGGTCATGTGGCTGGCATGACTGCATGGAGTGCGTGAGCCTGCCAAGGGAGGAGCAGCCCCGCGCGGCCTACTCGCGCGTAAAGCACCTCGCGAGGTGCTTTACGTGCGAGTAGGCACACGGAGCAGCTCCCTTGGCTGGCTCACGCTGCCCATCGGGCCTGACGGATAGCGTGAGCCAGCCAAGGGAGGGGCACTGTGTGTGTGTGGGGGGGGCACTCCTCCTCCGCGGGCTGGATAAATGCCCTTGGCGGGCCAGAAGTGGCCCGCGGACCGTAGTTTAGGAACCCCTGGTGTAGATGCACCCCTACACTTTGATTTTCTTGAGATGGTGGAGGTCACATAAGGTCACCGTTGATACAAAGCCAAGCCATAAAGCCTAGTGAAGGGTGTCTTCTCTCTAATTGTTCATGGCATCATCCAGCAGGTGAGAGGCGGAGAAGGACAGGTGCTTTTAAGACAACGGCTTCTCCTGTTCGGGGCTTAATTACTCATGAACAATTTCCTGGTACATTAAAGGTAAAAAAGATCCAGATGGATAACCAGAGGAGATTCTCGATGAAGACATTTGGAAAGACAAAGACTTTGATGCGTTTCCATTTATTTCCTGCAGCACAAGTGAAGTCAAAGTGTCTGGATCAGGAGCAAGGATTTCTATCCTAACTGGGATGCATCCAAACTGTAGGATTAATGCAGTTCAAAATTAGTCTTGTGCATTTGTATAGAATCACTATCCATTTCGCTTTGTTTAATTTGTATGGACCCGTTTTCATTTTCGAGCTCTACTTCCGAAAATGGAGGCTGACCAGGCGGTAATTGTTTGGGTCATCCTTTTTTCCCTTCTTGAAGATTGGGACCACATTGGCCCTCTTCCAATCTGCTGGAACTTTTCCCGTTCTCCAAGAACTCTTAAAGATGATTGCCAATGGTTCTGAGATGACTTCCGCTAGTTCCTTCAATACTCTTGGGTGTAGTTGAGCTGGCTCTGGGGACTTGAACTCATTTAGAGCGGCCAGGTTTTCCTGCATGACTTGTTTTCCAATTTAGGGTTGGATGTCCTCTAATCCCTCATCCACTCCATCTTGCTGAGGTTGAAGATGACTTTCTTTTTGTGAGAAGACTGAGGCAAAGAAGGCATTAAGCAGTTCTGCCTTTTCCCTATCCCCTGTCAGCATTGCCCCATCTTCTCCTCAAAAGGGCCCTATCGCCTCCTTGTTCTTCCTTTTTCTACTGACATCAGAAAAGAAGCCCTTTTTATTGTTTTTAATGTCCCTGGCAAGCCTGAGCTCATTTTGTGCTTTAGCCTTGCGAACCTTTTCCCTACAGAAGTTGGCTATTTGTTTGAATTCTTCTTTGGTGATTTCTCCCTTTTTCCACTTCTTGTGCATGTCTCTATTGAGTCTTAGCACAGTTAGAAGTTCTTTGGACATCTATTCTGGCTTCTTTGCACTTCTCCTATTTTTTCTCATTGTTGGTACTGTTTGCAATTATGCCTTGAGTATTTCACTCTTGAAAAACTCCCATCCATCTGTAACTTCCTTGTCTTTTAGTATCTGTGTTCACGGAATGCTGCTCAGTGTTTCCTTCATTTTTTGGAAATCAGCTCTCCTAAAGTCCAAAATGCAGGTTTGACTTATTGTACTGTCCAAATGGACAGTACGATACAAAAACTCGAATGAAACAAATGGAACAAATACTGTGCCCACCTCTATTTGACATGACCCATCTCTGCTTGCCTTAATGAAATGGAACCATGGCGGTTGTAGTTTCATAAGCTCTTTATAAGCCTTCTTTGCTAAGAATGATATCAAACTACAAATCCCATGATCTCATGAGCTTAAAGCCGTGTCAAACTGCATTCGTTCTACAGTGTAGATGCACCCAGTTTCTTTCTCACTGGTGACATTGGGTCGAGCTATTTAGTTCAGTTTCATGTTGCAAGCCAGAGCCCAAGAGTTGCATGTGACATGTTCTCCACTAGAACTCCCATAATCCCAGGCATTGCAGCCTTATAAAGTACCTTCTCCATGCTTTTTGGAAAGCAATGAACGGGCATACCTTTAAATGTTTTATTTGGCTTCCTGGGCTGTCAGCTTAGGTTATGGGCTTTATCCTTAATGTGCTCAGCCAATTCTACAATTGTCATTCATGGCAATGGGGAGGCTCACACATTTGTACGCATGGTTATGTTTCCATCCGAGCGGAAAAATAAAGATTTCTATGGTAATTACTTTTATGGCAAACCTTTGTTGAGCTGGTCCCCAGATGGGTGGGACTACAACTCACAGTATAGCCAATGGGATGATGGGAATTGTAGTTGAATAACAGAATGAAGAAATGGGTCATGTTCTGCCTGAGATAATAAGTATTAAGTATCGAGAGGAGGCCCTTGGGGCGTCTCCAAAGAGCCATCCGCATTCCCTTATGATACCATCCTCTAGTACTGTGGTTCTCAACCTTTCTAATGCCGCGGTGACCCCTTAATACAGTTCCTCATGTTATGGTGACCCCAACCATAACATTATTTTCGTTGCTACTTCATAACTGTAATTTTGCTACTGTTATGAATCGTAGGGGAGCCCCCGGTGGCGCAGTGGGTTAAAGCGGGGAGCGGCGTGAGCTTCCACTGTCAGCCTTAGCTTCTGCCAACCTAGCAGTTCGAAAACATGCAAATGTGAGTAGATCAATAGGTACCGCTCCAGCGGGAAGGTAACGGTGCTCCATGCAGTCATGCCGGCCACATGACCTTGGAGGTGTCTACGGACAACGCTGGCTCTTCGGCTTAGAAATGGAGATGAGCACCACACCCCAGAGTCAGAAATGACTGGACTTAATGTCAGGGGACTACCTTTACCTTTACCTTACCTATGAATCATAATGTAAATATCTGATATGCAGGATGTATTTTCATTCACTGGACTGAATTAGGCCCAAATACCTGATACGCCCAGGAGCCCCCGGTGGTGCAGTGGGTTAAACCCCTGTGCCGGCAAGACTGAAGACCGACAGGTCGCAGGTTCGAATCCGGGGAGAGGAGGATGAGCTCCCTCTATCAGCTCCAGCTCCTCATGCAGGGACATGAGAGAAGCCTCCCACAAGGATGATAAAACATCAAGAAATCATCCAGGCATCCCCTGAGCAACGTCCTTGCAGACGGCCAATTCTCTCACACCAGAAGCGACTTGCAGTTTCTCAGGTCGCTCCCGACACAACAAAACAAAAACAAAAACCTGATACGCCCAAATTTGTATACTGGTGGGGTTGGGGGGATTGATTTTGTCAATTGGAAGTTGTAGTTGTGCCGTCGCTGCCTGGGGATTTGTAGTTCTTAGTGAAAAAACAAGGACGTGGCAACTTTTCCCCAGGGGATTGCTTCTTGCCTTCTTTTAGAGAACTAGAACTCTCAAGGATCAACAAGACACTATAGATAACTCGAAATAGGCTTTATTGTTTACAAAGAGTTATCTTTCTGAGGCATTAAACTTGATATTCCAAAAGGGGTAAAGAAAATGTACATTACAGTCTCTGGTTGTCTTGGGTCCAAGGGGTTTTCCAGCTGACTAGCTTCCAAGTTCCCTCTTTCTCAATGGCTATGAGGTCGGAACACTCACAGCCCCAGTCCAATCTATATATATAATTCTGTAAGGGGCATCCAACGGGACAGCAAAACTCAAAAAAACGCCAACGAAAATTAACCAAAATTCCCATGCACCTACCACAACCCACAAGGTACAAACAAATCGAATCAAAATAAAAAACAACACAGCAACACACTCACAAAATGACAAAACAACTGAGCATGTGCAATGGCACCCAGCCGCAAGTTCCCTGGCGCGCGCACATGACCTGCTGGCCAACGCTCCCTCTGCGCAAGCCACGCCCCCATCTTCCGTCGCCCGGCCCACGCGATCACCCCACACCACAGCCCCTCCCTCCCCCTGCTCTCCTCCCCCTCTTCTCCCTCCTTCATCTAACCCCGCCCACACCGCCTCTAAGCCCGCCCTGTCAAAACCATCCCTCCTCCCCCTCCCTGAGTCAATCCTTCCCTCCTCCCACCCCACTCCAGTAAGACACGCCTCCTTCCTTCGCCCCCCCCCCCCCCGGAAGGAAGGAAACAGAGAAGGAAACATGGAAGCAAAGAGTGAAGGAAAGAAGGAAAGAGGTAGAGAAGGAAGAAAAGAGAGAAAGAGGAAATGAAGAGGGATGGAAGAGAAAGAAAGAGAAAGAGGGGGGAAGGAAGGACAGACAAAAGGAAGAATGGAAACAAAAACCACAGGAAGGAAGGAAAGAAAGAGGCAGAGAAGGAAGAAAGAGAAAGCGAAGGAAAAGAAAAAAGGAAGAAGGAAAGAGGAAGAGAAGGAAGGAAGGAGAGAAGGACAGAAAAGGAAGGAAAGAGGTACCGAAGAAAGGAAGGAGAGAAAGTAGAAAGGAAAGAAAAATAAAAGGAAGGAAAGGCAGGAAAGAAGTAAAGAAGGAAGGAGAAAAGGAAATAAAAAATGAAAGAAGGAAGGAAACATGGAGGGAAGAAAGGAGGCAAAGGAAGAAAGGGGGAGGGAATGAAGGAAAGAGAGAAGGATGAAAGCAAAGAGCGAAAGAAGGAAAGAAAGAAAGAAAGCAAGAGGAAGAGAAGGAAGAAAGGAGAGAAAGGGGGAGAAAAAGGGGGAAGGAATAGGTAGGTACCTCTATTTCATAATACTCCAGATATCTACCTCTACTTTGAAAAGATTTACTATAGGCCACAGCAACGCGTGGCAGGGTACAGCTAGTTGCCTATATTGAAGACACAAAGTCTTCCTCTTGATGCCAAAGGACTGGTTTGAAGGCGCTTAAGATTCCTCGACGTCGTTCAGATGAGCTGGGCATGAAGTATGAATCTTAAGGGTATAAACTTAAGAATTGGTGGTAAGAAATGACTTGACCAAGGGTTTTGAGCCAAGCCTTTCACACATCAATCTGTTGAGCTTTTGGTGGTAAGAATGAAGACGAAAGTATTGTTCTTCTCCCTAGGAAGGGGTGGAGCCAAACAACAGCTGGGGGAGCAAGCCAACTGATGTAAAACAACATTGATTGACAGCTGTGGATAACCAATGAATTCAACCATACATTTACAAATGTTTCTCAACCTGGGAGTCGGGACCCCTGAGGGGGTCGCGAAGGGGTGTCAGAGGGGTCGCCAAAGAACATCAGAAAACACAGAATTTTCTGATGGTCATGGGGATTCCATGTGGGAAGTTTGAGCCAATTCTGTCGTTGGTGGAGTTCAGAATGTTCTTTGATTGTAATGAACTATAAATCCCAGCAACTACAACTCCCAAAAGTCAAGGTCTATTTTCCCCAGGCTCCACCAGTGTTCACATTTGGGCATATGGAGTATTTGTGCCAAGTTTGGTCCAGATCCACTATTGCGTAAGTCCACAGTGCTCTCTGGCTATAGGTGAACTACAACTCCCAAACTCAAGGTCAATACCCACCAAACGCTTCCAGTGTTTTCCATTGGTCATGGGAGTTCTGTGTGGGAAATTAGGTTCAAATCCATCGCTGGTGGAGTTCAGAATGCTCTTTGATTATAGGTGAACTATAAATCCCAGCAACTACAACTCCCAAATTACAAAATCAATCCTCCCCCCTCTAGCATTTACATGTGGTTGCATTGGGTATTTGTGCCCAGTTTGGTCCAGTGAATGAAAATACATCTTGCATATCTGATATTTACATTATGATTTATAACAGTAGTAAAATGACTGTTATGAAGTAGCAACAAAAACAATGTTATGGTTGGGGGTCACCACAACATGAGGGACTGGATTAAGGGGTCACGGCATTAAGTGGGTTGAGAACCACTGATTTACAAGGTAGACAGGCAAGTCTGGACGTGTTACAACAGTTCAAACCTATTTAACTTAAAGTTTTACATAGAGGTGGCACCAGTTGCGCCGTCACAGTAGTTGCTGGGATTTATAGTTCATCTACAATCAAGGAGCATTCTGAAATCCACCATTGATGGAATTGAACCAAACTTCCCACACAGAACTCCCATGACCAACAGAAAATACTGGAAGGGTTTGCTGGGCATTGACCTTGAGTTTTGGAGTTACCTTGGCCTGAAGGTAAACAGGAAGGTAAACAGCTCCTGTTGTTAGCCCCAGCTCCTGTCAACCTAGCAGTTCAAAAACATGCAAATGTGAGTAGATCAATTGGTACCACCTTGGTGGGGAGGTAAACGGGAAGGTAAACAGCTCCCGTTGTTAGCCCCAGCTCCTGTCAACCTAGCAGTTCAAAAACATGCAAATGTGAGTAGATCAATTGGTACCACCTTGGTGGGAAGGTAAACGGGAAGGTAAACAGCTCCCATTGTTAGCCCCAGCTCCTGTCAACCTAGCAGTTCGAAAACATGCAAATGCGAGTAAATCAATTGGTACCACCTTGGTGGGAAGGTAACGGCTCCTGTTATTAGCCCCAGCTCCTGTCAACCTAGCAGTCTGAAAACATGTGAATATGAGTAGATCAACAGGTTTTGCCTTGGCAGGAAGGTAAATGAGAAGGTAAATAGCTCCCATTGTTAGTCCCAGCTCCTGCCAACCTAGCAGTTCAAAAACAAGTGAATGTGAGTAGATTAATAGGTAACACCTCAGTGGGAAGGAGCCCCCGGTGGCACAGTGGGTTAAACCTCTGTGCCGGCAGGACTGAAGACCGACAGGTCGCAGATTCGAATCTGGGGAGAAGCAGATGAGCTCCCTCTAGCAGCTCCAGCTCCTCATGCGGGGACATGAGAGAAGCCTCCCACAAGGATGATACAAACGTCAAATCATCCGGGTGTCCCCTGGGCAACGTCCTTGCAGACAGCCAATTCTCTCACACCAGAAGAAAATTGCAGTTTCTCAAGTCGCTCCTGACACGACAAAAACAAACAAAAAATCACAAAATGGCGAAAATTCGAAGGATATCTCCGAAGTGCTGAAACCGGACAAAAAGAATATTTTTCAGGACCTTGGAAAGTTTCTTTAAAAACCCAGAGTGGATTTAGAGTCCGACTGACACGGTCCATGAAGGTTACAGGAGTCTTTCCCCCCCCAAACTTCTTGAGATGTAAATCTAAACAACTGGCGAACGCCACCAGCTCCTTTCCATTCACGCGTCTTCCGATTGTGATTACCTTCCAGCGACTGATAGTAATTAAACGGGGTTGTGTTACATAAATATGTACACTTGCTATTAAGTTGCTAATCGAGAAAGAAGGGAAGGAGAGAGGCCTAATTAAGGAGAGCGGATGTGGCCTCCCTTCCCGGCCTTCTTCACCTCCTTCTCTCCGCTCCGGTTTTATGAGCAGTAATTTGAAAAGCGCCTTATTAAAGTCATCGGTAGACAAGTTAATGCGCCGTTTCCGAGACTATTGCTCATCTCCCCAAAGATGAGAGTCAATCATGCTCAAGGCGCAGCGGCTAATTGCAGAAAAGCATATTAGAAAGGCTTTCCTGTCTTCCAGATTAGATGGGCTTGGTTTCATCTTCCTCTGTCGATATTTCCCCCAATGTTCTGGATTCAGTAAATATCACTCTTGAGACAAGAGTTATTTCAGAATAGAGTGGGACAATGATGTCCCTTGACCAAGAGCAGGGGTCCCAAACCTTTTAAGCAGAGGGCCATCAGACTGTTGGGGGCGGATGGTTGTTGTTGTTGTTGTTTGCCTTTAAATAATTTCTCCCTCCTTCTCTTCCTTCCCTCTCCGTTTCCTACCTTTCTTTGTTCTTTTCTTTTTTGTTTCCTACCTGCCTTTCTTTCTCCCTTTCTTCTCTTCCTTCCCTCTGTTTCCTTCCTTCCTTCCTTTTTCTCTTCCTTCTTTTCCTTTCTGTTTCCTACCTGCCTTTCTTCCTCCCTCCCTTCACTCCCTTCCCTCTCTGTTTCCTTCCTTCTTTTTCCTTTCTGCTTCCCACCTTCCTTCCTTCCTTTCTTTCTTTCTTCTCTTCCTTCCCTCTCTTTCCTTCCTTCCTTTCTCCCTTCCTTCTTTTCCTTTCTGTTTCCTACCTGCCTTTCTTCCTCCCTCCCTTCACTCCCTCCCTCTATGTTTCCTTCCTTCTTTTTCTTTTCTGCTTCCTACCTTCCTTCCTTCTCTTCCTTCCCTCTCTTTCCTTCCTTCCTTCCTCCCTCCCTTTTCCTTTCTGCTTCCTTTCTTCCTTTCTTTCTCCCATTTTTCTCTTTCTTCCCTCTGTTTCTTACCTTCCTTCCTTCTTGTTCTCCTTCCCTCTTTTTCCTTCCTTCTTTTCTTTTTTTACTTTTACTTTTTCTTTCTTTTTCCCTTCCTTATTTTCCTTTCTGCTTCCTACCTGCCTTTCTTTCTCCCTTTTGTTTCTTCCTTCCATCTCTGTTTCCTTCCATTCTTTCTTTTTCTTTCTTTCTTTCTCCCTTCCTTTTCCTTTCTGTCTCCTTCCTTTCTTCCTTCTCTTCCTTCCCTCTCTGTTTCCTATCTTCCTCCCTCCCTTCATTCCCTTCCCTCTCCGTTTCCTTCCTTCTTTTTCCTTTCTCTCTCCTACCTGCCTTTCTTTCTTCCTTTCTTCTCTTCCTTCCCTCTGTTTCTTACCTTCCTTCCTTCTTGTTCTCCTTCCCTCTCTTTTTTTCCTATCTTCTTTTCTTTTTTTACTTTTACTTTTTCTTTCTTTTTCCCTTCCTTATTTTCCTTTCTGCTTCCTACCTGCCTTTCTTTCTCCCTTTTGTCTCTTCCTTCCCTCTCTGTTTCCTTCCTTCCTCCCTCCCTCCCTCCCTCCCTTCCTTTTCCTTTCTGTCTCCTGCCTTCCTTCCTTTCTTCTCTTCCTTCCCTTCTGTTTCCTTCCTCCCTTCCTTCCTCCCTCCCTTCCTTCCTTCCTTCCTTCCTTCCTTCCTCCCTTTCTTTCTTTCTTTCTTTCTCTCTCTCTTTCTGTCTCCTGCCTTCCTTTCTTCTCTTCCTTCCCTTCTGTTTCCTTTCTCTCTCTCTCTCTCTCTCTCTCTCTCTCTCTCCCTTCCTTTTCCTTTCTGTCTCCTTCCTTCCTTCTCTTCCTTCCCTTGTTTCCTATCTTCCTTCCTTCTCGTTCTCCTTCCCTCTTTTTCCTTCCTTCTTTTCTTTTTACTTTTACTTTCTTTTTCCCTTCCTTATTTTCCTTTTTGCTTCCTACCTACCTTTCTTTCTTTCTCCCTTTTGTCTGTTCCTTCCCTCTCTGTTCCCTTCCATTCTTTCTTTATTCTTTCTCTCTCCCTTCCTTTTCCTTTCTGTCTCCTTCCTTCCTTCCTTCCTTCCCTTCTGTTTCCTATTTTTCCTTCCTTCCTGTTCTCCTCCCCTCTCTTTTTCTTACCTTTTCATATGTACTTTTACTTTTTCTTTCTTATTTACTTTTACTTTTTCAGTTTTGGAGGGAGCAAGAATTGGTGATGAAAGGGTTCCCTCTGTTTTGGGGACCAAATAGAGAGGAAAGGAGAGTGAAGGAGCAAGAGGAGGATCCTTTTGGATCTGGATCCTGTCCTCTCTCCATCCCATGTCATTTTCCAATCTGATCAACATTCCTCCTATTCTATCATCCAAGTCATTTACCAAGACGTTGAATAGCACTGAGTAAAGGCTTCACTCGAGTAGGGAAAACGCCCATTCTTTTGGAAGGGAATTCCAGACTTTTGAGAGCAGAATGTCCTTCAGACAATGTCTTCTGTATAGATGGCTCGAACCAGCACTTTTTGCACATCTTTCAGAGCAGAGTGAGACTTCAACAACAAAATAAAACATCCTAGCCGCTCAATCGTTGTGTCTGTGTCCATATGTGTATCTTCTCTGGATGTCTCACTCTGTGTTGGTGCTGCTTGGCTGGGCCGGCGTGGACATCTGTAACGCTTTGTGGCTTTTCCGTTTTGCCCGTGTTCCTGGCTTGTTTTCCAGGCGACGAGTGCGACAGAAACGGTGTTATTCCCAGCATTTGTGTGTTTGGGTGCTTTGGCACATGAATTATTGACAGCTCTTGCATTATTGACGACACTCTGGGGCTTGGAGGATTTAGACTGAAAGTATTGTATAGAGGTGTTTTTTGCCTGGTTGTCTTGCATTTCAAGGAGTTTTTTCCAGATTTTTTTTTGGGTGGGCCAGGATCAACACCACACTGACTATATAATTCAGATTCGAACCAAATCAGAACAGCCCCATAAATTAGTCTATGCTAGTTGAGGATTATGGGAGTTGTAGTCTCTAGTCTGACTGGGGGTGCTGGGAGTTGCAGTCTCCACACTGGATGAGTATACTGAGAATTTTTAGTCTCAGTGCTAATTGGGAATGATGGGAGTTGTGGTCTCCATGCTGGTTGTGTGTGCTGGGAGTTGTACTCTCAATGCTAGTTGGGGATGATGGGAATTGTAGTCTCCATGCTGGTTGAGGATTCTGTGAGTTGTCGTTATGCTAGTTGGGGATTATGGGAGTTGTCGTCTCCAGTCTGACTGGGGGTGCTGGGAGTTGTAGTCTCCATACTGAATGAGTATACTGAGAATTGTAGTCTCAATGCTGATCGGGGATGATGGGAATCGTGGTCTTCATGTTGGTTGAGGATTCTGGGAGTTGTAGTTATGCTAGTTGGGGATGGTGGGAGTTGTTGTCTCCAGTCCAACTGGGAATGCTTGGAGTTTCAGTCTCCATACTGAATGAGGATACTGAGATATCAGTATCTCAATGCTGATTGGGGATGATGGGAGTTGTGGTCTCCATGCTGGTTGTGTGTGCTGGGAGTTGTAGTCTTAATGCTGGTTGGGGATGAAGGGAATTGTGCTCTCCATGCTGGTTGAGGATTCTGGGAGTTGTAGTTATGCTAGTTGGGGATTATAGGAGTTGTAGTCTCCAGTCTGACTGGGGGTGCTGGGAGTTGTAGTCTCCATACTGGATGAGTATACTGAGAATTGTAGTCTCAATGCTGATTGGGGATGATGGGAATTGTGGTCTCCATGCTGGTTGAGGATTCTGGGAGTTGTAGTTATGCTAGTTGAGGATTATAGGAGTTGAAGTCTCCAGTCTGACTGGGGGTGCTGGGAGTTGCAGTCTCCATACTGGATGAGTATACTGAGAATTTTAGTCTCAATGCTAATTGGGAATGATGGGAGTTGTGGTCTCCATGCTGGTTGTGTGTGCTGGGAGTTGTAGTCTCAATGCTGGTCGGGGATGATGGGAGTTGTCTCCATACTGGTTGAGGATTCTGGGAGTTGTAGTTATGCTAGTTGGGGATTATGGGAGTTGTAGTCCCATAATTCCCAACTGTAGTCCCATAATCCCCAATTGACTGGGGGTGCTGGGAGTTGAGTCTCCATACTGGATGAGTATACTGAGAATTGTAGTCTCAATGTTAATTGGGAATGATGGGAGTCGTGCTCTCCATGCTGGTTGTGGATGCTGGGAGTAGCAGTCTTCTAGATCTAAGTATCCCACATTCTGACACGGAACTTCTTTTACAGCCTGCAAAAATAAGGGGGTTGGAATGTATGTTCTTGATATTTCCATCAAGTTAGGGATAACGTATCACTCCTTTAAGACTATATCTGTGCAATGATTAGAAGTGTACAACAATATATATATATATGGGCTATGCAGTGTTTATTCTCTTTTCTTAATCAGTATTCGTTGGGGAGAAGAAGGTGCCCCTGGGAAAGCAATACAATCCATTGAGTCTCCTGGCAGATTTAAATCTGGCCATAAAAACCCTGGGGAAATTAAGAAGACAAAACATTAACCACAGACTAAACATTAACATATATTAGCATTTTTATTACACCTGTAGAAATGTTAAATGGGGCTGGCTACCACTATTAAAAAGTTTATGTTCTGTACCCCATCATTTCAATGTATGTTTTAAACACATCCCATTCCTGGTTGTTTTAAAAAACGAAGGAGAATTTAATTAAACAAGAGAATTGGAATAAAGATAATAGATTCCTGAGGTCACCTTATGGTAACTTCAAATGGGGGGGGGGGGCACTTATTTGGGACTGGGGCTAACAAGTTGGAGAAGGCAAAACACTGCTTATCCTAGGAGGAAAACACAAAGCAAAATAATAACAACAATTGAACAATAAATGTGAAGTCGAGGAGGAATTTGGAAGGGTCTCGCCCTGAAGGAGAGGATGCAAAGCCGCAATAATTCGTCAAGCAAAGCATACATTGAATACAAAATAAAGCCTTTTTATACATATACAGAGCTGTCTGATTGGTTGACGCTCTACAACTGGGAGGAGGTTTGGCCGCCTCCTGAGCGCCTTAACCAATGGGTGAGCTCACTCCACTTCGGCCTCCTGGCCAATCAGGAGAGAAGGAGGCGGGACGAGAGGGAAACAATGAGAATTGGAGTGGATTATGGAAATATGTGGTGTCCATGTGGTCGGCGAGTCCTCAGGGGGCCTTCTAGCCAGCCAGCCTATTGTCTTTGATGGGTGGTGTAAGGAAGTTATTGAAACCAGGTATTTGTGTTTAGATTGGCTGCAGTAATGCTGGAGCAGCCTAAGTCAGAGGAGTGCGTTGCCATGGAGACGATGCAGGAGAGGGAGAAGTGGGAGGAGCTTAGAGGGGAGAGTTTGAAAAACGACAGTTAAAAATCAGTTAGGTTTTAGGTTCCGAGGAGTGAGGAGTTAGGGTTTAGGTTCCGAGGAGTGAGGAGTGAGGGTTTAAGTTTAGAGGAGTTGGTAGAGGAAAGGATTAGGAGGTTGTAGCTGAAAGAGAGTAAATTGTGAAGCAAAGTTTCGAGGCTTTGGAAAGCCAGATTAAGCTACTGGAAGTTTCTTAGCCTAGAGAGGCTGATAAGGGAAACAAAGCCAGTATTACTTTAGTCTAAGGAAAGGCTAAAGAATAATCTTATTAAGTATCTGATCAAGTGCTTCACCTCAGGAAGATACTGTGTAACCTGAAAGAGTGTAACATTCAACTAACCAAGCATTGTTCTAAGTTCTATAAGAAAAGTTACGTCTTGCAACCACACGCTGTGTACTTAATAAAATTGTTAACTTTTATTTGAAGATTGCCTCAGCTCCGTCTGTTCTGTGTATCAAGTGCCATTTCTCACAATATTACAACTTACCTCATGTGGTGGCAGAAACGAAGGGAAAAGTAACCAAATGAAACTACATTCTTCTCTCCAGTCACGCTACAGTATATACAGTGTAATTACTACTAAGTTATTACTCTCTTAATAAAGGAGGAGGTGCAACTGAACAGCCTCCCTTCCAACTTGATGGTAAATTTGGTTCCTAATCGGCAACCTCCATTGCAAATCGGCCAGTTCTTGTTAAAATTGGGAACTGGGGTAAAATCTCCTGAATACTGGTTCCTATCAAATTGGTGGCAACAATAAATTATCCCTCAGCTCCCTTGCTTCTTCGCAGGTGGCAATAAACATTGATGTCTGGCGAGGTGGCCAGGATCTGGTTTTTTCTTGAACTGAGATATGGAAACAATGGGGTAAATCCTGGCTGTAGTCTTGGTGGATGGAAGATAACTGAGAGAACAGATCAGGACAAATTGTGGCTTTCTGAGATCTCTGTGCTGGATTTCGTATCACAAAATCACAAGTCGAACACTTCCCAAGCGTCTAGGACTGTGTGATGTTTTTTCGAATGATACGCACAGATCCAAGTCATGTGGCCTTTTACAGTTGACAGATCGTGGTTTTGTCAATGTTTATTGTTTCCAAATGCCGGCTGAGACCTTTTGGCACAGCACCCAGTGTGCCGATGACCACTGGGATCACCTGTACTGGTTTATGCCAGAGCTTTTGCAGTTCGATTTTGAGGTCTTGATAGCGGCTGAGTTTTTCCTGTTGTTTTTCCTCAATGCCACTGTTACCTGGTTTGGTGACATCAATAATCCAAACTCTGAAGGCATATAGCCCAAAAAAAACCTACAAAAACCCAGTGATTCCGGCCATGAAAGCCTTCGACAATACAATAATCCAGACTTTTCTCTTTTCCACAATCGTGATATCTGGTGTATTGTGTTCCAAAACTTTGTCAGCCTGGATTCGAAAGTCCCACAGTATTTTTGCATGTTCATTTTCTCCTCCCTTTGCAAGTTTATGATCCCACCAATTCTTTACTGCTGGCAGGTGGTACTTGTGACATAAGTTCCAGTGAATCATTTGGGCCACAGAGTTGTGCCTCTGTTTGTAGTCCGTCTGTGCGATTTTCTTGCAGAAGCTGAGGATATGATCCATGGTTTCATCAGCTTCCTTGCACAGTCTGCATTTTGGGTCATCTGCTGATTTTTCAATCCTGGCCTTAATGGCATTTGTTCTAATGGCTTGCTCCTGGGCTGCAAGAATCAGGCCTTCTTCTGTCTCCTTCTTCAGGATTCCATTCATGAGACATAACCAGGTCTTCTCCCTGTCAACTTTTCCTTCAATTTTGTCAAGGAACTGCCCGTGCAGTGCTTTGTTGTGCTAGCTGTCAGCTCTGGTTTGGAGTGCTGTCTTCTTGTACTGATTGCATTCAAAGCACCCTTGACAGATGGCCATCTGAGGGATAGCCAATACTCCAGGAGACAGAGGCAGAATTCAAAACGATCTTAACAGATTAGAGGTATGGGCCAAAACTAAGAAAATGAAGTTCAGCAGGGACAAATGCAAGATACTCCACTTAGGCAGGAAAAACAAAATGTAAAGATACAGAATGGGGGACGCCTGGCTCAAGAACAGTACATGTGAAAAAGATCTTGGAGTCCTTGTGGACAACAAGTTAAACACGAACCAACAATGTCATGTGGCGGCAAAAAAAGCAATGGGATTTTGGCCTGCATCAATAGGAGCATAGTGTCTAGGTCCAGGGAAGTAATGCTCCCCTCTATTCCGCCTTGGTTAGACCACACCTGGAAGATTGTGTCCAATTCTGGGCACCACAATTGAAGAGAGAGATTGACAATCTGGAATGTGTCCAGAGGAGGGCGACTCAAATGATCAAGGATCTGGAGTACAAGCCGTATGAGGAGAGGTTTAAGGAGCTGGGCATGTTTAGCCTGAAGAAGAGAAGGTTGAGAGGAGACATGATAGCCATGTATAAATATGTGAGAGGAAGTCACATGGAGGAGGGAGCAAGCTTGTTTTCTGCTTCCCTGGAGACTAGGACGCGGAACAATGGCTTCAAACTACAAAAAAAGGAGATTCCATCTGAACATGAGGAAGAACTTCCTGACTGTGAGAGCCGTTCAGCAGTGGAACTCTCTGCCCTGGAGTGTGGTGTGACGTCGAGCATGCCCCCCCCCTAACAAGGGATGGTGACTTATAGTTCTGCAAAGGACAAAGGTACCAGACTGCACAATAGGGGTTAAGTCTTGGTCAGTTTGTCAAGGCCTTAACAACAATGAGGACCCCATGAAACTTTGGGAATAGCTAGACCTTGGGGTCTCTGCCTCTCTCGAGAGAGCTGTAGTTTTCCAAGGACCATGGGACTGGCTTCCATCCCAGCGCTGCAGGGCTTTGTGTCTTGGCCCAGTGGAACTCCATAGACTCCCTTTGGTGGCTTTTTGAATTCTGCTACATTCCTGGACTTCACTCTCTTCAAGGACTCGCTCTCTACCCATGAACTTTCTTTAAGACAACTTATGAATTCATGCTGTGTCCTGATATCGTCTGCTTTTTATAATTGATATTATTAATCTCTCTCTCTGGGGTCCTGGATGGGAAGATAGCTGCATATGATTTCCCTGTGTATAATTTCTATATGGTTTTTTTATGTTTCCTTGTATTCCTGACCCTTTGCCCCTTCTCCCTCCAAAGAAATATGTAAGGGAACCCCCGGCCTTCAGAAACAAAAGCCATTAGCAGTTACTGAAACCTCCCGCCAAAGACACACTTGCATGGATAAAAGAAGGAGATTCTTATCTCTAGCATCGGAAGATGGCCCACTAGAGTAAAGAATTGTTTGATAAAAGTTTCTGTAAGATAAGGGGAAATCTTCCCCTCTGCTTTTGTTTACTTAGCATTAACCTCAGGCTGCCATCATTGTTCTCCTGTCTCACAGCCAGGAAGGTTCAGGACACATGTTGATTCTTTGTCTCAGGCCACATGGCATTTCCTTTGTTTACTCCTTTCCCAGATTCCTTTGTGCTCCCTCATCCCGCCTCCATCTCTCCTGATTGGCTGTCACCACCAGGTGGCAGAGGTCTCCCCATTGGTTCCTACGGACCACTGGAGCTTCCTGATTGGTCCAGAGGCACTGGGGGCGGGAGGTCCGCCTTCCATCGCCCAATCATGGCAGGGAACAACAGGGAAGCCGGGGCAGGGAGTTTGAACTCTGCAACTTTGAATTTGCTATAAATATGCCTCTGATCAATGTACTGGTATGCTTGTGGGTGAGCTATCCCTACAATTGCATCCGATCCAGCTGAATCGCTTAATAAAGAACCTCGGTCGCCATCTTCTTCCACTTTGGTGAGATTTTTATTATTTTTAATATTTTTTCGTCGCTTTTGTTTTTTGTAAGATTGTTGACAGAGGGATCATAGCAATGATGAAAAGCAGTGGGGACAATGAGTCTCCCTGGAAAATTTCTCTCCTGATGTTTTAATTTCCAACAAACAGTTCAGTTTTCCAGGGCGTCATCATATTTTCAATAAAAGTGCCAATGTTTTTACAAATCCCGATAGTGTCTAGGCACTTGATGATCCAACTGTGTGGGAGTGGGACAAAGGCTCTTTTTTTGTAATCAATCAACATCATGTGAAGATTAGTTTTTCGGCTTTTGCAGTTCTCCAGAATCATTTATTATTATTATTATTATTATTATTATTATTATTATTTGATACACAACAAGATTAGTACACAGCAAGCAAGATCATTATGCTAGCTGTTTTATTGGATCACACGTTGGGCACTTCCTAAGTGTCTAGGACTATTGTTGTTGAATTTTAAACTCATGTTCCATGTTCCCTTTAGTTTCATCTTTGTCCTGCGTCTTGTAATGGTTGTATTTCCTAGAAATACATTTTCGTATACATATTTTACACAATGTTTTGCCCCAAAGCAAAGGGGATTTGTCGTGTGGTTTCTTTTAGGATCCTTTTTGGGACAGGCAAGCCGGGAGGAAGACTTGCTGAGCAATTGGCAATTTATTTTCCCTGCGGGGGAGATAATAGGATGATGTTGACTCCCCCTTTAATCATGGAGAGATTGCAGCTTGCATTGTGAACAATGGAAAGACAATATCCCGAGCTACAGAGCTATTGCAGGCCATAAAGCTTGGTGGGATCCAAGTCAATGGTGTAATAAATCCACTGCGGATTTTGTTCATTGCCATATCAAAAGGAAGAATGCACGTCTCCTTCTCTGGTCTTTACGCAGAGGCTGGATGGCCATCTGTCGGGAGGGTTTGATGGTAACTTTCTGCCTGGAAGAATGGGATGGACTAGATAGCCTTTGGGGTTCCCTTCTGACTCTATGATTCTATCATTCTAGGCTAAACATCATAAGAATTAGTAGTCTAATTCTTCATCACAGGGGGATTGTTTTTAATGCTAGGTATATTGTGTGTAAAGCAGGCATGGGCAAACTTGGGCCCTTTGGGTGTTTTGGACTTCAACTCCCACAATTCCTACCGGCATCTGCTGTAGAAGGTATGTAGTTTGACACCACTTTAACCGCTCTGGCTTAAAGTCAATTTAAAGTTCACACTAAAGCCCGTAACGGACTCTGGAGCTGCTGCCTGCCCTTGTTGGAAGTTCTAGTTTTCTCATCTGTTTCTCTTTACAGGTCAGCAAATTATGCGGCCATTCCAAGCAGAGGCAGCACCGCTCCGCTTGGGATCCTGAAGACAGCGTCGCTGACAAACAGACCATGAAGGCGAACCCTATAAACCAGGAGGAAACCTTGTCCAGTCGGAGAAAGTGAGATGGGCAGGAGCAACTTCCTTGAGTTGGCTTCATGATATTGAATATTCAGTATTGGGAATGTAGGGATCAGGGCAGGGTTTATGATTAGGATGCAATAATAATAACAAAAATATTTTTATTATTTTATTATTTTATTTTATTATTATTTCATTATATAATGTAATAATGTAATAATTTATTATTATATAATTTTGTAATAATATTGATACTATAATTATTTATATTATATTTATTATTATTAAATATGATGTATTATTTAAATATACAATCAGATTAATAGATTTTATTATTATTTTATAATTTTATTTATAATTTTCTAATTTATTATTGTATTATTATTTATTATATTATGCATATTAATAATAATAATTATATCATTATTTATTATAATATTGTATTTATTATTTATAATTTAAATATCATAGAATCAGGGTAATAGATTCTATAATATTTAAATAATTAATATAATAACAATAATTTTATTACGGTTTTAGAATTGTATTAATTTTTTATTTTAGAATTTTATTATTTATTATTTTTTGCCCAGCACTTTTAATTTTAATTATTACATTTGGCCCTGCCATTGATTTTAATTGCGTCATTGTGTGTGGTTAATGTTATTGCTTTGTTTTTGAGTTATTTTGTTGTTTGCTGTTGTTTTTACTATTGTATTTGGGCTCGGCCTCTTGTAAGCCGCACCAAGTCCTTTGGGAGATGGTAGCGGGGTCAAATAAAGGTTTATTGTTGTTATTATTATTATTATTATTATTATTATTATTATTTATATTATTTATAATTATTATATAATTATTATTTATTATATTATTAGATATAATTTGATTGGGTTGTTATAGATTTTTTGGGCTATATGGCCATGTTCTAGAGACATTCTCTCCTGACGTTTCACCTGCATCCATGATTTGATTATTTATTATAATAATTTGATTATTTATTATTTAATTGTCCTATATATAATTATTACTTAAATATAGAACCAATAAGGAAATGTCATTTATAACCCATGACTCATGTTACATAGTGTTGTTGTTATGGAAAAGTAATAATATTTTTTGCTATTGCCACAATCAGGGCAGCAGGATATTCAACAGAGACAACCGAGCCATAGGATTGCATATGGTTGCCGGGACTTCCACCCCTTTGTTGCTGCCATGCCCACATTCAGAGCATATATATTTACATTACATGTAATATTACTAATAATATTGCAATATAATGGTATAGTGCAATTTAGTAATATATAATACTGATATTGTACTATGCTAATAATACAATATATTGTATGAAAATATATATTGTAAGCCGCTCTTTGCGGTGAGAAGGGCGGCATATAAATGCCGTAAATAAATAAATAAATAAATAGTGTCAGAGCACCTCTAACACAAAGACCACGAGGCTTCAGCCACCATAAATGTGGCTTTATGGCATTATGCACAGTGGCATTGTTGCTGCAATTTGAATCCGCCTCGCCTTTTGTGATTGGTCGGTGGGATGGAGCTGCTTTGCATACTTCCCAGTGGAAGTCAGGAATGGTCCTCTAGCAGCACCTTGTGGTGGGATGTAGGCATTACAAAGAGAAGGAAGAATATTTTATGTATTTATTTCATAGAATCATACAATCATAGAATCCTAGAGTTGGAAGAGACCTCATGGGCCATCCAGTCCAACCCCATTCTGCCAAGAAGCAAGAAAATTACATTCAAATCACCCCTGACAGATGGCCATTTATTTATTTAGGGCTTTTATATCCCGTCCTTTCTCACCCTCCGCAGAGGGACTCGGGACGGCTGACAAAGTGGCACCCCATGGTGCCCACATCAAAACATACATATACTATTAACAGCAATGTCATAATAACAATATAAAACAGTATAAACAGTATAAAACCGTCCAACCCCCTACCAAGAAACAGGAATATTGATTCAAAGCATCCCTGACAGATGGCCATCTAGCCTCTGTTTAAAAGCTTCCAAAGAAGGAGCCTCCACCACACTCCAGGGCGGAGAGTTCCACTGCTGAACAGCTCTCACAGTCATAGAATCATAGATCCATAGAGTTGGAAGAGACCTCGTGGGCCAGTCCAACCCCTACCAAGAAGCAGGAATATTGCATTCAAATCACCCCTGACAGATGGCCATCCAGCCTCTGTCTAAAAGCTTCCAAAGAAGGAGCCTCTACCACACTCCAGGGCAGAGAGTTCCACTGCTGAACGGCTCTCACAGTCAGGAAGTTCTTCCTCATGTTCAGATGGAATCTCCTTTCTTGTAGTTTGAAGCCATTGTTCCATTGCATCATAGTCTCCAAGGAAGCAGAAAACAAGCTTGCTCCCTCCTCCCTGTGGCTTTTTCTCACATATTTAAACATGGCTATCATGTCTCCTCTCAGCCTTCTCTTCTTCAGGCTAAACATTTATTTATTTATTTATTTATTTATTAATTAACTTTATTTATACCCCGCAAAATCTCCTGAAGGACACTCCAGGGTGGAGAGTTCCACTGCTAAACGGCTCAGGAAGTTCTTCCTCATGTTCAGATGGAATCTCCTTTCTTGTAGTTTGAAGCCACTGTTCCGCATTCTAGTCTCCAAGGAAGCAGAAAACAAGCTTGCTCCCTCCTCCCTGTGGCTTCCTCTCACATATTTATACATGGCTATCATATCTCCTCTCAGCCTTCTCTTCTTCAGGCTAAACATGCCCAGCTCCTTAAGCCGCTCCTCATAGGGCTTGTTCACCAGACCCTTGATCATTTGAGTCGCCCTCCTCTGGACACATTCTAGCTTGTCAATATCTCTCTTCAATTGTGGTGCCCAGAACTGGACACAATATTCCAGGTGTGGTCTAACCAAGGCAGAAGAGAGCATGGGGAGCATGACTTCCCTAGACCTAGACACTATGCTCCTACACACACATATACATATATACATACACACACAGATACACACAAACATTAAAATAGAATTAAATATTAATGGTATTAAAAAGTAAGAATTAAATATTAATTTCCCCCTTTAAATACCAGCATAATTAAAGTTACAGAAGTTTTACATTGCAACAAGCAGGCCAATCTATATAAATAAAAATATAATGTTCGTTTGTGGTATTCACAGAACTCAAAAACCACTGGACGAATTGACACCAAATTTGGACACAAGACACCTAACAACCCAATGTATGTCCTTCACTCAAAAAAATTGCTTTGGTCATTTGGGAGTTGTAGTTGCTGGGATTTATAGTTCACCTACAATCAAATAGCATTCTGAACCCCACCAACGATGGAATTGAACCAAACCTGGCACACAGTTCTCCCATGACCAACAGAAAACACTACAAGGGTTTGGTGGGCATTGACCTTGAGTTTGGGAGTTGTAGTTTCTGGGATTTATAGTTCACCTGCAATCAAAGAGCATACTGAACCTCACCAACTATGGAATTGAACCAAACTTGGCACACGGTTCTCCCATGACCAACCAAAAATACTGGAAGGGTTTGGTGGGCAGTGTCCTTTGGTTTTGGAGTTGTAGTTCACCTACATCCAGAGATCACTGTGGACTCAAACAAGGATGGATCTGGACCAAAATCTACACGAATACTCAATATGCCCAAATATGAACACTGGTGGAGTATGGGGAAAATAGAATCTTGACATTTGGGAGTTGTAGTTGCTGGGATGTATAGTTCACTTACAATCACACAGCATTCTGAACCCCGCCAACAATAGAATTGGGCCACAGAACCCCTATGTGGGCCACAGCAACGCGTGACCGAGCACAGCTAGTATTAATATTATTAGAAGTAAGTGGAAACAGGAATCTATACTGCATTTAACTCGGATGTAACCTAGTCGAACTTTTAACATTCAGTTTTGCATCTCTTTTTGGGACATGTTTGTTGTTACTGTTTATTGTTTATTTTTTTGTTTATGAGATTTATTTTGATTGTTTTGTATTGATGTTTTGTTATTGCTTTTATTATTGTTGTTCTATGGGCTCGGCCTCATGTAAGCTGCACCGAGTCCCTTGGGGAGGTGGTAGCGGGGTATAAATAAAGTATTATTATTATTATTATTATTATTATTATTATTATTATCCCTTTGATGGATTGTGGGCTTCTTTGCAGGGAACTGATCACAAAGCTGAGAGCCCACAGCAGTTTCTATAGCAGCCTTCCGGAGTATATCTGCAGCCATAGTTCCATCATCCAGAACAATACCATTTGCTGGAACGGGCAAGAAGTGGTCGAAAGGTGAGTCATAACAACAACAACAACAACAATTTGTAATGCTTTGTAGCCAGGAATCCATTTTAATTCCACTTCTTTTGCACAGCTGCATCTTGAAAAGACTACCAACATTCACACTATTCCATCTTTCTGCAGAGGGCAATCTATAGTGGACACAAGACACCTAACAACCCAATGTATTTGATTTTGTCATTTAGGAGTTGTGGTTGCTGGGATTTATAGTTCACCTATAAGCAAAGAGCATTTTGAACTCCACCAATGATGGAATTGAACCAAACGTGGCACACAGGACTCACACGACCAACAGAAAACACTAGAAGGGCTTGGTGAGCATTGACCTTGAGTTTGGGAGTTGTAGTTCACCTACATCCAGAGAGCACTGTGGACTCAAACAATGATGGATCTGGACCAAACTTGACACAAATATTCCATATGCCCAAATATGAATACAGATGGAGTTTGGGAGAAATAGACCTTGACATTTGGGAGTTGTAGTTGCTGGGATTTATAGTTCACCTATAATCAAAGAGCATTCTGAACTTCACCAATGATGGAATTGAACCAAACTTTCCACACAGAACCTCCATGACTAACACAAAATAATATGTTTTCTGTTGGACTCTGGAGACCATTGAAACCCATGGGGGTGAGTCACACTCTCTCAGCTTAAAAGGAAGGCAAATTACTGCAAATTGGTGAACCATTGTGATTGTTCCACAAGGTGGCGCCAAGGGAATAGCTTTTCCAGCTTCGAAACTGCAGATTCGGCCTTTAAACCAGTGTTTCTCAACCTTCGTAATGCCCACGACCCCTTAATACGGTTCCTCATATTGTGGTGACCCCCAACCATAACATTATTTTCGTTGCTACTTCATAGCTGTAATTTTGCTACTGAATCGTAATGCAAATATCTGATATGCAGGATGTATTTTCATTCATTGGACCAAATTTGGCACAAATACCCAATACGCCCAAATTTGAATACTGGTGGGATTGGGGGAGTGATTTTTTTCATTTGGGAGTTGTAGTTGCTGGGATTTATAATTAACCTACAATCAAAAGGTATTCTGAACCCCACCAACAATGAAATTGAACCAAACTTGCCACACAGAACTCCCATGACGAACAAAAAATACTGGACAGGTTTGGTAGGCATCGACCTTGAGTTTGGGAGTTGTAGTTCACCTACACCCAACACTGTGGACTCAAACAATGATGGATCTGGATCAAACTTGGCATGAATACTCAATATGCTCAAATGTGAACACTGGTGGAGTTTGGGGAAAACAGACCATGACATTTGGGAGTTGTATTTGCTGAGATTTATAGTTAACCTACAATCATAGGGCATTCTGAACCCCACCAACAATGAAATTGAATGAAACTTGCCACACAGAACTCCCATGACGAACAGAAAACACTGGACAGGTTTGGTGGGCATTGACCTTGAGTTTTGGAGTTGTAGTTCACCTACACCCAGCACTGTGGACTCAAACAATGATGGATCTGGATCAAACTTGGCATGAATATTCAATATGCCCAAATGTGAACACTGGTGGAGTTTGGAGAAAACAGACCATGACATTTGGGAGTTGTATTTGCTGGGATTTATAGTTCACCTAAAATCATAGGGCATTCTGAACCCCACCAACAATGAAATTGAATGAAACTTGGCACACAGGACTCCCATGACGAACAGAAAATACTAGACAGGTTTGGTGGGCATTGACCTTGAGTTTTGGAGTTGTAGTTCACCTACACCCAGAGAGCACTTTGGATTCAAACAATGATGGATCTAGACCAAACTTGGCATGAATATTCAATATGGCCAAATGTGAACACTGGTGGAGTTTGGGGGAAATGGACCATTACATTTGGGAGTTGTATTTGCTTTATAGTTCACCTACAATCAAAGAGCATTCAGAACCCCACCAACGATAGAATTGGGCCAAATTTCCCACACAGAACCTCCATGACCAACAGAAAATACTTTGTTTTCTGATGGACTTTGGTGACCCCTCTGACACCCCCTTGCGACCCCTCTCAGGAGTCGTGACCCCCAGGTTGAGAAATACTGCTCTAAAATATTGTTCATGGTGTTAAAAGGCGTCCATAAAGGTAATCATCTGGGGAGGCCCTGCTCTCGGTCCCGCCTTCGTCTCAAGTACGTTTGGTGGGGACGAGAGACAGGGCCTTCTCCGTGGTGGCCCCTCGGCTATGGAACACCCTCCCTAGAGAGATCAGATCTGCTCCTTCCCTCTTAACGTTTCGGAGGCAAGTTAAAACATGGCTGTTCGAGCAAGCGTTTACAAATGCAGAGTAGCTAATATAGGAAATCGAACGATTTGACAATGGAACTGGACAATGCTTGAGAATAATGAGATGCTAATGATGTTTTTTATTGCTTTTGTGGTGTTTTATATTGTTTAATGTTTTAATCTGTATTATGTTTTTATATGTACTGATTTGTTGGAAACCACCTTGGCTAAGAAAGGCGGTATACAAAATTCAGTAAAAAAAATAATAATAATCCAGTCGAACCCCAATCCATCACGCAGGACTTTACAATCCTCTCCCAATATCCATATCTCTCTGTTATTGTTATTTCTTGGTTTATTTGCTGGGGCAATCTCTCCCAACTTGATTTGGACTATAACTCCCATCATCCACTGTTCATTGATTGGAAGGGATGGGTTTTGCAGTTCAAAAAAAACTTACCCGGCTTCTCTGTCTTGTTATAGGTACAGCCGCCAGGCCACAAAAAGTGGCATTCGAGGCCAAGGAGGCAACCCTGAGGGCAAGGCGAAAGGTCCCGAACCCATGATCAGCCAGATCATCGATAAGCTGAAACACATCAATCAGGTGAGTGATCAAAGGGAGTCAAAGCTGAAACTTCCCAGCTGAGACGTAGGGTGAGCCTCCACTGTACACTTAATGCACTTTGATACCATCTCCATTGTCATGGCTCAAGGCGACAGGATCCTGGCAGATGTCATTTCACAAGGTGCTATGCATCTCATGCCAGTGTCTCCCTGAAACTATGACTTCTAAAGTACCCTAACATTGAGCAATGGTGGTTAAAGTGGTGTCAAACTGCATTAATTCTACAGTGTAGATGCACTCCGACCTACGGCACATATTTGGGGTTATACCACCATCTGGTGGTACTAAAAACAAAACTATTAAAATGCACTGATCAATATTCCAGCCTAAAAACTTTGTTCATTCTTAGACTGGATCTATACTGCCATATAATCCAGTTCAAAGAGGGTAAACCGGATTTAGAAACTGGATTATATGGCAGTGTAGGTGGAGCCTTAATTTTTGCCTTCTTCAGTAAAGTTCTCCCTCCCTCCCTTTTTCTTCTTTCAAACTTTCCTTTTACTTCCTTCTTTCCCATTCTTTCTTTTCCCCTTCCTTCATTTTCTTCCTTCCTTCCCTTCCTTCCTTCACCTTCTTTTTCCTACCTACCTACCTACCTATTCCTTCCCTCCTTTCTGCCTGCCTGTTTGCCTGCCTTTTCCTTCTTTCTTCTTTCTTCTCCTTCTTTCCTTCTTTCCTTCCCTCCCTCTCTTCCTTCTTTCCTTCCTTCCTTCCTTCCTTCCTTCCTTCCTTCCTTCCTTCCTTCTTTTTTCTTCCCTTGACTGTCTGTCATTTCTTTTCTTTCTTCTTCCTTCTCTTTCCTTCCTTTCCCTCCTTTCTTCATTCCCCCTTTTCCTTCCTTCCTTCCTTTTCCTTCCTTTTTTCTCCCTCCCTCCCTCCCTCCCTTCTCCTACTCCCTCCCTCCCTTCCTTCTTTCCTTCTCCTCCCTCCCTCCCATTTTTCCTTCCTTCTCCCCTTCCATCCTTCCTTCCTTCCTTCCTTCTCCTCCCTCCCCCTTCCTCCCTCGCTCCCTCCCTTTTTCCTTCCTTCTTTTTCCTTCCTTCCTTTCTGCCTGTCATTCCCTTCTTTCTTCTTCCTTCTCTTTCCTTCCTTCCTTCCCCTCCTTTCTTCATTCCCCTTTCCCTTCCTTCCTTTTCCTTCCTTTTTTCTCCCTCTCTCCCTCCCTCCCTTCTTTCCTTCTCCTCCCTCCCTTCTTTCCTTCCTTCTCCCCTTCCTTCCTTCCTTCCTTCCTTCCTTCCTTCCTTCCTTGCTTCTCCTCCCTCCCTCCCTCCCTCCCTCCCTCCCTCCCTCCCTCCCTCCCTTTTCCTTCTTTTTCCTTCCTTCCTGCCTGTCATTCCCTTCTTTCTTCTCTTTCCTCCTTCCCCTCCTTTCTTCATTCCCCTTTTCCTTCCTTCCTTTTCCTTCCTTTTTTCTCCCTCCCTCTCTTCTCCTACTCACTTCCTTCTTTCCTTCTCCTCCCTCCCTCTCTTCTTTCCTTCCTTCTCTTCTTCCTTCCTCCCTCCCTCCCTCACTCCCTCCCTCCCTTTTTCCTTCTTTTTCCTTCCTTCCTGCCTGTCTGCCTGTCATTCCTTTCTTTCTTCTTCCTTCTCTTTTCTTCCTTCCCCTCCTTTCTTCATTCACCTTCCTTCCCCTTTTTCCTTCCTTCCTTCCTTCCTTCCTTCCTTCCTTCCTTCCTTCCTTCCTTCTCCTTCTTTCCTTCCTTCCCCAGTTCCTTCCCTTTCTCTTTGAGGACTCTTCCATCTTCTGCACCATTTGCAGGAGGATAACATTAGGGCAAAAATGTGGAGGGGGACCAAAGAGGGAAGGAGGGAAAACAAGAAAGAAGCCCCTTTCCCCAAATTGGAAGGGAGCCCTGTTTCAAGTCAACCGCATTTCCCTTTCATTCGATGTCGGATCCCGGCCAAAGAAACGTCCACCTCTTCACCCATCGGAGTATTCACTCCCAGTCCTCCTTCTTCCTCCGCAAGCGGCAGTGTATTTATTTCGAGGGGGAACTTGGAAAAAATAATGATAACATCCCTGGATAATCTGAGGGGAGATAAATAAGCCAGATTGGAAGAGAAGGGGGAAAGAGAGGAAAGGAGAGTTTCGCCAGGATCAAATGCAGCCAAATGCACAGTTTTGCATCATTTGCAATTCACCCGTCGTCTCAACTCAACGGCCCTGGAAACTATATTGAATCAAGCAGGAAAGCTCATTAGCAGGTTGAAGAGGTTTTGGGAAGGGAAGTGGGGTTTGTCTAAGAGGTTAGGCTTCAAGCCTTGGATTTGGAAAGGTTTCAGGCCCCATCTGGAGAGATCTGTGGGATGGAGATTTAAAGGGGGCAGGATCCACCCCTTGGCTTATAGGAAATATAAGGGAAACATGCACAAGGCTCCAAACGCATTGCATTTTCTTTGGCCAGAAACGCGTGGGAATCCAAAATGTTGGCAAGGGCTTGATCTGGGAAGCATCTTCAAGATTGATTCTGTTCATGGGATACGAGTGTTCCTTAAGCAATGGCCTTCTTCATGCAGGAAAGAAGAGATATTGGTATCAGGTCCATATCCTCCATTGATTGGTTTGCTGTAGGCTTTCAACCATTCATAGTTGGAAAACAGGGCATAATAACTAATAATATTTTCCTTCCTTCCTTTCCTTCCTTTTTTCCTTCCCTCCCTTCTCCTAATCCATTCCTTCTTTCCTTCTCCTCCCTAAATAAATTATTACCCACCTCTCCCTGTGCCTGGAGGTGGGATAGGGGTTTTCCCCTGACATTAAGTCTAATTGTATCTGAATCTGGGGTGGTGGGGCTGGTGTTGTCCATAGACACCTCCAATGTCATGTGGCCAGCATGACTGCAAAGAGCACTATTACCTTCCCGCAGAAGCAGTACCCATTGATCTACTCATATTTGCATGTTTTCGAACTGATAGTTTGGTAGAAGCTGGGGCTAACAGCGGGAGCTCACCCCACTCCCCGGATTTGAACCACTGACTTTTTGGTCAGCAAGTTCAGCAGTTCGGCGGTTTAACTCACTGCGCCATTGGGGGCAGGATACAACATTATTAACACAAAAAAATTATAAGATTAATTACAATAATAATAATAATAATACAGTAATATAATGGAAATGTAATATTAACAATGGATGGATGGCATCCTTGAAGTGACTGGACTGACCTTGAAGGAACTGGGGGTGGTGACGGCCGACAGGGAGCGCTGGCGTGGGCTGGTCCATGAGGTCACGAAGAGTCGGAGACGACTGAATGAATGAACAACAACAATATTAACAACAATAATAAATAGAGTAAAATAATAAATGCAATAATAACAACAATAAAGTAAAATAATAAATGTAATAATAATAATGCATTTATTATGTATTTATAACAGAGTAAAATAATAAATAACCTTGACTTGAGTATAAGCCGAGGGGTCTTTTTCAGCCAAAAAAAAAAAGGTCTGAAAAACTAGGCTTATACTCGAGTATATATGTGCTGGTACGGCTGTACCAGGAGCTCCAACTTCTTTTCCTTTCTATTGAGTGTTTGCATGTATTCCAAAGTTCCATGCATTTTGCAATAAGGTGGCTTCCCTTGGTTTGCAATCATAGGGCCAATGACCCATCAATTATCATTATGTTCTTTAGTTCCGCCCCTTTTTCTGGGTTAAGGAGGGGAAAAGGGGACCTCTAGTTCAGTTCACACAGAGAAGCCTTTCATACAGGACGTGAATCAGTTCCACCTGTAGAAAGCTTCCTCTTTTACAGCTTTGCTGGGGGGATCCAGTCCCACTACAGAGAACTACAGCATAGTCTTTGTTGGGGAATTTAGTTCCACAGTTTTACAGCCAGCTCATTGCTGGAGAAAGACAGCTCCACGGTTTTACAGCCAGCCTTCGCTGGGAATAGAAAGCCTTCTTTCCTCTTGGAAATCTACAAAAGGACTCTGTTTGGTAAGGACCACTCGTGGCAGCCATAACGCAATTTGGACCGGTTGTAGGGGCCCACGCCAGCAGAGCTTAAGCCAGATTGCCCAGGGAGGGGTCGAGGATTTCCCTTGTAGGCGGAAGGTACAGTTTATGAAGAAAGTTGCCTGTCCCTTGTGGACAAGATTTAAGCAAGCCACCAGTTGATTCAAAACCTTTAAGTATTTGTTTGATTTATTGAAGATTTAAGCAACAATAAAAACTTCGTTGAACTTTCTAAGTCTTTAAAATAACTTTGTGTGGGGAAATCCGAAAGTCCTCTCAGCCGAGGCACCCCTGGCATCCCGTTGGGCATTCAGAAAACACATCCTGTCTCCAGACAGTGCATGACAGCACAATATACAGTACATTAGTTAATTAATAAATCCCAATCCTCCCTGAAGTTTGGACTTCAGTCCAGGATGGAGAATGGAGAGGACTTCTCCTCCCAGTTTATATGGTGACCTCATGAATTTCCTGGGGTTTCCAAAGGCAAGGCATTGAGGTGCCTAGTCTCTCTTATATACTCAATTCTCCTGGCCATTTCTGCGTATTATTTTAGCTGCAGACCCATTGATCCCCGTCCAGAGGGCTTGTGGAAAAATATGTCAGGAATTTCGGCCCGGCCCTTGGAACTATATACACACACACATCTTATTAAATTCCTTTCAGTCCTGCAGACTAAATTAAAGCAGAACTATGCACCCCAGAAGAGTATAAATATTAATTCTGTTGGCAGACTCCAAAGGGAACCTTCCTTGGAAAGCAACAACCCTCTCGCTTTCAGTGCTCTGAGGTCATTCGTTTTTGGCTGTTTGCGCTTAATTTGGGAGGAGAAAGGTCCTTAAAAGGAAAGAGACGCCTTGGGTTGATATGGATTGACGTTTTGGACTTTGCAAGGAACCCATAGAGGCCCAAATCCGCTAAACATATCGCCCGGAATCTATAGTTTCCTGTCGTAGTCAACTGCGAAATCGCACTTATGGTATTCCTGCGCCAGCGCAGGCCCAGCTTTCGGAGCCTTCTAGACTTAAAAAGAAACATTTTGCTCCCCAGTCCCGCCCCCCCTCCCCCGAGTATATAAGGTCCATGGGCGGGACCAACCGTCAATTCTCTTTTTTCCGCCGAGAAATAGGCATCAGCTTAGTGAACCTTGTGATAATTTGGATATTTGACTTGGACTGACTTCGACTATTCTGCTATCTGGCTCCCCGAATCTGGACTGAACGACTATTCTTTGACAAACTGGCACAGGCAATTATTGAAATGGCGACTACTTCTTTCAAGAAGTGCACCAAGTGCCCCAACGTGTTACCAGACACGGATGGGCATGAGTTATGCCTTGCCTGCTTGGGAGAAATCCACCTCTCCCAAACCTGTGCCATCTGTGCAGCCTTTACTCCACAGACGCGGAGGAACCGTGAGACGCGTCTTAAGGCGGCTTTATACGAACGGGCCCTGCTTCCCCCTCCGCCTGTGAGGCCTCCGCAAGGGCCCGAGGCATCCTCCTTACCTTCTGAGGCTGCTCCGAAGAAGAAGGCCAAAAAGCCTAAAGAAAAGGCCCAAGATGGCCGCGCGGAGCCCCAGGGCCGCAGCGCCTCCAAGAAGGAGGGAAAGGCCCCACCGGAGGGCCGACAGCGCCCCGTGCAGGCGCAGCCTACAGCGAGTCTCCTCTTCCCGCCAGGAAGACTGGCTCCGCCCCGGGACCCGAGCGCGAAGAGCGTGCAAGCTCGAGTGTCCCTGACGCCGGCTGAAGCCCTCCCAGCGTCTTCGAGCCCGAGCCTCCCTTCTCCTCCTCCAGCCAACCGAGAGGCTCCCGAGACCGTGGCTCCAGTGAGAGGGGCGGGTGTGGGCGCCTCGGCTAGCCCCGCCCCCACAGACCCGGCCCCGCCCGGGATGGGAGGAACAGCTGGCGTAGAGGGAGGAGGCGCGGACGCGCAAAGAGGACCTGTTGCCGGCATCGAGGAATGGGGCAGACCGCTCGAGATCGCGGGCCCCCCCGGTATCGCCGAGCCCGAGAGGAGTCCTCTTGCCCCTCTCGAACCCGACTCCTTCGCTGGCTTCGCCAGGGAGGGAGGAGCGACGCCGCAGACCTCGGAGGTCGAGATCTCCCTCCAGGCGAAGCAGGTCTGCATCAAGGCGAAGCAGAGCTTCCAGCCGTCGATACCGACGGGGATCGAGGGGCCGATCCAGGAGGACATCATCGTCATCTTCATCCTCTTCGTCCTCCTCTTCCTCCCCCGCCTCCAGATCGGCCAGGAGGAATCGCCGGGCCCGCAGATCCTGCTCCTCTGCATCTTTGAGGCCCCAGTTCACACCAGGCCCTTATCCATACCCGGGCTTCTGGCAAATGGCCCCATCAGGCCAAATGTTGTTCCAGCATACGCCTCCCTTTGCACCTATGCAGCACATGGAGGCCATCCCTGGCATTGCACAGAGGGGCTTGGGCACATCAACCACTGTATTCCCTGCCCCAGCCTTAATGCCACCACCAACTACAACACTGACTGCCAGACCACAAGAAACTGTTTCTCGCCCAGAGGGCGCCCCCAGAGTGGGTCAAGAACTATGTGCTGGGCAGAATGTTTGTAATGATCAATCTGTTAATGTGATTCAATCTCTGTATATTGATCCTGCTAATGGTGTTGAAAATGCTAATGGGGGCTCCACACCTGTGCCAATGACCTCGGCCCAGCCTACACTGACTCCTATGGGAGATCTGGAGGACCCTGCCCCACAGGTGGAGCAGAGGACCACTGAACCGGAGGAATCAAACTCCGATTCAGAGGCTCCTGACCAAGTAATGGTTCCCAACGCCTCTGAACCGGGTCCCTTACCACCTGACTTTAACAAGTTTGCATGTCTGGTAGACAGAATGATTAAGGCCCTCGACATTCCGGCCCCTAAAGCCCCGGAACATGTCGAGGACCCTATGTTTCCTAGTGAGGAACAAAATGTGGTCATCTCAACAGCCCTACCCATGCTCCCCTACCTGCTGAAGTTAGCGAAGATACTAGACATACCACCGGCCGCAGTGCCAGCTGTCCCCAAAAGAGTGGACAGCATGTATAAGATCGACCTGACCAAAGCGAAATGGGTGACGAATCCTCCCAAACCGAATACGGTGGTAGCCGAGGTGGTTAAGTCAAAACGCCCAAAGGGAACCCTCTCTGCTCCCCCAGACAAGGAGGGCAGAAAGGTTGATTCCATGGGAAAGAAAGCTCATGTTACGGCCGGGCTACTAACAAGGATGTCGCACTACGCGACTTATATGAGCGGGTACCAGAGCTTTCTCTGGAATAAATTGCTCCCATACCTCGACAAGCTGCCTCAAGAGGAACAACGTTACCCTAAGGCCCTCCACACGGAGGCGCTAATTTTGTCAAAAATCCAAAAGGATTTTGCCAAGCATTTGGCCGAAACTGCAGGCCATCTGTTTGCTACGGCCACTTCAATCAGGAGGCACGCATGGCTTAGGGCTGCCAACTTGTCCGAGGAAGGGAAGGCCTTAGCCGAAGACCTACCTCTACACGAGGAAGGCTTGTTCAATCCGGAAACGGACGGAACACTAAAGGAAAAGCAGGAAGTACGCCAGGCTGCTGGTAAATTCGGTTACACCTGGCAGCCCTACAACCAACAACGATCAAGATGGCAACCTCCTGCGAGTAATTTCCGTAAGAATTTTAATAATTCTTATTCAGGGCCCTTCAGGGGAAGGAATTCGTCGTCCCCCAGATATCAGGGTAATAGGAGATCCTCCTATAATTCCAAACCACGATTCCAGCCCTACCAAAACAAACCTAAGCAGGGCGCCTCGCGGAAGCGCCTTTGATGACAGGGACCCTATCACCGAGAGCCCCTTAACCAACTCCTCCGCAAGTTTGAATGTTGAACCCCTTGAGGTCCAAGGGGCCCCGGTTGCTAATGTTCTTTTCCCGAGTATTCTAGCTGATTCTCCCCCAGTGTTCGGGGATAGACTGGCCGCGTTTCAGGATTGTTGGGAAAGTATCACTACCGATAGTTGGGTACTGACTATTGTTAAACATGGTTACACCATTGAATTCAATGAGACCCCGGGAACGGGCAGGGCTACGAGCACGCAACCGTCTCCGGCACTCCTGCAAGAAATAAATACGCTCCTGCAAAAAGGGGCCATTTCACCTGTTGCGCCATCTATGTTCCCGCATTGTTTTTTCTCCAGTTATTTTGTAGTTGAAAAGCGCGGAGGAGGTTTTCGGGCTATTATGGATCTAAGGAATTTAAATAAATGCATCATTCCAAAGAAATTTCGAATGGTCACTTTGACTTCAATCTTACCCCTGTTAAGAAAAGATGTGTGGTTCGCCACCATCGACCTTAAAGACGCATACTTCCACTTTTCAATAGCACCACACCACAGGAGGTCTCTAACATTCATGGTGGGCTCCCAGGCATTTCATTACAACGTACTCCCGTTCGGATTGAGTACGGCCCCGAGGGTTTTCACCAAGTGCATAGCAGTGGTAGTGGCGCACCTACGCACTCAGGGCATCATAGTGTACCCCTACATAGACGATTGGCTGATTGTATCCCAATCGCACAACCAACTGCGTCACCATATCTCTGTCATTCTCTGTCTTTTGCAGTCTTTGGGGTTGATTGTCAACATGGAGAAGTCGTCCCTGACGCCGTCCCGACAGATCCAATTTATTGGAGCCTTGCTGGACTCTCACACGCAGAGAGCGTACCTACCTGGAGATCGGGCTTCCAATCTTCGAGAGCTTATCAACCGGTTCCTGGAGTCCTCCACGGTTTCGGCCAGACAGGTCCAGGTCCTACTGGGCCATATGGCCTCCACCACATCGGTAATCCCGTTCTCGAGACTCCGGATGCGTCCTCTGCAGGCATGGTTTGGGTCAGTTTTCAACCCCCTCACAGACAACCAGAATGTCAGGCTGTCCCCTCCGGAGCAGGTCAGGTGCTCCTTAAGATGGTGGACGCAACCCCAATGGGTCGGTATGGGACTCCCATTTCAGCCTCCCTCTCCTACACTAACTATTACAACAGATTCCTCCCTGTCGGGGTGGGGTGCCCATGCGCAAGGACTTGTCGCTCAGGGAAGGTGGTCTCCAAGCGAAAGCACGTTACACATAAACGTTCTAGAGCTCATGGCAGTAGGAAAAGCTCTAAAGTCCTTCGAAGGCATGGTAAGAGGCACAGTAGTACAAATCCTGACGGACAACACAACCGTCATGTACTACTTAAACAAACAGGGCGGCACTCACTCACACCAGCTCCTGCAACTTTCGATCAGCATCTGGGAATGGTGCATCCAGAGGGGAACGTTCCTACGGGCCTCTCATGTCCCGGGGGAACAAAACTCCCTTGCGGACTCTCTGAGCAGGAGTCCAATGGGGAACCACGAGTGGTCTCTGGATTGGGAAGAATTACGAAAGATCTTCCAGGTGTGGGGTTATCCGACCATAGACCTGTTCGCATCCACGGAGAACAGGAAATGCAAAACGTTCTGCGCGAGGACTCAACCGTCCCTACAGGGGGACTGCCTAGGGGACGCGTTCCTCAGGGACTGGGGGGGTTCCCTAGTCTACGCGTTTCCACCATTCCCTCTTCTTCTGAGGGTAGTAGCAAAGATACAATCGGACAACGCACACTGTATTCTGGTGACCCCGTGGTGGCCACGGCAACCGTGGTTTGCACCACTCCTTCAATTGTCAGGGAAGGTCTTTGTGAGGCTCAGAGGCAAGCCGGACCTTCAAACCTCCCAACAGGGACGGGTTCTCTACCCGGATGTCCAAACTCTGAGGTTGACCGCGTGGCGGATTCTTCCACCAGAGTAAACCGTGAGGCTCCCTTTTCAGAGCCTGTTCTAGCCATCATTGATGCGGCCCATAGACCATCTACCAAGCGCTCATATACATACAAATGGGCACGATTTAGCAGATTTGCAGCAGCAAACGGGGTGCAACCAGACTCTGCACCTATCTCAGTGATTTTGGATTTTTTGCTGTCCCTCTCAGAGGCGGGCATGTCTAACTCTTCCATAAAGTGCTATTTGGCGGCCATCTCATGGGCCAGAAGGAAGACGGGACTTCCTTCCTGTTTTGTTGACCTGTCGGTCAAGGCCTTTCTGAAGGGGTTAGCAAATGTCAGACCGCCAACGGCTCCGGTTACTCCCTCTTGGAGTCTGGAATTGGTTCTCTCGTCACTGACGAAGGCTCCATTCGAGCCCTTAGCGTCAACGGACCTAGCGTCACTCACTTGGAAGGTAGCCTTTTTAGTGGCTATCACTTCGGCCAGGAGATCGAGTGAGTTGTGTGCTCTTAGAGTGGATGAACCGTATTTGAAGTTTCATAAGGACAAGGTGGTCCTACGGACAGACTTGGCGTTCTTACCCAAGGTATCCACTCGTTTTCATAACTCGCAGGAAATAATTCTCCCGGCATTTTTTCAGAATCCGGAAACAGCGCTGGAAAAGAATTTACACTTGCTAGATGTTAGAAGGGCATTGGCCTTCTACATGCAGAGGACTAAGGAATTTAGGAAGTCCCCCAGGTTGTTCCTAAAGTACAGAAAGGACACAAAGGGTTTGCCAGTCACGTCACAGCGATTTTCAGCTTGGATTGTATCTACCATTCGCACCTGCTATAGTTTGGCGGGCAAGGAATTGCCGCAGCAGGGACATGCTCATTCAACAAGGGCAATGGCCACTTCTGTGGCTTTTTTGAGAGGAGTTCCCTTGGAGGAGGTGTGTCGGGCGGCCACGTGGGCGTCCCCAAGCACCTTTGTATCCCATTACAAGCTTGACGTGAGGTCCAGGAGGGATGTATGCTTCGGCAGGAATGTACTCTTTTCTGCAGTGGCATGACTCCCTCCATCCTTTCTATAGCTTGCTAGTCTACCATAAGTGCGATTTCGCAGTTGACTACGACAGGAAAATATGGGTTGCTTACCTGTAACCGTAGTTTCCTGAGTAGTCACCTGCGAAATAGCACATTCCCTCCCTTCCTCCCCTCGAGTGTCATGCCGCGTTCCTTCTGGCTGCTGGGCGGCGGAAGAGAATTGACGGTTGGTCCCGCCCATGGACCTTATATACTCGGGGGAGGGGGGGCGGGACTGGGGAGCAAAATGTTTCTTTTTAAGTCTAGAAGGTTCCGAAAGCTGGGCCTGCGCTGGCGCAGGAATACCATAAGTGCTATTTCGCAGGTGACTACTCAGGAAACTACGGTTACAGGTAAGCAACCCATATTTTCCAAGGGAAGTCATTTCATAGGAACACTTCTATGGTTGGCTTCCACCAGAAGTCATTCATTGCAATAGGGTTCAGTGGAAAACCTAGAAAATTCCTAGAAAATATTCTTTCCCCCCAAAATAAGTTTCTATTAAGTAAATTAATGGCATACAGAATAGATATATTCTAACTCTTGTCTGTTGGAGGCAAGTGTGAATGTTGCAGTTGGCCACCTTGTTTAGCATCAAATATATGTGAGAGGAAGCCACAGGGAGGAGGGAGCAAGCTTGTTTTCTGCTTCCTTGGAGACTAGGACGCGGAACAATGGCTTCAAACTACAAGAGAGGAGATTCCATCTGAACATTAGGAAGAACTTCCTGACTGTGAGAGCCGTTCAGCAGTGGAACTCTCTGCCCCGGAGTGTGGTGGAGGCTCCTTCTTTGGAAGCTTTTAAACAGAGGCTGGATGGCCATTTGTCAGGGGTGATTTGAATGCAATATTCCTGCTTCTTGGCAGGGGGTTGGACTGGATGGCCCATGAGGTCTCTTCCAACTCTTTAATTCTATGATTCTATTCTATGATTCTATCCTTTCAGCTTCAAATCCTGGCTGCTTCCTGTTTGGGGATCCTTTGGTGGGAGGTGTTACCTGGCCTTGATTGTTTCCTGTCTGGAATTCCCCTGTTTTTTGAGTGTTGTTCTTTATTTACTGTTCTGATTTTAGAGTTTTTTTTTAATACCAGGGGAAGTCCAGACAAGAAACAATCAGGGCCAGCTAACACCTCTCAATAAAGGATTTCCCCAGGCAGGAAGTAGCCAGGCTTTGAAGCTGCAAGACCATTCAGTGCTAATCAAGGTGACTGATTGCAACATCCGCACTAGCCTCCAACAGACAAGAGTTCTTTCTTCCACCCTGGACATTATTCCACAGATATATAAACCTCACTTGCCTAGTTTCCAACAGATCTCACAACCTCTCAGGATGCTTGCCACAGATGCGGGCGAAATGTCAGGAGATAATGCTTCTGGAACATGGCCATGCAACCTGGAAAACTCACAGCAACCCAGTAATTCTGGCTATGAAAGCCATTGATAATACGGTAGATTTTGGAATGAAAACAGCCTTTTAGGTAAAATCATCATTTTTATCACTGTTGTAGGATTTTTTTTTAATTTCCTCCAAGGTGATCCCATGATAAGTTCCATTGGACATGGCTTATTTTAATAGGGTTCGCCGTTATCCACTGTTTTCAGCATCCACAGATATGGTTACTATATCCATAGATACCGTCAAGGTGTTTTGGACTTCAGCTCCCACAATTTCTAACAACTGTTAGGAATGATGAGAGTTGAAGTCCAAAACACCTGGAGGGCCAAAGTTTGCCCATGCCTGGTACATCCACAGTTATGGTAACTGACTAGCTGTCCCTTGCCACACGTTGCTGTGGCCCAGTCTGTTGATCTGGAAAATAAAGGAATGAGAAAGTGTTGGTTTCTATAATATATGTAATTTCTTTATGCTTGTGGGTAAACAGTTTCTTGCTGTGCCTTTGTGAGTGTTGATGTGGAGAGTGTCTGGTTTGCCCACCCCGGAACATGCAACATATCATTCTCTTCTTTAAGGGTCCCTTTCAAATCTATACTCAGGGACGGCTCAACCCATACGCAAAGTAAGCATTTCCAGTACAGTTGATTTTGCCCAGGGGTGCTCTTGAGGCGCTCTTGGGGGAAAATAGACCTTGACATATGCGAGTTGTAATTACTGGGATGTATAGTTCACTTACAATCAAACAGCATTCTGAACTCCACCAATGATGGAATTGAACCAAATATGGCACACAGAACTCCCACGATAAACAGAAAATATATATCAGTGATTGGTTGGGGGTGTGTGTGCCAAAATACTGTTTGCTTACCATTGAAAAATTCCTAGGGCCGCCTCTGTCTATACTATATCTCTCTGTGTGTGAATCATATCTATCTATCTATCTATCTATCTATATCTATGGCTGGATGGCTCTTTGTCGGGGAGATTTTGATTACGTTTACTTGCCCTGGTGAAGGGAGTTGGACTGAATGGCCTTAAGTATTTTCTGTTGGTCATGGGGGTTCTGTGTGGGAAGTTTGCCCCATTTCTGTCGTTTGTGGGTTTCAGAATGCTCTTTAATTGTAGTGAACTATAAATCCCAGTAACTACAAATCCCAAATGTCAAGGTCTACTTCCTCCAAACTCCATCTGTGTTCATGTTTCGGCATATGGAATATTTGTGTCAAGTTTGGTCCAGATCCATCATTGTTTGAGTCCATAGTGCTCTCTGGATGTAGGTGAACTACAACTCCCAAACTCAAGGTCATTGCTCACCAAACCCTTCTAGTGTTTTCTGTTGGTCAGGGGAGTTCTGTGTGCTAAGTTTGGTTCAATTCCATCGTTGATGGAGTTCAGAATGCTTTTTGATTGTAGGTGAATTATAAATTCCAGCAACTCTAACTCCCAAATAACAAAATCATAATTTTTTGAGTGATGGTCACTCCTTGTGTTGTGAGACATTTTGTTGCCAAATTTGGTGTGATTTCGTTCATTGGTTCTTTTGTTTTTAAGGTACTCATTATGCATAGAGCATTTTTATATATACACTAGCTGTCCCCTGTCACACATTGCTGTGGCCCAGTCTGGTGATCTGGAAAATAAAGTAATGAGAAAGTGTTGGTTTCTAATATATGTAATTCCTTTATGCTTGTGGGTAAACAGTATTTCTTGTTATCTCTTTGTCAGTGCTGATGTGGAGATTGTTCGGTTTGCTTACTCTGGAACATGCAACATATAATTGTCCTTCTTTAGGGGTCCCTTTCAAATCTATGATACTATATCCGTCATATACGTGTATATGTGTGTTTGTGTGTGAATCATATATAGTATTTTCTGTTGGTCATGGAGGTTCTATGTGGGAAGTTTGGCCCAATTCTATTGTTGGTGGGGTTCAGAATGCTCTTTGAATGTAGATTAACTATAAATCCCAGCAACCACAACTCCCAAATGTCAAGGTCTATTTTTTCCAAACTCCATCTGTGTTCACATGCAGTCATATTGACTATCTGTGCCAAGTTTGGTCCAAATCCCTAACTGTTTGAGTCCACAGTTCTCTCTGGATGTAGGTAAACTACAACTCCAAAACTCAAGGTCAGTGCCCACCAAATCCTTCTAGTATTTTCTGTTGGTCAAGGGAGTTCTGTGTGCCAAGTTTGGTTCAATACCATTGTTGGTGGAGTTCATAATGCTCTTTGAGTGTAGGTGAACTATAAATCCCAGTAACTACAACTCCCAAATGTCAAGGTCTATTTCCCCCAAACTCCACCTGTGTTCATATTTGGGTATATGGAATATTCGTGCCGAGTTTGGTCCAGACCCATCATTGTTTGAGTCCACAGTGCTCTCTGGATGTAGGTGAACTACAACTCCCAAACTCAAGGTCAGTGCCCACCAAACCCTTCCAGTGTGTTCTGTTGGTCATGGTAGTCCTGTGTGCCATGTTTGGTACAATTCCATCATTGGTGGAGTTCAGAATGCTTTTTGATTGTAAGTGAACTATAAATCCCAGTAAGTACAAATCCCAAATGTCAATGTCTATTTTCCTTAAACTCCATCTGTGTTCATATTTGGGTCAAGTTTGGTCCAGATCCATCATTGTTTGAGTCCACAGTGCTCTCTGGATGTGGGTGAACTATAATTCCCAAACTCAAGGTCAATGTCCACCAAACCTTTCCAGTTTTTTCTGTTGGTCATGGGAGTCCTGTGTGCTAAGTTTGGCCCAATTCCATCATTGGTGGAGTTCAGAATGCTCTTTGATTGCAGGTAACCTATAAATCCCAGCAACTACAACTCCCAAATGACAAAAATCATATTTTTTTTGAGTGGAGGACATAAATTGGACTGTTAGTTATCTTGTGTCCAAATTTGGTGTCAATTCTCCCAGTGGTTTTTGTGTTCTGATGGTATCACAAACGAACATTACATTTTTATTTATATAGATCTAAAGTGTGGACCAAATGGTGAGGTCCAAGGAGTCCCATAGAGGGCGCTCCTGAGGTCATATAGAAGAGCCCCACGAAAGAGTGGGACAAAGGGAACGTCTCAGCTTGGTTTGGCCGTAACTTTGTCCGGAAAGTATAAAAAACATCTCCTCCAGACCCCAAGAATTTGCCCGTCCCTTTGCCCACAAACCCACATTTGCATCGTGTCTTTCAAGCAACGATTCCTTTGGCTGGTTTGGGCAAGGAAAGGGGAAGAGGACGTGCCGCTTAAACTCTTGCAGCTGGATAAATTGTCATTAAGTTTATTTATTTAGTTTTTTGGGGGGGATAAGAAGCAAAAAAACAACAACCCGCCGTGACTTATTGTCGCAAAGCTCTAACTGATTATTGGGTTTGCTGCCTTTTCCCACAAAAGGGAGGATGAGCCATAATGGCAGGTTTAGCCCTTCGCAACTTCGGTGAATTCAAGGCAGCAAAACCACCGAAGGTTATTTCATTTTAAAATGGGGAGGGGCATATGAAACCGTCGTAATTGTTACTTTTTTTTTTCTGGTTTTTTTTTTTTTTTTAATTATTTTTTATTGCATTTATTCAATTTAACATAAACATTAAGTAAACATACCGTTATCACTAAATTATTCTTATACTCTATAACTATTACAAATTCTTAACTAACTATAAGTCAATTCAGACTTTTCTCAATTTACAAAACAAAATAATAATAATTAGAATCTGACCAATCCTTATAATCAAGTCACTTATTCACTCTCCAAATACAGTATGATAGTAACATATATGCAACATGCACATTCTAGACATGTCCCATCATTCAATCTTATTTTGTTTTGGAAACATAATGATGAGCGCTCTTTGGATATTGACCATGGTCCACTCCTGTTATTTCTCTTTAATACTTTCCCCTCCCCCTCTTCCCCTTCCCCTTAGTTTGTGCCCCCTCCACCAGGACCAACCAACTCATGTTGTTTCACAATTCCAGAATATCATTGTTTCTCTTGCTGGCTTATACCCCTTTCCCTCATTAAACACATACTCAATAAATTTTCCCCATATTTTCCAAAAATCTGTTTGTTTACATATACCCCTTTTGATTTTAATATTGCAAGTTAGCTTATCATTAATCGCTATATTCCAAATTTCCCTATACCATTCTTCTAATTGAATTTCTTTTTTTTCCTTCCAATTTTTTGCTATTAACAATTTAGCTGCTGTTATCAAATTAGAAACCAATTCCTTTTCTTCTTGTACGGGAACTATATTATCATGTATAAGTAATAAAGCTAATTTTGGTGTAATCTCAGTCTCTATTTTTATTATTGCTCTTATTTCTTTAAATATGCTTTTCCAAAATTTTTGTATAATATAACATGACCACCACATATGTAGATACGTCCCTATTTCCTGACAACCTCTCCAACACTGATTCGAATATTTTTTATCAATCTGATTTAATCTAATAGGGGTTAGATACCACCTCCATATCATTTTGTAGTAATTTTCTTTAATTCTGATAGACATATTTTTTAGTATCCTCATATTCCATATGTTTGCCCATTCTTGATTATTCATTTTCCCCCCCAAGTCTGTTTCCCATACTTCCTTCAAATAATCTTGTTCCTGTTCATTCATTAATAACAGTTTATAGATCTGACTTACTGTGCCTTTTAATGTTATATTCTCTTCTTTAGTCTCCCTTTGAGTTATCATCTTTTCTATTTTTGTGTATTCCCTACCTCCATTATACTTTTTCCTTATATCACTTGACCATTTACCCAATTGTAAATACTTATACCAATCTAAGTCTCCTAATTCCTCTTTTATTCTTTCCATATTTACCATTTTCAGATCCCAGTCTTTTATTTTCATTAAACCTCTTCCATTAAGTTCTACTTCAAGTTCTTTTTTTAAATTTTCTGGGAAGTTTTCTGTCATTAAAACTGGCATGAGAGGAGAAATACCTGGCATTAGGGTTTTTTTATATCTTCCCCAAATCTCTAAAATATTTTTTAGAAAGGGATTGCTTAAATTGTTATACCATTTCTTTTTACCCTTTTCTCTATTACCCCTATAAAAAATATATTCTAATTTCAATTCTAATTTTTTATCATCTTCTTCTAACCACTCCAAGCTCTTTTGTTTTGCTAAACTTTCCACTATATATCTAATTTGATTTGATTGATAATATAACTTGAGGTTTGGTAGTCCAAGACCTCCCTCCTTCTGTGACTTATACCATAAACTTTTATTTATTCTAGCTTTTTTATTCCCATTACAGAACAGATTTAACATGTTTTGCCAGATTTTTATTTCTTGATCTGAAATTTTTACAGGTAGCATTCTAAATAGAAAATTTAGTTTGGGTAATATCTTCATTTTAATTAATGCTATCCTACCGAACCATGATAATTTGAGCTTATTGTATTCCAGCAATTTCTTATCAATTTCCTTTCTTAATTTGGTTAGATTATTTATTTCTAAATTTTTTAAATCTTTAGTTATATTTATTCCTAAATATTTAATTGTTTCTTTGATTTTGATTTTAATGTTCCCTTCCTGTTTTATATTTTTTATCTCTTCTTCTCGATAATTAAATATCATCATTTCTGATTTGTTCCAATTAATTTGTAACCCTGTCATTAATCCAAATTCTGTTAAATGAGCCTCAATTTTCTCCCATTGTTTTATTGGATGTTCCATTGATAAAAGGGTGTCATCTGCAAACAAATTTATTTTATATTTCTGTTTTATTCCTATTCCTTTTATACTACTATCATCTCTAATTACATTAGCTAATAGTTCCATTACAATGGCAAATAGAATTGGGGAAAGAGGACATCCCTGTCGCGTGCCTCGTGTTATATCTATTTTCCCTGTTAATCCATCATTCACCATTACTTGGGCACAATTTTTGGAATATAATTTATCAATTAGGTTTCTAAATTTTTCTCCAAATCCAAATTTAGCTAATATTAATTTCATTGTCTGCCAGGATACACTATCAAATGCCTTATAAATATCCAGAGCTAATACTCCTGCCACTAAATTTCTTTTTTTAATACTATGAATTACGTTTAATACCCTACCCATTAAATTGGACATTTGCCTTCCTCCTATAAATCCACACTGATCTTCTTTGATATATTTATATATAAATTTATTCATCCTTTTAGCCAGTATGGCAGTTAATATTTTTGCGTCTTGGTTTATTAATGAGATAGGTCTGTACGATCCTGGGTCTGTAGGGTCTTTATTGGGTTTTAATATCAAAGTGATCAATGACTGTTCCCATGATGGCGGAATTTTTTCTCCTTTTATTATTTTATTATATAGATCTGTTAATTTAGGTATCAATAATGTTTTGAATTTTTTGTAATATTCTGGTCCCAACCCATCCAGTCCTGGAGTCTTTCCAGGTTTTAAATTGTCTATAATTTCTTCAATCTCTTTCTCTGATATTGCTTGTTCCATAATTAATTTATCTCTTTCTTGGATCTTTATTTTACAATGTTTGTCTATATACTCTTCCACTTTCTTTCTAGGGGCTTCATTTGCTGTATATAACTCCTGATAGAATTCCTGAAAAATTAGTATTTTATCCTCCATTCTCATGCACTGTTTTCCATCTTTATCTTTAATCACAGTTATCAATTTCTTTTGTTTCCTAATTTGTGCTGCATTAGCTAATAACTTAGAGTTTTTATTACTATACTCAAAATACTCTCTGTTTAAATAAATCAAATCTCTCTGTGCTTTTTCAATCCCTCTTTTTTCAAGTTCTTGCCTCTTTGCTATTAATTTTGTATAACTCATTCTATTTTGTTCTGTCATATATCTTCTCTCTAATTCCTTGATTTCTGCCTCTAGTTTTTTTTCCTCTGCCTCCTGTTGTTTTTTTAAACTATTATATTCTTTAATAAAGAGTCCTCTGGCCACTGCCTTCATTGTATCCCATACTATTGCGTCAGAACATTGATTATTGTTGTTTATCTCCCAAATTTCCTCTAGTTCTTTTGCTATTTTTCCTGATATTTTGTTATCTTCTAGTACTCTATTATCAATTCTCCATCTTTTAGCTAGCCTATAATTTTTTTTAATTTGTATTATGATACTAATGGGTGCATGATCTGAAATTTTTATAATCTCTATTTCAGCATCTTGAGTTTTGGAAATTAAATCCTTTGAAACAAAGAAATAATCTATTCTCGAATAATTTTTATGCACTGAGGAATGGAAAGTAAATCTTTTTTCATTACCCTTTATCGTTCTCCAAACATCTATCAATCCCTCTCTAGTTATTACTTTATTAAGTTCTGTTATATTCCTTTCCCCCTTTTCTTTTTTTGTGGGGTGAGATTTATCCAGTTTTCTATCCATAACTCCATTGAAGTCCCCTCCTAAAATTACATACCCCTTTTTAATTTCTTCTAACTCTTTAAAAATCAATTCATAAAATTCCTTCTGTTTTGTATTTGGTGCATAAATATTAACCAAAGTATAATCCTCCCCTCCCATAGACCCCTGAATCATCACATATCTTCCCATTTCATCTTTTTTTGTTTGTACCATGCTAAATCCACTACTATTCTTAATTATAATTGCTACTCCTTTTGCTTTCGAAGTGCCCATAGCTTTTTCATATATTATAGTCCCCTTTAATTTCAGTTGATTTAAACCTTCTCGTGATTGATGCGTTTCTTGCAAGAAAAATATGTCCCCCTTAGCTTTAAGAATCTGATTTGTAATCCTCCTTCTTTTTTGACATGATCCAAGCCCGCGACAGTTCCATGAAATCAGTTTAACTCGATCCAGCATTTGTTCTCATTTTTCTATTTTTTGGTTGGTCCTTGTTAAGAGAATCACCCCAATGTGCTAACCCCCTCCCCTCCCGCCCTTTCTCTCCCCTCCATCCCAAATATCCCTCCCCCTCCTTTCTTCCCCAAACTTCCCCTCTCCCACCGAGCCTAGGAACTTTTTGTCCAAGGTGTGGCTTAATCATAGCCTTTCGGTGGGGGGAGGGGTGGATCCACCCACTCCCGACCAGCAGCCAAACCATAACCTCCTAAGGATTCTATATTTAAATTTTATTCTTCTCTCCAATATATTTATTTTTGTTTCAAAAATATACCTTATTCAGTATAAAGGGTGAAAAAAAAATTATCTATCTCCATAACTATATCCATATCCCCATCCATATATGCATTCACACACATACATATATATGTGTATATATACATACAAGCATACACACCCATATGCAAAAACATACACAGCTACTTTTATACATATTCCCAATTATCTTCCTTATCATTTTTACATCTCAAATTCCCCTCCTTTTTATCACATTAATTCAATTATCCCTTTATAATGCTTATTGTTATTATTACAATTTCTTCGTATTTATTAATTAGGATCACTGTCCATACAGTACTTATTTCTTATTGTCTTGTTATTTCTTCTTTCTTCTTTTCTTCTTAATTTCATATTTCTTTACTTTGTCCTTTTAGTTCTCACTCTTCTTTCCCTCTGCATCTCCTGCTTCTCTTTCTTTCACGTTGCTCGGTTTTGCATCCAGAGCGCCTTGTGGTAATTCAAATAGTTCTTCCAATAGTCTCATTCCTTGATCCACCGATGTTATATTGTAGCTTTTCCCCGCGTATCTGAATTTCAAGTAAATAGGGTACCCCCATTTATACAATATACCCTTATTGCGGAGTATTGTGGTACAAGGGCGCATTGTCCTTCTCCAGCTCACTGTCTCTGGGCATAAGTCCTGAAAAATTTGGATTTTACTTTCTTGAATTGTTTGTGTGGTGGATTGCTTTCTGATGGCTTGCATGAATTGATCTTTATAATAATAACTTGAAAATCTTATTATAATATCCCTGGGTTTGGATATTGTTTTCCTGGCTCCAACTCGATGAATGCGATCAAACTGTGACTGCTGCCAATCCTCCTTCGTTATTTCCTGGATCCAATTTATTATTGTTTCTCTTAAATTTTTGAAAGTCTCTGTTTGAGTTTCTGTAAAGTTCCTGATCCTAATATTCACTCTTCTATCTCTGTCTGCCATTGAGATAAAGTTCAAATCATGTCTATGAGAGACAATTTGTAGCTGATGCAAATCTTTGGTGTTGGTTACCAACTTCTGTTCCACTATTTCCATCTTTGTCCCCAATGAGTTAGTCTTTCTTTCTAAAGAAGTTGTTTTTTCAGCCTGCTCTGCAACTTGTAGTTCCAAATTCTTAATACTGGATGTGATCTTTAAGGTACTTTCCAAAATCATATTTTTTAATTCTTCAATTTGTGTCTTAAATTGTCCTGAAAGTTCTAAGTTTGTTGGTTCATGGGGTTCCTGAGGTTGTTTGGGAGTTGCTCCCTGCTTTTCCCCCAGTGGTCCTTTGTCATGCTTTGACGCCATTAGAGCTTCTCCTCCTTCTCCTTCTTGTCTCTCTGCCTCTGAAGCTGTTCGCATAGACAGTCTCTCTAAACTTCTATCTGAAGGTTTTTTAGACCTTAAGAAGTATTCTGTACCTTTTGCACCAATTAGTTTAGATTTACGGTCTTTATCTCTCCTGTGAGACATTAATTCATGAGTTATTTTCTTGCCGGGAGCGTCCTGAGCGGAGCGGTTTGAAAGTGAAAGTAACTATTTTTAGCTTTTTAACTCTCACTTTTTAATCAATTCATAATGCTCACTTGTGCTGCATTTCTTAGTCCATCTGAAGAAGTTGATTACTCACTGTGACCCTGTTGTATTTTGGAGTTTTAGCTCATTATATTTTCCTCCTTCAGGAGCTCGGGATTCTAGCTGCCGTTCATCAAGACGTGGCTCCGCCCCTCCATTAATCCATTAATTGTTACTTAATGGATAATTGCGATGGTTTGCGGCTCAAGAAGCCTTATCGCATTCTTGTTATGCTGCCACGGAGAAAGCAAAAGCAGAACAAAAGCAGTATAGGGAAAACACATCCCAAAAAAAGCTTTGTGCAAATGATAGAATTTTATTTATTTACTAGCTGCCCCCTGCCATGCGTTGCTGTGGCCCAGTCTGGTGATCTGGGAAAATAAAGTAATGAGAAAGTGTTGGTTTCTAATATATGTAATTCCTTTACGCTTGTGAGTAAACAGTATTTCTTGTTGTTTCTTTGTCAGTCTTGATGTGGAGATTGTCTGGTTTGCCTACTCTGGAATATGCAGCATATCCAGGGGCGGCTCGTCCATTATGCGAAGTAAGCGGTCGCAGAACACTTTTTTTTGCCAGGGGCACCAAGGCGCCTCTGTAAATGACCCTCGACCGCCACTTGAGGAACGCCCCCTCAGCTCACAACAGCCCTAGCAGTCCGGGGGGAGCCTCTGCTTCCTTGCCTCACTGCCGGGTGATCCTCTTCCCAAAGGGGCCGGCCCCTTGAGCCTCGCCTAGCCCCTCTCGTTCCTGCTCCACCTGGCCACCGGGTGCGCGAGCAGAGCCGGCGCTCAATCATTCTCCGCATTCGATCCCTTCTCCATGACCGGCTCCCTTTCCTGATCCCCCGGCACTCTCCTCTCCCCAATCCGCAGGTGGGCCAAGGGGCGGAGCTACCACATCTGGCCCACTTCGGGTCTGGGGTGTGTCTGAAGACCCCAGCGTGCGCACCAAAATTCGCCTCTTCTCCTGACTTTCTCTTCAGCCATTGGGACTGAGAGAGAGAGAGAGAGAGCCCCTCTGGCTGGAGGTATCTCCCACCTCCGCTCCTTCCTTTGTTTTTGCACCTACCTTCAGGAATGGTGGGCATCTCCACCTCTCTCTCTCTCTCTCTCTCTCTCTCTCTCTCTCTTTCTCTCTCGGTCCCAATGGCTGAGGAGAAAGTCAGGAGAAGAGGTGACTTTTGGTGTACACGCCGGGGTCTTCAGGCATGCTTCCGGACCCAAAGCGGGCCAGGCAAGGGAGCAAGTGCGGCAAGTGTAATTACTGGGATGTATAGTTCACCCACAATCAAAGAGCATTCTGAACTCCACCAATGATGGAATTGGACCAAATATGGCACACAGAACTCCCACGACAAACAGAAAATATATATCAATGATTGGTTGGGGGGGGGGTACAAAAATACTGTTTGCTTACCGTTGAAAATTACCTAGGGCCGCCTCTGAGCATATCATAGTCCTTCTTTAAGGGTCTCTTTCAAATCTGTGATACTATCTCTCTCTCTCTGTGTGAGAATCATATCTATCTATCTATCTATCTATCTATCTATCTATATTTATGACTGAATGGCTTTTTGTCAGGAGGGCTCTGATTACATTTTCTTGCCCTGGTGAAGAGAGTTGGACTGGATGGCCTTAAGTATTTTCTGTTGGTCATGGGTGTTCTGTGTGGGAAGTTTGCCCCATTTCTGTCGTTTGTGGGTTTCAGAATGCTCTTGAATTGTAGTGAACTATAAATCCCAGTAACTACAAACCCCAAATGTCAAGGTCTATTTCCTCCAAACTCCATCTGTGTTCATATTTAGTCATATGGAATTTTTGTGTAAAGTTTGGTCCAGTTCCATCATTGTTTGAGTCCACAGTGCTCTCTGGATATAGGTGAACTACAACTCCCAAACTCAAGGTCAATGCCTACCAAACCCTTCCAGTGTGTTCTGTTGGTCATGGAAGTCCTGTATGCCATGTTTGGTTCAATTCCATCATTGGTGGAGTTCAGAATGCTCTTTGATTGTAGGTGAACTATAAATCCCAGTAACTACAAACCCCAAATGTCAAGGTCTATTTCCTCCAAACTCCATCTGTGTTCATATTTAGGCATATGGAATTTTTGTGTCAAGTTTGGTCCAGATCCATCATTGTTTGAGTCCACAGTGCTCTCTGGATGTAGGTGAACTACAACTCCCAAACTCAAGGTCAATGCCTACCAAACCCTTCCAGTGTGTTCTGTTGGTCATGGAAGTCCTGTATGCCATGTTTGGTTCAATTCCATCATTGGTGGAGTTCAGACTGCTCTTTGATTGTAGGTGAACTGTAAATCCCAGCAACTACAACTCCCAAATGTCAAGGTCTATTTCCCTTAAACTCCATCTGTGTTCATATTTGGGCATATGGAATATTTGTGCCAAGTTTGGTCCAGATCCATCATTGTTTGAGTCCACAGTGCTCTCTGGATGTAGGTGAACTACAACTCCCAAGCTCAAGGTCAATGCCTACCAAACCCTTCCAGTGTGTTCTGTCGGTCATGAAAGTCCTGTATGCCATGTTTGGTTCAATTCCATCATTGGTGGAGTTCAGAATGCTCTTTGATTGTAGGTGAACTATAAATCCCAGCAACTACAACTCCCAAATGTCGAGGTCTATTTCCCTTAAACTCCATCTGTGTTCATATTTGGGCATATGGAATATTTGTGCCAAGTTTGGTCCAGATCCATCATTGTTTGAGTCCACAGTGCTCTCTGGATGCAGGTGAACTACAACTCCCAAACTCAAGGTCAATGCCTACCAAACCCTTCCAGTGTGTTCTGTTGGTCATGGAAGTCCTGTATGCCATGTTTGGTTCAATTCCATCATTGGTGGAGTTCAGAATGCTCTTTGATTGTAGGTGAACTATAAATCCCAGCAACTACAACTCCCAAATGTCGAGGTCTATTTCCCTTAAACTCCATCTGTGTTCATATTTAGGCATATGGAATTTTTGTGTCAAGTTTGGTCCAGATCCATCATTGTTTGAGTCCACAGTGCTCTCTGGATGTGAGTGAACTATAATTCCTAAACTCAAGGTCAATGTCCACCAAACATTTCCAGTTTTTTCCTGTCGTAGTCCCTGTGAATCGCACATGTGATATCTCAGCGCTTGCGCAATAGCTCTCGGAACCTTCTAGAATATAAGAAAAAACACTTGACTCCCGGTTGGCCCCACCCACCTCGCCCCGAGTATAAGTAGCCCGTGGGAGGGGCCAGCCGTCAGTTCTCTTTTCCGCGCTCCACGGATAGCTTGGGAACCCTCATTGCTTAGCTTGACTCTCTTTCGGACTGATTATCTCCTAACGGACTTGGCTTGGCTTGATTTGACGACGGTATTGGCTGGCGATTGGACTGCTCATTCTATCGGTTTTGACTCGGACTGCCTGACATCCTCACCTCTCCAACCCTTGATCCGGCCGCCTCTCGACAACCCGCTATGTCTACTACTTCCTTCAAGAGGTGCTCTAACCCCTCTTGCCCCAATACCTTCCCTGATACAGACGGTCACTCGCTGTGCCTGGCCTGCCTGGGCGAAGGTCATCTCGCCCAATCCTGTGCGGTCTGCTTGGCCTTCACCGCACAGACCAGGAAGAATAGGGAGGTGCGTCTCAAAGCTGCTTTATATGAAAAGGCCCTCCTTCCTCCGCCTTCCTCTGGCCATGCAGGACCCTCCTCTGGCCCCAACTTACCTTTTTCCCTTCAAGACGATCCCAGGGCCAAGAAGAAGGCCAAAAAACCTAAGGAAAAAGGCCTTCAAGATGGCGGCCGCTCTGCCTTAGTGAAGAAAACGGCTCCTAAAAGAGCGGGAACCGCGGATAAGGCCTCCGCTCTCCCCTCCCTCTCTGAGAGGGCCTTGCCAAGCCTCCAGCGGCCCCTACCGGCCACTAATGCCATTGCAGGCTCCCCCGCCGCGGCGCCTTCCAGAATCGATGGCATGGGAGAACTTGCCTCGCCTGGGCCGATGCCCGTGCTCCTGCCTCCTGAAACGGCCTTCCCTCCACCTCTAGGAGGGACGCCCCTCATGCCTGCTACTCTTTCCCCGGGCCCGAATGCTGTTACTCTTTCCCCGGGCCCGAATGCTATCTCGGTCCCGGCTGGGACCCAGGGCTCGTCAGCCACCGTCGCGAGCCCTGAACAGCAAGCTCCGCCCACACAGGAAGTCGGCAGGGACACCCCGCCCATGCAGCGCGCGGCTGCCGAAGCCACGCCCACTCAGGGCTCGAGCGTCCCGACGCCGAGGAGAGCGAGCCCCGGGACGGGGACAATGCCGGGCGGCTTGGTACCGCCGACGGGGGGGTATGAGCCCACCATGCTGCCGCCGCCTCCTGCCCCCCCCTCACCCGAGGCGAGGTCGATCAGGTCGAGCCGATCTGCGCGCCACTCTAGCAGGCGCAGGCGTCGTTCTCGATCACCCTCCCGACGGAGTGGAGGGTCTCGACGCCGTCGACATCGCTCCTCCTCGTCGTCATCCTCCTCCTCCACTTCCTCCTCCTCACCCCCGCGGAGAAGACGCCGCCGCGGCTCGAGGTTCTCCCGCTCCTCTTCCTGCCGCCCGGGGGCCTTCGCACCGGCCCATATTCCACCGCTGGGGTGCTGGCAACTGGGCCCGACAGGACAACTTGTCTATGTTCCGATGCCCCCACAGCTTCCGCTGCCTCCCCCGCCTCCAGCGGCGCCTCAACACATCCCTGCTACCCCGATAACCGGGATGGTCCCCGCTACATCTGCCAGGCCTGTAGCCTCCATGCCTCCAGCAGGCCCTACACCCGGGATCGGGGCTTCGGGCCCCAATCCAGCCCTGGCTGGGGCTGGTCCATCTGCAGACTGCACTCGTGCGGACTTGGGAAGGATGACCGGGCCCGCCCCTGCGGGCGCACTGGCCCTGGTCCAACAATCTGCTGTGCCTCTTGTTGTGCCTTTACCCGCACCACAGGCCACCAACACCCCACCAATGGCCTCCAGCGCGGATCCGCCTGATCCAGCGACCCATGACGAAGGGGAACTACCAGACACTGACTCAGATGTTGAGCCTCTTGAGGCCCCTCAGCTGCAGGGGGGTGAGGACAATGTTTTGCCTGCGGACTTTAACAAATTCGCTGCCTTAGTGGAGCGTATGATTAAGGCCCTGGAGATTCCAGCCCCGAAGCCGCCGGAGCACGTGGAGGACCCCATGTTCCCTTCGGAGGAACAGAACGTGGTTGTGTCCTCCACACTCCCCCATCTCCCCTACCTTCTGAAGTTAGCCAAAATAGTTGATGTGCCCCCCTCGTCAGTGCCAGCTGTGCCTAGACGCCTAGACTCTATGTATAAAATAGATACCACTGCTAAATGGGTCTTGGCGCCTCCCAAGGCTAACACAGTAGTGGCAGAGGTGTCAAAGCCGAAACGCTCTAAGCCTTCCCAAACTGCCCCTCCCGACAGGGAGGGCAGGAAGCTCGATACGCTAGGGAAGAAAGCCTACCTCTCCGCGGGCCTTTTCACACGAATGGCCCACTATGCAACCTATATGTCAGGGTATCAGACCCTCCTTTGGAATCGGTTGCTACCCTACATAGAGGTCCTGCCACCTGATGACCAGCGTTTTACTAGAGCCCTGCAAACCGAAGCTCTGTCCCTCGCTAAGCTCCAAAAGGACTTCGCGAAGCACATGGCGGAGGCCTCTGGCAATTTGTTTGCCACCGCCACCTCCATTAGGCGCCACGCTTGGCTGCGGGCTGCCAACCTTTCGGAGGAAGGGAAGGCCCTCGCTGAGGACCTCCCCTTCCACGAGGAGGGGCTGTTCAATCCTAATACCGATGACCGGCTCAAACAGAAGCAAGATGTGAGGCAGTCCGCATCTAAGTTTGGCTACACGTGGCAGCCCTACTCCCAACAAAAGGCGAGGTGGCAACCGAGTACCCCCTCCTACCGGAGGTCATTTGGTAACTCCTACTCCACACCCCTCAGAGGCAGATTTGGGGGCCAGCCTAGATTCCAGGGGGGGAGGCGAACCCCATACTCCCAGAAAACAAGGCCACAACCCTTCCAGGGAAAGGCCAAAGCTCCTGGTGCCTCAAAGAAGCGTCTTTGACGCCTCTCCACTCATCTCCAGGTCTGACACGACCCCAGTTACCCCCAAGTTACCCTTCCCCCTCTGTTTAAATGTTGAGATCCAGGAAAACCCTTCAGGGCCGTTGCCCTTTTTCACTGACCGCCTCTCCGGATTCTACTCCGAGTGGGAGAAGATTACATCGGACCGTTGGGTATTAGCTATTGTTTCAGGAGGTTATGCTATAGAGTTTTTTGATACCCCTAGAGTTGGTTTGTTCCGTGACACCCCATTTTCTATGCAACTGATGCAAGAGATTGAAATGCTGATGAATAAAGGGGCTGTTTCTATGGTTGACCCTGCTTCTGCTCCCTTCTGTTTTTATTCCCGTTATTTCCTGGTGACTAAAAAAGGTGGTGGGCTGCGTCCTATTCTGGATTTGCGAGGGCTCAATAGACACATCAAACCGAAAAGGTTTCGCATGGTGACCCTTGCCTCTATAACCCCACTTATTCCCAAACGCGCCTGGTTCGCCACCGTTGACCTCAGGGACGCGTATTTTCACATTTCTATCGCCCCGCACCACCGACGATTCCTTTCCTTCAGGGTTAAGGGCCAGTCCTACTGTTTTAATGTCCTCCCATTTGGTCTTTCTACGGCCCCGAGGGTCTTCACCAAGTGTATGGCCGTGGTGATTGCTCACCTTAGGACCAGGGGGGTCACGGTCTACCCTTACATTGACGACTGGCTGATTGTGGCAGACACTTACCTTAAACTCCAAACACATGTCTCCATGGTCTTGTCTCTCCTCCAGTCCCTAGGTCTCGTCCTGAACCGAGAGAAGTCCGTCCTGGTGCCAACGCAGCAGATCCGGTTCATCGGGGTGCTCCTGGACTCCGTCCACGAGAAGGCCTACCTCCCGGAAGAGCGCTTCACCATCATCGCAGACCTGGTCGAACGAGTTCTCGCCAGGCCCCACGTGACGGCCAAGCAGTTGCAGGTGTTACTAGGCCATATGGCGTCGACAACTTCAGCCATCCTGTATGCCAGGCTTCGCATGCGCCCGCTGCAGTCCTGGTTCCTGTCCGTCTTCAACCCCCTGTTGGACAGCCCGTCGACTACACTATCGCCACCTCCCTGGGTCCGCTCGTCACTCCGATGCTGGTTGGACCCTATTTGGGCCTGCTCGGGCCTGTCTTTCCACATCCCCCCTGCTACCAGAACTGTCACCACGGACTCCTCACTAATGGGGTGGGGTGCACATTCTCACGGTCTGGTGGCTCATGGCGTGTGGTCAGACCAAGAAAACGACCTCCACATAAACATGCTGGAGCTCATGGCCGTCGACAGGGCATTAAAATCCTTCGAAAAGGTAGTCACCGGTCAGGTAGTACATCTGCTTACCGACAATACGACGGTAATGTACTACCTGAACAAGCAGGGCGGCACCCACTCCCCGAACCTACTGGCATTGTCCACCCAGATCTGGGAGTGGTGTATAGACAGGGGGATTCATCTTTTAGCGACATACGTACCCGGGGAGCAAAACGTGTTGGCGGACTCCCTCAGCCGCAACCCCCTTGCACACCACGAGTGGTCCTTGAACGGGGAGGAGGTCCACAGACTCTTCCGAGCGTGGGGGACTCCGGACGTCGACCTCTTCGCGTCGAAGTTCAACGCGAAGTGCCCGCTTTACTGCGCCAGGACCCACGCCTCCACGGAGGAGGGGTGTCTGGGGGACGCATTCCTTCACACTTGGTCGGACTGGACAACATACGCCTTTCCCCCCTTTCCCCTGCTCCTCCGCACCGTAGCCAAGATTCAGAGAGACGCCACCTGCTGCATCCTAGTGACGCCTTGGTGGCCGAGACAACCTTGGTTCTCCCCCCTCCGCCACCTGGCACAGGGGATATTCACGTGCCTCCCCTCCAGACCCGACCTGCTGACATGCCAGCAAGACCAAGTACTGTACCCAGAGGTACACAGACTGAGGCTCACGGCATGGCGCATCCTGCCCGTCACCTAACTCCCTTCTCCAATCTCCCCGACCCCGTACTTCGGATTATCGAGGCGGCCCATAGGCCCTCTACTAAACGCTCCTATCTGTATAAATGGTCCAAATTTACATCCTTCTCTAGCTCTCGCGGTTCGGATCCTAACACGGCACCGATTCCAGTCGTGTTGGACTTTTTGGCGTCCCTTTTGGACGTGGGCCTTTCTCACCCCTCCATTAAATGCTACCTGGCTGCCATCTCATGGTTCCGCAGGAAATCGGGTATGCCCTCTTGCTTTGCAGACCCTTTGGTGAAGTCGTTTTTGAGGGGGATCTTAAACATCAGACCTCCCACCACCCCTGTAGTTCCCTCATGGAGCTTGGACTTGGTGCTTAAAGCACTGATGAGACCTCCATTTGAACCGTTGGCTACCATTAGCCTGTCCTACCTTTCGTGGAAGACTGCGTTTTTGGTGGCAGTCACATCGGCTCGACGGGCTAGCGAGCTCTGCGCCCTTAGAGCGGACCCTCCGTATTTGAAGTTCCATGCCGATAAAGTCGTCCTGAGGACCGATATAGCCTTCCTCCCTAAAGTTGCTACGTCCTTTCACCTCTCCCAGGACTTGATTTTGCCCTCCTTTTTCCAGAGTCCTACTACTCCTCTGGAACAGAATCTCCACTTTCTGGACGTCCGCAGGGCACTAGCTTTTTATGTGGACAGGACTGCCCCCATCAGGAAAACCACTAGACTTTTCATCAAGTATCGCCCTGATGTTCTCGGTAGCCCTGTTTCCTCTCAACGGCTGTCCTCGTGGATTGTTTCCACTATCCAGCTGGCTTACCGCATGTCCCGTACCCCTTTGCCTCTCCCAGTGAGAGGTCATTCCACGAGGTCCGTCTCGGCCTCCACAGCACACTGGAAGGGCGTCCCACTGGATGCAGTCTGCAGGGCGGCCCTGTGGTCGTCCCCCCTTTCCTTTGTTACCCATTACAAGATGGATGTTGTATCCAGAAGGGATGCGCAGTTCGGCAGAGCTGTTTTGTTTTCCGCGGTGGCATGACGCCCATCATCCAAGGTGAAGAGCTCGCTAATCTATCACATGTGCGATTCACAGGGACTACGACAGGAAACTATAGGTTGCTCACCTGTAACCATGGTTTCCTGAGTAGTCACCTGTGAATTCGCACATCCCCACCCGTCCTCCCCTCGAGTGTCATGCCCGCGTTCTCCTTGCATTACGGCGGAAAAGAACTGACGGCTGGCCCCTCCCACGGGCTACTTATACTCGGGGCGAGGTGGGTGGGGCCAACCGGGAGTCAAGTGTTTTTTCTTATATTCTAGAAGGTTCCGAGAGCTATTGCGCAAGCGCTGAGATATCACATGTGCGAATTCACAGGTGACTACTCAGGAAACCATGGTTACAGGTGAGCAACCTATAGTTTCTGTTGGTCATGGGAGCCCCGTGTGCTAAGTTTGGCCCAATTCCATCATTGGTGGAGTTCAGAATGCTCTTTGATTGTAGGTAAACCACATTCACCACAGACAGGGATGGCTCAACCCATCACGTAAGTAAGCATTTGCAGTATAGTTGATTTTGCCCAGGGGCGCTCTTGATGCGCTTGACATATGCGAGTTGTAGTTACTGGGATGTATAGTTCACCTACAATCAGAGAGCATTCTGAACTCCACCAATGATGGAATTGAACCAAATCATAGAATCATAGAATCATAGAATCAAAGAGTTGGACGAGACCTCATGGGCCATCCAGTCCAACCCCCTGCCAAGAAGCAGGAATATTGCATTCAAATCACCCCTGACAGATGGCCATCCAGCCTCTGCTTAAAAGCTTCCAAAGAAGGAGCCTCCACCACAGAGAGTTCCACTGCTGAACGGCTCTCACAGTCAGGAAGTTCTTCCTTATGTTCAGATGGAATCTCCTCTCTTGTAGTTTGAAGCCATTGTTCCGCGTCCTAGTCTCCAAGGAAGCAGAAAACAAGCTTGCTCCCTCCTCCCTGTGGCTTCCTCTCACATATTTATACATGGCTATCATATCTCCTCTCAGCCTTCTCTTCTTCAGGCTAAACATGCCAGTTCCCTAAGCCGCTCCTCATAGGGCTTGTTCTCCAGACCCTTGATCATTTTAGTCGCCCTCCTCTGGACGCATTCCAGCTTGTCAATATCTCTCTTGAATTGTGGTGCCCAGAATTGGACACAATATTCCAGATGTGGTCTAACCAAAGCAGAATAGAGGGGTAGCATTACTTCCTTAGATCTAGACACTATGCTCCTATTGATGCAGGCCAAAATCCCATTGGCTTTTTTTGCTGCCACATCACATTGTTGGCTCATGTTTAACTTGTTGTCCACGAGGACTCCAAGATCTTTTTCACACGTACTGCTCTCGAGCCAGGCGTCCCCCATTCTGTATCTTTGCATTTCATTTTTTCTGCCAAAGTGGAGTATCTTGCATTTGTCACTGTTGAACTTCATTTTGTTAGAATTGAACCAAATATGGCACACAGAACTCCCACAACGAACAGAAAATATATATCAGTGATTGGTGGGGGGGGGGGGGGGCGGCAAAATACTGTTTGTTTACCGTTGAAAATTACGGTAAACCTCTGGCCGCAGAGGTTAAAGCGGTGCCAAACTGTGCTAATTCCACACTGCGGATGCACCCCAAGTCTTGTTTCCATATGAGAAGTGTTGAAGAATATATTCTTTCCATACATTCCTGCTCAATCTATCAATATGTACGAAAAACCACTTAAAAATGAAACAACTCCGCAAAAAAAAAATAGTCAATTGACTTTCCCATGAGCTGGACAGGAAACCATGAATTATCCGGAGAACGGGGAAGGGGCTTACCATATTTATGCCCCAGTATAAACAGACCTTCTCCGTGCTGCGATTTTCCCTTTTCGTAAACAAAAGTTTTACAGCCGTCGTGTGAATAAAAGCAGGAGCAAGATTTCCCAGCCGCCGAGAAAGAAAGTGAGTGCAAGACGTAGGGCCGCTCTCCTTTTACTGTAATTAAAAGCCTGTGGCTCTGAAACAAACAAGAAGCCAATTATTTGTATTACAAGAAGAGGACACTTGAGGTCAGATGACAGAGCTTTACATAAAGGACAGAATCATCCAAAGACTTTTATTATTCCAAGGAGTTTTATAAGATATCACTGATAGAGGAGATGGGGCTGAAATGGACAATAAGGCAAACAATGGCTGATTTCAGAATCATAGAATCAAAGAGTTGGGAGAGACCTCATGGGCCATCCAGTCCAACCCCCTGCCAAGAAGCAGGAATATTGCATTCAAATCACCCCTGACAGATGGCCATCCAGCCTCTGCTTAAAAGCTTCCAAAGAGGGAGCCTCCACCACACTCCGGGGCAGAGAGTTCCACTGCTGAACGGCTCTCACAGTCAGGAAGTTCTTCCTAATGTTCAGATGGAATCTCCTCTCTTGTTGTTTGAAGCCATTGTTCCGCGTCCTAGTCTCCAAGGAAGCAGAAAACAAGCTTGCTCCCTCCTCCCTGTGGCTTCCTCTCACATATTTATACATGGCTATCATATCTCCTCTCAGCCTTCTCTTCTTCAGGCTAAACATGCCCAGTTCCCCAAGCCGCTCCTCATAGGGCTTGTTCTCCAGACCCTTGATCATTTTAGTCGCCCTCCTCTGGACACATTCCAGAGGCAATTGAACTAGAAAAGTCAACATATGTATGTATGTTTGTTTGTTCTACAAAGGCTCCTATACGGTTTGTTGGATCAGGACCAAACTTGGCATACAGCTCCATTATGATCCAATATAAAATGCTGGCTGGAAAAAACCCCCACTTTTTTAGGGGCCATTGCTCCATCAGTGTTTCACATTTATCTGATATGCAGCTGTATTGTCATTCATTGAACCAAATTGGGCACAAATACACAATACACCCAAATCTGAATACTGTTGGGATTTGGGGAGGGTATTGATTTTGTCATTTGGGAGTTGTAGTTGTTGGGATTTATAGTTCACCTACAATCAAAGAGCATTCTGAACTCCACCAACAATGGAATTGAGTCAAATTGGCACACAGAACTCCCATGACCAATAGAAAATACTGGAAGGGTTTGGTGGGCATTGACCTTGAGTTTTGGAGTTTATTTATTTGTTGTGTCAGAGCAGCCAGTCCATTATATTACATTTCTAACAGAACAAAGCAAACAAACAGAAAAATACACAACTTGTGAGTTTGGTAGCTGGTTAAATGTCCTTTGATCAGTATCTGGCCACTTGGAGTGCCTCCGGTGTTGCTCCATTGTGCATGTAGCAGGGCTCAGGGTGCATTGCAGCAGGTGGTCAGTGGTTTGCTCTTCTCCACACTCGCATGTCGTGGATTCCACTTTGTATCCCCATTTCTGAAGGTTGGCTCTGCATCTCGTGGTGCCAGAGCGCAGTCTGTTCAGTGCCTTCCAAGTCGCCCAGTCTTCTGTGTGCCCAGGAGGGAGTCTCTCATTTGGTATCAGCCATTGGTTGAGGTGCTGGGTTTGAGCCTGCCACTTTTGGACTCTCGCTTGCTGAGGTGTTCCAGCGAGTGTCTCTGTAGATCTTAGAAAACTATGAGAAAAGCCTCCACGCAGGATTGCAAGACATCCGGGCGTCCCCTGGGCAACGTCTTCGTAGACGGCTGATTCTCTCGCCACAGAAGCGACCAGCATGCAAGCAAGCAAGAAGTTTTGGAGTTGTAGTTCACTTACATTCAGAGAGCACTGTGGACTCAAATAATGATCGATCTGGACCAAACTTGGCACACATTCTCAATATGCCCAAATGTGAACACTGGTGGAGTTTGGAGAAAATAGACCTTGACATTTGGGAGTTGTATATGCTGGGATTTATAGTTCACCTATATTCTGAACCCTACCAATGATTGAATTGGGGCAAACTTCCCACACAGAACCTCCTGACCAACAGAAAATACTGTGTTTTCTGATGTTCTTTGGTGACCCCTCTGACACCCCCTTGTGACCCCTCCAGGGGTCCGGACCCCCAGGTTGAGAAACACTGCTCTAGTCAAAGGAAATGTAGTATCATGCCAAGTGTTTAACTTTGTTTGTGCTTTTTTATACATTATAACTATTTCAATTTGCTTCTGACAAAAAATAAATCCCCAAAACAAGCCTATCCTTGCAGCAGACACATGCAACCACAAGAAGGCGCTGTATAGATGGAGGGAGAAATGGGAAAGGGGAGAGGGCTAAGAGAGCATCAGTCGGGAGGCAATCTGACATTCAAATCTCCCGGTGTGTTTTCCCCTCCCAGCTCTTGAAAGGAATACCGGTCCCACACCGGAGGGATTCGGACAAAATTGGAAAGGACGACCATCTGGGCAGTGGAGATTGCGACGATGAGGATGACGAGTGCGGCGGTGGCGGAGATGCTTCTGGAAACGGCGAATTGCGAGTGAAGAACCAGTTGCTGTTTCTGGCAGGTAACTTGCAGGGAGACCTGCCTTGTTTCCGTTACCGTATTTACTTAAATCTAATGCTCACTTTTTGGGGCTAAATGACCTCTCCAAATTTGGAGTGCACATTGGATTTGGATAATATGATAATCTTAGTGCTAAGCCAAAGCCAAAGGGGAAGCTGCTGCAGTAGCTCCTCTTTGACAGACATTGTCTTTAACACTATGTAACACTATTTTTGTATGACCGCATTTCTGTGTACGAACCCACACGATCCCTTCGATCATCTGGAGAGGCCTTGCTCATGCTCCCACATGCTTCGCAGGCGCGATTGGTGGGGACGAGGGAGAGGGCCTTTTCGGTGGTGGCCCCCCCAACTCTGGAACTCACTTCCCAGGGACATCAGGCCTGCCCCAACATTGGCAGTCTTTAGGAGGAGCCTGAAAACGTGGTTGTTCCAGTGTGACTTCCCAGAATAAGGAAAATTCTCAGCAATATGCCCTCAGAATGCACTTTATTTAGTTGAAGCTTGGACCCGAACATCTCTGGGCATTAAGCAGTTCTGACCATCCTCTCTGCATGAATTCATAACGTAGGGTCATTCATGGCAGGTAACTCATTATGAGAATGAAAGGCCTTAGGCTGAGAAAAAGGCTAGGATGCCCTGTTCAGGTGTCGAAAGCTACCTGTCAAGAAAATGGGCCCATCAGTTCCGGACCTTTGGCTCGTTGGAAGCCCAGCCTCTGGCCGCAATCCTCAAATATTTCATGGGCATCTTTTCAACACTGTAATAACTCCAAAAGCTTGATACAATGCTCCATCTTTGTTATCTCAGAGGCCGGGCTTTGCATGACTGGAGGCATGACCGGATTGCAAAAAATGCCAGCTATCTCGGGTTTGTTACTATTTTTCTGCCTTTTAGCTCAGAGATGGCAATACTTGGTCCCGCCGGTACCCAGCGATGGGCAAAAGATGAAAAGCGGTCCCCTCTGGACATAAGAGCATGTGCTTCCTCTGTTTGTGTTGGAGTTGGGAGCGCAGATGCCAAGGAATTGGGTCAGGTCGGGGAAGCAGGAATTTCCTTATTAAAAAATGCTTCTGTGTCTATTCTGTGTTGCCCTCAAGTCATCTTTTGAAAAAGGTAGGGATGGACATTGGAAGCTGCTTTGGAAACCAGCGCTTGGGCAACAAATCCTAACTAGAGTTCAGGACCAAATGAAGTCTGAGGTGAAATGAGTTACTTATTCCTTCTTACCTATTTAGGGATGGCAAACATTAAATTTCAGAGGGTTCACCAAAGACCGACAGAAAACATACATTCAGGGCTCAATACTGTCTCCCATGTTGTTCAACATCTACATGAAGCCGCTGGGGGAGATCATCCGGAGTTTCGGGGTACGGTGTCATCTGTACGCGGATGATGTCCAACTCGTCACTCCTTTCCACCTGCTACTAAGGAGGCTGTCCAGGTCCTGAACCGGTGCTTGGCCACTGTGACGGTCTGGATGAGGGCGAACAAATTGAAATTGAATCCAGACAAGACAGAGGTACTCCTGGTCGGTCGCAAGGCTGAACAGGGTATAGGGTTACAGCCTGTGTTGGTTGGGGTCGCACTCCCCTTGAAGACACAGGTTCGCAGCTTGAGTGTGACCCTGGACTTATCACTGAGCCTGGAACCCCAGGTTTCGGCGGTGACCAGGGGAGCATTCGCACAGTTAAAACTCGTGCGCCAGCTGTGCCCGTACCTTGGGAAGTCTGACTTGGCCACGGTAGTCCACGCTCTGGTTACATCCCGCTTAGACTACTGCAACGCTCTCTACGTGGGGTTGCCCTTGAAGACTGCTCGGAAGCTTCAAATGGTCCAACGTTCAGCAGCCAGGTTGCTAACAGTAGCAGCACTCAGGGAGCACACCACTCCTCTGCTGCGACAGCTCCACTGGCTGCCAATTTGCTACCGGGCACAATTCAAGGTGCTGGCTTTAGCCTATAAAGCCCTAAACGGTTCTGGCCCTACTTACCTCTCCGAACGCATCTCCACCTATGAACCGACTAGGACATTAAGATCGTCTGGGGAGGCCCTGCTCTCGGTCCCGCCTGCATCGCAGGCGTGATTGGCGGGGACGAGGGACAGGGCCTTCTCGGTGGTGGCCCCTTGGCTGTGGAATGCCCTACTTGTGGACCTCAGATAGGCCCCCTCGCTGCTGGCATTCCGGAGGAAGGTTAAGACTTGGCTTTACGAACAAGCGTTTGGCTAAATAGTGCAATGAATTCATGAAGATGGTACAACCGAACATAGGAATTGGTATAGGATTATGATTACGGATTCTGATTCTGATTTGCTGCTGAGGCTTATGATAATTATTGTTTTTGATCTGTATATCTTGTATAATGTGTTTTTAATTGTCTTCTTTGATATTGTTATGATAACCTTTACTATGTAAACCGCCTTGAGTCGCCATTCCAGCTGAGAAAGGCGGTATAGAAGTAAAGCAAATAAATAAATAAATTTCTGATGGTCTTAGGAATCCCTTTGGCAGAGAAGACTGAAGATCCCAATACAGTTCCCTATACGGTTCCGGCCCAGTTTACCTGTCCGAATGTATGAACCATCAAGGACGTTAAGATCTTCCGGAGAGGCCCTGCACTCGGTCCCACCACCTTCGCAAGCGCGTTTGGTGGGAACGAGAGACAGGGCCTTCTCTGTGGTGGCCCCTCGACTATGGAACTTTCTCCTGAGCGAGATAAGATCTGCCTCCTCCCTCGTGTCCTTCAGGAGGCTAGTGAAATCCTAGTTATGGAACAAAGCATTCCCAGAATAATGGCTGAGACTGGTTACAGAGCAAAGTGAGTGACCACATATGCGGACTGAGTTGAACATGATTTTCCCTTGGCGATTTGATATATATGTATTTTATCTATATGTATTGTTGTATGATGTTTTAACTTGTATTAGTTGCATTGAATCCTTGCTGTAAGCCGGTCTGAGTCCCTCTACGAAGGTGAGAAGATCGGGATATAAAAGTTTTAAATAAATAAATAAATAATAATAAGATCTCTCCGCCTGTCCTTCTCTTCCTTTTTGGAAACAGATGGCGAATCCTCCCACCAAAAGCCCTCCTCTGATGTGATTGGCCAGCCTCTCAGCCAAGGAGAGGGCTGTTTCTGAGACTCCAAGCATGGAGGGGAGAGCAAGCATGCTCGGCACATGGCAGTGTGGTGCGCATGGGTGGGAGAGGGATAGTATGTGAGGCTGGAAGGAGGCTCGCGCCAGTGAGTTCCTTCAAGATATGGGGTTTCTGTTTGGGAAGTTCGGCCCAATTCCATCATTGGTGGGTGTCGCAACTCAGGGTAGTTTTCACCTTGCTCAAGACACCAGCACACACCAAGGCTGTAGTTTTGTAGTTTATTGAGAAAAAACAAAACCAAAACAGAGAAATAAAGATGCAAAAGTTCAATAGGCAAGACAGAGTCCTAAATGTAAAGGCAAGGTTCCCAAGATCCACAGGCAAATAACATGAAGCATAATCCCTTAGCAATGGTCAAACAAGAGTCCATGGCAAACAGGTAAAATCAGGATCAGAATTCCAGTCTCCAAGAAGCCAGAAGCGTTCCGCAAAAGCCAAGGCAATTCCACAGAAGTTAACGGGTAAGAAGCAACATTGGACTGACAAGAAATGCCTGTCAGCTACATCATTAAATAAGCCTCCCGGACATGAAAGCATTGCGTTGACCTTTGGCTTCCCTCTTGCTAGCAAGGCGTGTGCTTCTGCGAACCCTTAATTGCAAATGGTCCTGTCTGCTCATTAATTCACCATTATCTTTAAGGCTATCCAACTCCTTATCTCGGCCCAGCTGGGCCGGATCACTCTGGGAACCGAAAGGAGTCTCCACCTGCACTTGTGGGATTTCACTGTCTCTATCTAAAGGCACATTCCTTTCCCTGGGGAACAGGATTGCTGTTTCTTCTTCAGAAGGCACACTATCAGCCCCGTCTGGAGCATGTACAGGAATCTGTGTTGCAATCCAGAGCAGGTAACGAGGCCCTAAGATAACTATCCACCACACTTGACTGTGAAAAAACAATCCTTTTTTATTGAAGAAAAATGGTTACAAAATACAGGAAAAATGCAAAGTCAAAAGCCACAGCAAAATCAGCAAACATGAATTTCCATGAACAAGATCAAAACTCAAAGCCACACTGTAAAATACTGGAACCTGTTAGCAATCCACTAACCATACTTGGTGTCCTAGAAATCTTTCAAGACGATGGCCAGGGAAACCGGGAGGACTGCCAAGGTCTTCATCAATCTAAAACGATGCCTGATCTGAGAAAGTCAGCCCGGCGGAAGGCACTTAAAGCCGAGGAATTGGTTTCGTGAAACGCCTCCCTGCTTTGAAGCTGTTGTTTGTATTTCTTTTAATCTGGAAGACCTTCGCAAGCTGAGTGATTTACTCCTGTCTTGCCAGACCTGGCCCCTTCTATTCTCATTAAGGTTCCCAGGTGCAGAAGGGAGTGAAAGGTCATGGCTTCCCTCTGAAACATTCTCATGAACACTGGTACCTTCATTTTCCAAATCTACAGAAGTTTCTTCCTCACTAATTTCAGGAGCATTGTCACTAATTTCAGGATCATTGACATCAAGAAGTACATTTTCATTAGCATCAGGAAGTACATTTTCATTAGCATCAGTAAATATATTTTCATTAGCATCAGGAGGTACAAACAGAGAATCAGGTTCAAACTCAGGCTGGACCCCAACAATCTGCAACCCATCAGCCTCCTCGTCATCCTGCAGAAAGTCAGGCTCAGGCTCAAAAGGCCCAGGCCCAGAAGGCCCAAACAGTTCAGTTCCAGACTCAGACTCACACTGAGCCACAACACTGGGGTTCAGAATGTAAGCCATTTATATCTAGCAAGAAGGTAAATGCAGAGAACCACAATGGCCCTCTCCAAGTTGCAACGACCTGTCGAGTGCTTCTTGCAAACTAGATGGCTTGGATGGAGATTTGTTGGGTCTACATAATTTTGTTCTGCTAATACACACCTTTGTTTTTACAAAGCTTTGGGGCACAGCTATTTTGAGACCAAATGAGTCCCAAAGCTTCATAAAAGGTGCTTCCTGTTCGAGGAACTCACCCTTTCGGACAGCTGCCTTGGAGAATGGGCTTTCCTGTTTCTGTTTGCTGCACCTCTCAAGTTGCCTAGAGGGACTCGGCGGTGATTATCAAGACGTTAATCATATCCTTCCCCTCGGCTTCCTCCCCATTTTGTGTTCCGTCAGGTGCTTTGCCGTTTCCAAAAAGAGTCCTGCACTCCAATTTGTCCATACCCACCAAATGTCCCAAATTAACCATTCATCCTCTATCATCCCACTTTTAAAATCCCATTTTTCTCTCCTGCTTTCTCTCTTTGCCTTTGGGTTCTGTGCAAAAGTAGTTTGCTCTCATTTCATCCGGCTTGTCCTTCCCAGTTGCTCAGGCAAAAGGACACTACTGCAGCCTCTCTTAACTTGTTTGTTCATTAATAACATTTGCTCTCTTTACTATAGTTCACTTCCGGCTCAATTGCTGCTTGGTATTTCTTTCCACCTGTTGGCTGGGCAACCCAGACTTTGACTCCAGAGACCAGGGTTTGCATCCCCACTCAGCCACTAAACCCAAAGGATGGCATTTGGCAAGTCAGTTTCTCAGCCTCTGAGAAGAAAGCTTTGCCTTAGACTAGACCAAGCGGAGAAACAGAGGTCTCCAGCTGCTCCCTTCTTCCAAGGAGCATTTCTCTCTTGCAGGAGAGCCTATAGATGCGGCAGAGATCCCAAAAGCCATGTGGGGACCAGGAAGACTTGTTACCCTTGCACCTGTGATAGAAAGACTGAGCAGCCAAGGAGCCCGAAGCTGACCCAGCTTGAGCCAAATGCTGGACATGGCTCTGGGCTTGAAAGGGAACGGTCCTTCCTGGCAGCTACACAGGACAAGGCGAGCCTATAGATGCAGCAGAAATCCCAAAAGCCATGTGGGGATCAGGAATGCTTGTTACCCTTGCACCTGTGATAGAAAGACTGAGTAGCCAAGGAGCCCGAAGCTGACCCAGCTTGAGCCAAATACTGGACATTGCTCTGTCCATCCTTTCGTGCCCTAAATCCAACTCTTTTCTTCCCTGGGCATCCGTTATGGGCAACACGGAGGACCTCAAGTGATGCCCTTGCTGGAGGCATGTGCAGATGGCCTGCCTGCATGTTTGGGGTCCTGCGAAAAGACCGATAGCATCTGTCTGGTTTGTTGTTGTAACTTGTTATTGAGTTCCATGTGCACAAGGGCTTTTCATGCACTGCGGATTTACGCAAAGTGGAGTTTTTGTCTATCACTCCCATTGCCCAGATTTAATTAGACTAAAATAGCTGAAAGTTGCAGAAGTATAACTGCTTTCCTGGACTTTGTGTAAGAGGTATAGCTAGCACCTCCTTTTGCAACGATCTGGATAGATGCGCAACAATAACCAAACGTCACCTCTTGTGCCATTATTATTATTATTATTATTATTATTATTATTATTATTATTTTACTGACACAAAACCACAGTTTAGTGTGGGGTCTGTGGAAAAAAATTATCCAAGGCCATCTTCACATGCATAAGGTATCTGCTTGCTGGGTCCCCTGGCTGCTCACACCTTTCGAGAAGCAGGAACAAGTTGAATGCTCTCAGGCTCTATTGACAATGATGTGCCATGGAAACCAGGAGGACTTTTTCAACAGACCGATCACACAGGGTGAAAGATGGATCCATCACTATGATCCTTAGACTAAAGTCCAGTCAATGCAATGGAAGCATCATGACTCACTGCCTCCAAAGAAGGCATATGCCCAACTCTTGGCTGGCAAGGTCATGCTCACAGTATTTTGGGACCAGCACGGAGTAGGATTGATGGATTTCCTAGCAAAGGGGACTATGTTCACTGGAGCATGCTATACTTCACTGTTGCGGAAATTGTGGGAGGCCATCAAAACCAAGAGACAATGTGGCATGCTCACCAAAGGAGTCCGCCTTCTGCAAGATAATGCACCAGTTCACAACTCACCTGTTGCCCAAATGGAAGCATGCACCTGTGGCTGTGAAATTCTACCACATCCCCCTTATTCATCTGACCTCGCATAATCATACTTCCACCTCTTCCCAACAATGTAGTTATTTTTGAAGGGCAAGCATTTTTCAGATGATGGTACTCTGATTTCCGAAGTCACAACGTGGCTTTTGGAGCAACCTGTTGACTTCTACAAGCGAGGTGTTTACACTTGCTTAAAAAGACGGGAGAAGTGTGTGTCCTTAGATGGCACCAATGGAAAGAAGGACTCATCACTGGGAAAGTTTCATTGCTCTCAGTCCACAGGAAGTGTGTCTGGGGAAATCTTTAATGAACACCCCTTGAATGTGATAGCCATCTCCAGTGGAATAATTTCACTGTGAACCCCTGTCTGATTCCATAGCAAGCTGGCTTCAGGAAAGGCAAAAGCTGCACATCGCATGTGTTGAACCTGACTCAGCACATAGAAGATGACTTTGAAAGGCAGCAGATCACAGGAGCTGTCTTCATAGACCTGTCAGCAGCCTATGATACTGTGAACCACCGCCTCCTCCTGAGAAAAATGTAGAATATCACAAAGGACTACCACCTCACCCGCCTCATAGGAAATCTGCTACAAAACAGGAGCTTTTTTGTTGAGTTCCAGGGCCAGAGAAGCAGATGGCGGAAACAGAAAAACGGCCTGCCTCAGGGGAGCATGCTTGCCCCATCCATGTTCAACATCTACACAAATGACCAGCCACTGCCAGAAGGGACAGAGAGTTTCATCTATGCTGATGATCGTGCCATCACCGCTCAAGCAGGGAGCTTTGAGATGGTAGAACAGAAGCTCTCCAAAGCTCTAGGTGCTCTTACTGCCTTACTCTTACAGGGAAAACAAGCTGATCCCTAATCCATCTAAAACACAGACATGTGCCTTTCACCTTAAGAACAGACAAGCATCCCGAGCTCTGAGGATCACCTGGGAAGGAATCCCACTGGAGCATTGCACCACACCCAAATACCCGGGAGTCACTCTGGACCGTGCTCTGACGTACAAGAAGCACTGCCTGAACATCAAGCAAAAGGTGGGTGCTAGAAACAATATCATATGAAAGCTGACTGACACAACCTGGGGATCACAGGTGAGATGTGTTCCACACTGGGCATGCGTAAAACAGTGGATGTGGCTCTTAATGAGACATGCCGCATTATCACGGAGTGTCTGCGCCCCACACCACTGGAGAAATTACACTGCTTAGCCGGTATTGCATCACCTGACATCTGTTGGGAAGTAGAAGCCAATAGTGAAAGGACCAAGGCAGAGACATGTCCAGCTCATCCCCTGTTTGGGTATCAGCCAGCACGTCAACGACTTAAATCTAGAAATAGTTTTCTAAGATCTACAGAGACACTCACTGGAACACCTCAGCAAGCGAGAGTCCAAAAGTGGCAGGCTCAAACCCAGAACCTCAACCAATGGCTGATACCAAATGAGAGACTCCCCCCCTGGGCACACAGAAAACTGGGCAACTTGGAAGGCGCTGAACAGACTGCACTCTGGCACCACGAGATGCAGAGCCAACCTCAAGAAATGGGGCTACGAAGTGGAATCCACGACATGTGAATGTGGAGAAGAGCAAACCACTGACCACCTCCTGCAATGCACCCTGAGCCCTGCCACATGCACAATGGAGGACCTCCTTGCCGCAATACCAGAGGCACTCCAAGTGTCCAGCTACTGGTCAAAGGACATTTCAGTCAATTACCAAACTCACAAATTTTGTATTCTGTCTGTTTGCTTTGTTCTGTTAGAAATGTAATATAATTGACTGGTTGCCCTGACACGACAAATAAACAAATAAAATACTGTGAACTTTGTGGAAGAAGGGCAATTTGGTTTAGGTCCAAATGATGTTCAAATCCATGTTTCCTCAGGTTTTCGGCTCTTAAAACTCTGGACTAATTGAGCTCTTTCCCAAGGAAGAGACCCATGAACAGGAATATCATATGGCCAGGAAAAAAATACCACCAGGAAACCTAAAGTCAGCCTTCACTTCGGGAAGGAAAGAGGGATTGAGTGGTGTTCCATCAGGGAATTCCTTCTTGGGAACAAAAACAAGACTCTTTCTCTCTTTCGCCCTTCTCCACCTCCTCTTTCTCCACCTGGACCTCTGTGGTCCCAACCAGCTGTGCTTATTTATTTCCTATGAACATTGATCTCTAAAAATAAAAATAAGGAGCCTATTATTCACATTTGGAAAGGAAGCTCAGATTCAGACTAGACTGACCAATGCACTGACTTCGCCTTATGACAACTTCTATGGTTACCCATTGTCGAGCAAACGAACCCAGAGAGTGATTCTCCCCAATGTTTCCTCTTCATCCTGGAAAGAAGTGACGAGTGGAGTGCCATAAGCAGGGTTCCATCCAGGGCCTGGTTCTGTTCAGGATCTTTATTAATGAATTAGATGAAGGGTTAGAAGGCAGGATCATCAAGTTTGCAGAGGGGACCAAATTGGGAAGGAGAGCCAATATTCTAGAAGACAGAGGCAGAATTCAAAACAATCTTAACAGATTAGAGGGATGGGCCAAAACTAACAAAATGAAGTTCAACAGGGACAAATGAAAGATACTCCACTTCGGCAGAAAAAAATGAAATGCAAAGATACAGAATGGAGGACGATGCCTGGCTCAACACCAAGGGGGGGGGGAATGGGGGGAGGAGGGTTTGTTGGGTGATACATGACTAAGGAATGTACAGAAGGTCATTTAAGGAATGCTTACTTTTGGAATAATGTATATTGAAATAAGTCCTGTATGGCAAAATTTTGTTGATTGTTGGGATGTATCAAAATAAATACATAAATAAAAACACCAGGATGTGTGGAAAAGATCTTGGAGTCCTCGTGGACAAGAAGGTGAACATGAGCCAACAATGTCATGCGGCAGCTAAAAAAGCCAATGGGATTTTGGCCTGCATAAACAGGAGTCTAGTGCCTAGATCCAGGGAAGTCATGCTACCCCTGTATTCTGCCTTGGTCAGACCACACCTGGAACCACACCGTCCAATTCTGGGCACCACCATTGAAGAGAGATGTTGACCCTACGCTGGAATATACGCTGTAACGGACTGGATGAGGGACACCAGATTGAAACTAAATCCAGACAAGACAGAGGTACTCCTGGTCAGTCAAAAGGCCGAACAGGGCATAGGGTTACAGCCTGTGCTGAATGGAGTCACACTCCCCCTGAAGGCGCAGGTTCGCAGTTTGGGAGTTCTCCTAGATTCATCGCTGAGCCTGGAGCCCCAGGTTTCGGCGGTGGTCAGGGGAGCTTTTGCACAATTAAAGCTTGTGTGCCAGCTGCGCCCGTACCTTGGGAAGTCTGACTTGGCCACGGTGGTCCACGCTTTGGTTACATCCCGTTTAGATTACTGCAACACTCTCTACGTGGGGTTGCCTCTGAAGACTTCCCGGAAGCTGCAGTTAGTCCAGCGCTCGGCAGCCAGACTACTAATGGGTGCTGGGTACAGGGAGCACACCACTCCGCTGTTACACCAGCTCCACTGGCTGCCAGTTAGCTTCTGAGCACAATTCAAAGTGCTGGTGTTAACCTAAAAAGCCCTAAATGGCCCTGTTTACCTCTCCGAACGTATTCTCCCCTATGAACCATCAAGATTATTAAGATCGTCTGGAAAGGCCCTGCTCTCAGTCCCACCGGCCTCGCAAGCGCGTCTGGTGGGGACGAGGGACAGGGCCTTCTCGGTGGTGGCCCCTCAACTCTGGAACTCTCTTCCACCGGAGATCAGAACCGCCCCTTCTATCCTGACATTCAGGAAGCAGGTGAAGACATGGTTATGGAGACAGGCATTCGACGAGTGAGCCAACACCCTGAGATATGGATGGAAGATGATGTATAATCGATCTTAGTGGGACGACTGACCATTGTATTTATTGAATGTAATTGTTGTTTTAATGTTTTATTGTAATTTGAAGTGTGATGTTTTATTGACCGTATGCGATATTATGGTTAGAAACCGGTCTGAGTCCCTCAAGAGAGGTGAGAAGGTCGGTATATAAAACGTTTAAATAAATAAATAAATAAATAAATAAAAATATGTCCAGAGAAGGAAGACTAAAATGATCAATGGCCAGCCTGCCAAGGCAACAGAGGAGTCTTGCTAGCAGCTACCAGAGCCGAGGATACAGAAGACAGACCAGCAAAGAGAGAGAGAAGAAGACAAGTTGTTGCTTTTAATGTTAAGCTGCTTTGAGTCTCCTTGTGGAGAGAAAAACCTGGGTATAAATAATAATAATAATAATAATAATAATAATAATAATAATAATAACTGTCAACTGCAAAAGGCCACCTTACTTGGATCTGCACGCATCATTCAAAAATACATCACACATTCCTAGACGCTTGGGAAGTGTTCAACTTGTGATTTTGTGATACGAAATCCAACATATAGATCTCGTTTGCTGTGACATTTTGGACATTTTGGGCTAGGTGGTGAATGGTTACAGAACGATTTGCTGGATGGTGTGTTCATCAATAGCGGAGTGGGGTCTCCCTGGAATTGGAGCTGTTTCCACCAAAGTCCGACCACATTGGAATGGATGGTGCCAGTTCTTGACTCGATCACCATAAATCTCTTTCATCTCATCAAACGTCTCTTTGATGTGCGGTCTTTCAAGGAAAGGAACTTGAGGACTGCTCTGTCTTCCATACTGGGTCCATTCTCAAACCTCACACTGCTTCAGTACCTGTCAAATCAAGACTGTTATCAGTTCTGAGCTGTAAATTGGCACGTAACCTATAAAGACTTATATCATTACATATGTGCAGTTTCAGCGTCCTGTGATAAATAGAAGTGAGTCAGAGGAAATCTCGTGTTTGGGGAAATATGGACTTAAACATCATCTGGACATCATCTGGACCTAAACCAAGTTGCCCTTCTTCCATAAAGTTTGGCATGAAATTATTCCACCGGAGATGGCTATCACATATAGTATTTCTGTTCTGTCTTCCAGGAACTTGGTTTGCATTGCCCTTTAGATTACTCACCGGAGCATCTTACAGGGAGCATACCACCCCCCTGCTATGTCAGCTCCACTGGCTGCCGATCCAATTCCAAGCACAATTCAAAGTGCTGGTTTTGACCTACAAAACCCTTTACGGCTCCGGCCCAGCATACCTGTCCGAACGTATCTCCTTCTACGTCCCACCTTGGAGTTTAAGATCTGCTGGGGAGGCCCTGCTCTCGGCCCCAAGCGAGACTGGTGGGGACGAGGGACAGGGCCTTCTCGGTGGTGGCCCCTCACCTGTGGAATGCACTCCCCGGGGAGATTAGGTCATCAACATCCCTCCTTGCTTTCAGAAGGAAGCTAAAAACCTGGATGTGGGACCAGGCCTTCGGGTAAGCTGGTAGATGGACAAAGACAACCAATGATAACCAGAGTAGGAAAGGATAATGACAATGCTAGATGGATTACAGACTATGAATTGGTGAACACTGACCACAAGATGATTTTATTGCTGCTAGTATACTGTTGGATTGTTTTAATTAGTTATAACTGTTGACATTATATGGTAAATTTGTGTATTGTATATTGTACTGTATTTTGTGAATTGTTAGGCATCGAATTGTGCCTTTTGTAAGCCTCCCTGAGTCCCCCCTAGGGGGTTGAGAAGGGCGGGGTAGAAGCACCCCAAATAAATAAATAAATAAATTTCTAAAAGATAGCAGCTCAGGGTTAAGGTAAAAGATCCCAGGATTTTTCTACCATTGGGGAATGTTAACTTGGCAGTGGTCATTGCTAATAGTCAACATGGATTTATAAAAAACAAGTCATGCCAGACTAATCTGATCTCTTTTTTCGATAGAGTTACAAGCTGGGTAGATGCGGGGAATGCCGTGGATGGAGCGTACCTGGATTTCAGGAAGGCCTTTGACAAGGTCCCCCATGACCTTCTGGCAAGAAAACTAGTCCAATGTGGGTTAGGCAAAACTACGGTGAGGTGGATCTGTAATTGGTTAAGTGGACAAACCCAGAGGGTGCTCACCAATGCTTCCTCTTCATCCTGGAAAGGAGTGACGAGTGGAGTGCCGCAGGGTTCCGTCCTGGGCCCGGTCCTGTTCAATATCTTTATTAATGACTTAGATGAAGGGTTAGAAGGCAGGATCACGAAGTTTGCAGACGACACCAAATTGGGAGGGATAGCCAATACTCCAGAGGACAGGAGCAGGATTCAAAACAATCTTGACAGATTAGAGAGATGGGCCAAAACTAACAAAATGAAGTTCAACAGTGACAAATGCAAGATACTCCACTTTGGCAGGAAAAACGAAATGCAAAGATACAGAATGGGGGACGATGCCTGGCTCGAGAGCAGGATGTGTGGAAAAGATCTTGGAGTCCTCGTGGACAGGAAGTTAAACATGAGCCAACAATGTGATGTGGCGGCAAAAAAAGCTAATGGGATTTTGGCCTGCATCAATAGGAGCATAGTGTCTAGATCTAAGGAAGTAATGCTACCCCTCTATTCCGCTTTGGTTAGACCACACCTGGAATATTGTGTCCAATTCTGGGCCCCACAATTGAAGAGAGATATTGACAAGCTGGAATGTGTCCAGAGGAGGGCGACTAAAATGATCAAGGGTCTGGAGAACAAGCCCTATGAGGAGCGGCTTAAGGAGCTGGGCATGTTAGCCTGAAGAAGAGAAGGCTGAGAGGAGATATGGTAGCCATGTATAAATATGTGAGAGGAAGCCACAAGGAGGAGGGAGCAAGCTTGTTTTCTGCTTCCCTGGAGACTAGGACGCGGAACAACGGCTTCAAACTACAAGAGAGGAGATTCCATCTGAACTTGAGGAAGAACTTCCTGACTGTGAGAGCCGTTCAGCAGTGGAACTCTCTGCTTCGGAGTGTGGTGGAGGCTCCTTCTTTGGAAGCTTTTAAACAGAGGCTGGATGGCCATCTGTCAGGGGTGATTTGAATGCAACATTCCTGCTTCTTGGCAGGGGGTTGGACTGGATGGCCCATGAGGTCTCTTCCAACTCTTAGATTCTATGATTCTATGAAGGAAAAGGGGAAGGAAAGTTCATCTATATCGTTTCACAAGTTGACTGTTTGTGTTTGTAACTTCATCAAGCTGTGTCAAGTCTGTCAAGGACTTTGAGAAATTTATTTATTTATTTATTTACATCACTTATATCCCGCCCATATCAGCCCGCAGGCGACTCAGGGCGGTCTACATATCGGCACAATTCGATGCCATCAATACAATACAAAAGCAAAAACAATTAAGTGCAATTATACAAAAAAGACAGTGCAATGACAATTTAAAAAGAGCTATATCCTCTCATTCCAATCCTCGTCCTTTTCATCGTCTTGGCCGTTCCTGGGTCATTCTCCATCTCAAGCTTGACTATCTATTCCGGGGTTCCGAATGCCTGCTCGAAGTAAATAAAGAAATAAATGTTCTGTTTGATGTTCAAATCTGGACTGGCCTCAGTTGCTGGGAATTCTGAGCTTCTAAGTAAGGCACTCACAGTTCACCCGGATAGAGAGAGAAGCACATCTTAGTTTTAACTTTATAGTGTCTGGGTGTGACGACACAATTTAACCTTGTATATTTACTGCATTTCTATCCCACTTTTCTCCATACAATACCAACTTTTAAAAAAGCAAGCAACTCAGAGCCAAAATTGTGTCCGATTCGACGCTTGCCATAAAGCAACCAACTCCGTTTCTTCGCTGGCTGCGAATTTCAAAATCAACTTGTGCTCCTTTTCTCAACTTTTTCTTTCCCCTTTCCTTTCTTTCCTCTTTTAAAGTAGCTTCACCTTAACTGAAGCAGACATTGAGATTGTAATTATGGGAACCTCTCTCTGTGTGTCTCTCTCTCTCTCTGGAGTAGATTTGTAAGATCTGGGCTTGAATTACTTGAAATTAGCAAGGCTAATTTTAATGTCACCATTCAGAAGGGCTTCTGATTTGGAATTTCTTAATGGCCTTTGCGAGGGGGAAAAGGAGCCTTTATGCCCGGCACAATCTCGGCTTCATTCTTACCTCAATTCCTTCTCCTCGGTCCCCCTGAATGCCCTTGTTTTGTAGCCAACACAAACTTTGTCCCATAAAATAATGTCAGGGACTCCGGGGCCTGAAAAGAGCTTAGCTGTTCCTTTGCTCCTGTTATTTTAAAGCAGAAATAACTTTGGTTTTTTTCTCTCCTTCTCCTTCTTTCTTCTTTCTCCCAATGAGGAGACAAAGCCCTGAAATGCAAAGTACGTTGGGCACCCCGGCTTCCCGTGAAAAGGGGCCTTCAAATATTCAGTGCGGCAAGTAATGGACTTATTAGAGGGATGAAAGGAGGGCTTTTCAAGGGAAAGGGGCTCCGGCGCTTTGGTCCTGTCATATCAATGATCTTGCTCCAGCATTTCATTCTGTTTACATGGCTTTCAAAGGTTTCCCCCTGCCGCCTCCAGCCGCCCCCGAAGACTGACACTTGTAAAAATGCTCATTTATGTATGGTAATGCGCAAAAGGGCTGCAGCATTGTGGAGCATGAGCTGGGAGAAGAAGTGGGACTCGAAGGAAAAGAAGCGGCACAAGGCACCCGGGCAACCATTTCCAACAAGGGCCGCTCCCTTCAAGGAAAACAACATGGCCCCTAGAATCATAGAGACCTCATGGGCCATCCAGTCCAACCCCCTGCCAAGAAGCAGGAATATTGCATTCAAAGCACCCCTGACAGGTGGCCATCTAGCCTCTGTTCAAAAGCTTCCAAAGAAGGAGCCTCCACCACACTCCGGGGCAGAGAGTTCCACTGCTGAATGGCTCTCACAGTCAGGAAGTTCTTCCTCTTGTTCAAATGGAATCTCCTCTCTTGTAGTTTGAAGCCATTGTTGAGAAGCTGGAATATTGCATTCAAATCACCCCTGACAGATGGCCATCCAGCCTCTGTTTAAAAGCTTCCAAAGAAGGAGCCTCCACCACACTCCGGGGCAGAGAGTTCCACTGCTGAACGGCTCTCACAGTCAGGAAGTTCTTCCTCTTGTTCAAATGGAATCTCCTCTCTTGTAGTTTGAAGCCATTGTTGAGAAGCTGGAATATTGCATTCAAAGCACCCCTGACAGATGGCCATCCAGCCTCTGTTTAAAAGCCTCCAAAGAAGGAGCCTCCACCACACTCCGGGGCAGAGAGCTCCACCACTGAACGACTCTCAGAAAGTTCTTCCTCGTGTTCAGATGAAATCTCCTGTCTTGTAGTTTGAAGCCATTGTTCCACGTCCTAGTCTCCAGGGAAGCAGAAAACAAGCTTGCTCCCTCCTCCCTGTGGCTTCCTCTCACATATTTATACATGGCTATCATATCCCCTCTCAGCCTTCTCTTCTTCAGGCTAAACATGCCCAGCTCCTTAAGCCACTCCTCATAGGGCTTGTTCTCCAGACCTTTTATCATTTTAGTCGCCCTCCTCTGGACGCATTCCAGCTTGTCAATATCTCTCTTGAATTGTGGTGCCCAGAATTGGACACAATATTCCAGGTGTGGTCTAACCAAAGCAGAATAGAGGGATAGCATGACTTCCCTAGATCTAGGCTCCTATTGATGCAGGCCAAAATCCCATTGGCTTTTTTTGCCGCCACATCACATTGTTGGCTCATGTTTAACTTGTTGTCCACGAGGACTCCAAGATCTTTCTCACACGTACTGCTCTCGAGCCAGGCATTGTCCTCCATTTTGTATCTTTGCATTTCGTTTTTCCTGCCAAAGTGGAGTATCTTGCATTTGTCGCTGTTGAACTTCATTTTGTTAGTTTTGGCCCATCTCTCTAATCTGTCAAGATCGTTTTGAATCCTGCTCCTGTCCTCTGGAGTATTGGCTCTCCCTCCCAATTTGGTGTCGTCTGCAAACTTGATGATCATGCCTTCTAGCCCTTCATCTAAGTCATTAATAAAGATGTTGAACAGGACCGGGCCCAGGACAGAACCCTGTTTGTGGCACTTCACTCGTCACTTCTTTCCAGGATGAAGAGGAAGCATCGGTGAGCACCCTCTGGGTTCGTCCATTTAACCAATTCCAGATCCACCTCAGCGTAGTCTTGCCCACATTGGACTAGTTTCCTTGCCAGAAGGTCATGGGGGACCTTGTCGAAGGCCTTACTGAAATCCAGGTACGCTACATCCACGGCATTCCCCGCATCTACCCAGCTTGTAACTCTATCGAATTCTAACTCTAACGCTCAGACTCTTTGCGCCCCTTCACATTCGAATGAAAGTGCAAGAGAGCATTTCAGGCACATCTGGATGGACATTGCATGCCATAGACGTGGTTGCAGGGCGCATCTAAATCCCATGCGCTAAAGCAGTATTTCTCAACCTTCCTAATGTCGTGACCCCTTAATACAGTTCCTCATGTTGTTGTGACCCCCAGGAGCGGCTCAACCCATTACGCAAAGTAAGCATTTGCAGTCTAGTTGGTTTTGCCCAACTTTTGCTCTTTAGGCGCTCTTCGGGGAAAATAGACCTTGACATATGCGAGTTGTAGTTACTGGGATGTATAGTTCACCTACAATCAAAGAGCATTCTGAACTCCACCAATGATGGAATTAAACCAAATATGGCACACAGAACTCCCACGACGAACGAAAAATATATATCAGTGATTGGTTGGCGGGGGGGGCAGAATACTGTTTGCTTACCATTGAAAATTACCTAGATTGCATTGGAGTGCATTATATGGGATTAGAATATTATATGGATCTAGACTGAATTGAAGCGCATGATACAGGTCTAGACTGCAATGAAGTGCATTATATGGGTCTAGATTGCATTGAACGGCATTATATGGGTCTAGATTGCATTGAACGGCATTATATGGGTCTAGATGGAATTGAACTGCATTATATGGGTGTCTACACTGATTATATAATACAGTTCCAAACTGCATTCTGTGGCAATGTGGGCCCAGCCGTAGCACAATGTCTGCACCATCCTGGCTGTCCTTCAGCACAATTAAAGACACTTTATTTATCATTCCTGGCCCGTTGCATCAGATCCTTGGGTGGCCGGCCATAAAATTGGCTTCAACTATTTAGAACTGGGAACCGTAACAATCTGCCACAATAAAAATAATTCAAAACATGCTGCGAGCATAGGGAACAATTGGATCATGTCAGCTGTTATATGCACAACGTCTTGGATGGAATCACTGGGCCTCGGAAGACCTTTGATCAAAAGCCAGATTTGAACTTGGTACCAGAATGGAACAAACAGCCTCAGGCCCTTTCCTTTTCCCTCGCAGCTGCTTAAGGAAGGGGCCTGAGGCTGTTAGGAATTGTGGGAGTTGGAGTCCAAAATACCTGGATGGATGCAAGTCTGCCCATGCCTGCTCTAGTCTTTTCAACATTGCATCGGAGTCTCAGATAACTTCCTGGAACAGGGATGTTTCTCTGTTACGGGCTTCTCTGTGATGTTGCTGCTTTTCTGACATTCCTGGGAAGGAGAAGAGACAGAGCCACCCACGATGGTCCTCCCAGTCTCCTCAGTGTGAGAGAGGGACCTGCTTGAAAGGGGAGCTGGGAGGGGCTCAACCACACGATCCGGGCGATGCCACAGGTGCCGGATTCAACATGCAGGATAATTGCAGCTGGCACCCATTGCAGCACCAACGCCCTGCCGTTTTGGAGACAGAGGACGAGCAAAGGAAACACAACCATAATATGGCTCTTTACGGAGACCCTGCAGGGATCCTGGTCTGCTTTCGACACGCCTGGAATGCCGTGTCCAGTTCTGGGCCACACAATTGAAGAGAGATATTGACTCTGAGATGGAAGGGAACCAAAAGGATCAAAGGTCTGGAGAACACGAATCTCTATGAGGAGTGTCTTAAAGAGAGTGTCTGTTTAGCTCCAGAAGAGACTGGAGAGCCATGTTTACATCTTTAAAGTAGGCCATAAGGAAAATGGAGCTTCCTTTCTGCTGTTCTGAAGACTAGAACTCAATGGAGCCATGGGTTCAAATTACAGGAAAGGAGATTCCACCTGAACATGATGAAGAACTTCCTGAGCTGTTCAGCAGTGGAACTCTCTGCCTCGGAGTCCATTGCAAGTTCCTTCCTTGGAGGCTTTTGAACAGAGGCTGGATCTCTGTCAAGTGAGATTTGATTGTGCTTTTCCTGCCTGGCAGAAAGGGGTTGGGCTAGGTTTCCTTTAGAGGTCCCTTCCAACTCTGTGTCATATGTTCTGCTGTTGATGGTTGGTGATGGAAGGGTTAATGTGAGTATTAGTTTTAGAGGGAGTAAGTGGGAGTTCATGGGTGAAAGCAATTAGGGGTGGAGGTGTGCAGGAGATGGGTTGCAGCTAAATAAGGAACTAACCTTGAGAATGATCTTCGGGAGAAAAGTATTTGTTGCATTTTGGTGGTGGATGCTGCTGGTTTTCCCCCCAGGTCTGTTGGATTTTTCGGTATCCTGACCTGTCTCCTGTAATCTTGGAATCCTGGAACCTTGAACCTTTGGACTGGTTTTTGACTACGGTATAGACTCCCTGGACTTTGTTTATTGAACTCTCTGCATTTGACCACTGGACTGGACCCTTTTGACTATGGAGTTGTTTTTGCTGTCAGTTTTTGTTTATTCTATGTTTTATATTTTGGACTATAAAAGCAGCCAGCAAGTAAGTGCTGTTTTAATTAAACCGTTTGTTAAAACTGGGAGTTTGATTCATCTCTACCTAAATAAGGCAGAGCCCTGGCAATGTGATACTCTGTGAGTCTATGATTGTAGGTCAGACTCTGCTTTGCTCAGAGTCAAAAGGGTCCCCAAGTACTATCCAGTCCAACCCCCTTCTGCCATGCAGGAAGATATAACTAAACCACTCCCGACAGATTGTCATCCAGCTTCTGTTTTAAAACTCTCAGAGAAGGATATGGCGGAATGAAAATTATGTGTACTTCACGTCTTTACCAATCCACACACTGTCTTGCTAGAGGAAAGATATGCCACACAGATTATCAATAAAGAATAAGGTGTTTACTCTTTGTTATTCAGGGCAACATATATACAGCCGCGAGAACAGTTGCTTTGACTCACACAATGCCCTTTGAGAGAGATTCAAATGGTCCTTTGGTGTCCATGTAAAGGATCCTCTTCTGGCAGCCAAGAAGCAAAAATACAAAATTGTCTTGGCAAGCTCCTGCACAGAAAACTTAAACATGTAACTGTTGCCAAAAGCTCCCAGGCTCGGCTAGCTTCTGTGTGTGGCTCAACTACTCACCTTTGTGCTTTGCATTTTTAATTTAACACACTCACCAACTGATTTTTTTTTTTTTTTTGGACACCACCAAACTTTCAGGCAGCAGCCACTCTTACTCTTAGGAAGTGCTTCCTAAGTTTTAGGTGGAGTCTCTTTCCCTGATGCTCCAGAGCATCCAACAACAAGCTGGCTTCTATGGGAGATCCTCTGAGATTTGTAGACATGGCTGTCATCGTGTCCTGTCTCATCCGTCTCTTCGTATCCAGATCTCACCTGGAATCCTGTGCAGGGTTCTGGGCTCCATGGCTCACGAAGGACACACATGGATTCAGAAGAGCATAGATCCTCACTGTTTGGAATGAGGCCATGTTGTCCAGTGATGCCTCACTGAGGACTAGACTCTTGGACTAAATCTAGATGGTTGGTGGTCCAAAGACATTTGTCACTTGGTAGACTGTGACATCGGGAATATGTGGATGGTTATTTTTATTTATTTGTCATGTCAGAGCAGCCAGTCCATTATATTACATTTCTAACATAACAAAGCAAACAAACAGATAAAATACAACATTTGTGAGTTTGGTAGTTGATTAAATGTCCTTTGACCAGTATCTGGCCACTTGGAATGCTTCTGATGTTGCTGCAAGAAGGTCCTCCATTGTGCATGTGGCAGGGCTCAGGTTGCGTTGCAGCAGGTGGTCTGTGGTTTGCTCTTCTCCACACTCGCATGTCGAGGATTCCACTTTGTAGCCCCATTTCTGAAGGTTGGCTCTGCATCTCGTGGTGCCAGAGCACAGTCTGTTCAGTGCCTTCCAGGACGCCCAGTCCTCTGTGTGCCCAGGAGGGAGTCTCTCATTTGGTATCAGCCATTGGTTGAGGTTCTGGGTTTGAGCCTGCCACTTTTGGACTCTCGCTTGCTGAGGTGTTCCAGCGAGTGTCTCTGTAGATCTTAGAAAACTATTTCTAGATTTAAGTCGTTGACGTGCTGGCTGATACCCAAACAGGGGATGAGCTGGAGATGTCTCTGCCTTGGTCCTTTCACTATTGGCTGCTACTTCCCGACGGATGTCAGGTGGTGCAATACCGGCAAAGCAGTGTAATTTCTCCAGTGGTGTAGGGCGCAGACACCCCGTGATAATGCGGCATGTCTCATTAAGAGCCACATCCACTGTTTTAGCGTGGTGAGATGTGTTCCACACTGGGCATGCATACTCAGCAGCAGAGTAGCACAGCGCAAGGGCAGATGTCTTCACTGTATCTGGTTGTGATCCCCAGGATGTGGATGGTGACAGAAAGCAGAAAGAAGAAGTAATAATAATAGTAATAGTAATAATAATAATAATAATAATAATAATAATAATACTCCTAATCTCACAATTGTCTTAAAAAAACAAAGTATGGATTGTCGGTGTTGATATCCCAGGCGACAACAGGATTGAAGATAAACAACTGGAAAAGTTGACACGATATTGAACTGCAAAGACTCTGGCACAAGCCAGTCAAGGTGGTCCCAGTGGTGATCGGCACACTGGGTTCAGTGCCTAAAGACTTTGGCCTGCACTTAAACACAATCGGCGCTGACAAAATTACCATCTGCCAGCTGCAGAAGGCCACCTTATTGGGATCTGTACGCATTATTCGCCGATACATCACACAGTCCTAGATACTTGTGAAGTATCTGACGTGTGATCCAATACAACAGCCGGCAGAGTGTCTGCTGTGGACTCGCTTGTTGTGTTTCTAATAATAATAATAATAATAATAATAATAATAATAAGAGGAAGTCAGGTCACAATGCCAGATATTTGGGTTTCAAAACAAACTGTCATTGCCGGATATCATTAGGGACGGAGATGACTGCTTTTGCTCTCTGTTGGAGCCACACAGACCTATATATGTTGCCTTGGCGGTTACGGCACATGTTAAGGAGGGGATAAGCTCCGGCACAAAGATGGAAGGAGCCCAGGCCTTTTCCCGGAGAACAAACGTTCTGTCCAACTTTGAGGTCCTCTGTGCCAGACGGTCTCTTGGCATCTCCTTCAGAGGCCGAGATGCCTGGCATGGAGAGGGAACTCTCTGGTGCAGTTGCATTCCTCCGTCGGCTGGCCAGCTGCCATCCCCACATTGCATTGTAGTCTTTGAAGTCCCTCTCGATTTGCTCGCAAGGTACTGCTCCTGTCCTTTGAGCATGACTTTTGGGAGAACGTTGCTCAGGCCAGAAATAGCCCTGCTGCCGCCGAAGGCTCCCAAACATCACTGGTTGGAACCCTATACTCAAGTATAAGCTCCTCCATTTGAGTCTTTTTTGTGGGTTGCACAGAGTTCAAGGTTTTAGAAATTGGGTTTCACAGGTGGCGGATATCGATGCAGGTGTTTATGAACATTCGGTTGGGTATTTGATTGGATAATTTCCCCATGTAAGGCAAGGACTCTGCAGCAGAAACACTATGTATGTTCACTTGGGGAGATTTATGCTGTGCAACCCTGATGCAGGAGCCTATATTTTTGCCCAAGCATCTTTCCTTCCATCTTTCTGTCTATCTATTCACCAAAATATCTATCTATCCATCTGAATACCTATGTATTCATCCATCCAGCTATCCATCCATCCATCCACCTGACTATATATCTATCCAACCAATTATCTATCCATCAATCCATTTGATTATCGATCTATCCACCCATCCCCAGCCTAGATAGATAGATAGATAATAAGATGGATTGATAGATAATAACATTTATCTATCTATCTATCTATCCATCCATCCATCCCCAGCTTAGATAGATAGATAGATAGATAGATAGATAGATAGATAGATAGATAGATAGATAGATGATCAAATGGATGATTAGGTTATCTATCTATCTATCTATCTATCTATCTATCTATCCATCCATCCATCCATCCATCCATCCATCCATCCATCTATCCATCCATCCTCAGCTTAGATAAATAGATAGATAGATAGATAGATAGATAGATAGATAGATAGATAGGTAGATAGGTAGATAATCAGATGGATGGATAATCCAATCTATTTATCTTTCTCCAGCCTAGATAGACAGACAGACAGACAGACAGACGGACGGATGGATGGATAATCGGATAGATAATCAGATCATCTGTCTGTCTGTCTATCTATCTATTGATCTATCTGTCTGTCTGTCTGTCTATCTATCCATCTCCAGCTTAGATAGATAGATAGATAGATAGATAGATAGATAGATAGATGATCAGATGGATGGATAGGTTATCTATCTATCTATCTATCTATCCATCCATCCATCCATCCATCCATCCCCATCTTAGATGATAGATAGATAGATAGATAATCAGATGGATGGATATTCAAATCTATCTATTTATCTTTCTCCAGCCTAGATAGACAGACAGACAGATGGATGGATGGATAATCGGATAGATAATCAGATCATCTTTCTGTCTGTCTGTCTATCTATCTATCTATCTATCTATCTATCTATCTATCGATTGATCTATCTATTTAACCATCTGACAACATATTTATCTGTCCTTCAGACTATCCATCCATTTGAATATTTATCTGTCAATTGATCCATCCATCAAACTATTCATCTATCTATCTATCTGACTATGTATGTATCCATCCTTCTTATCTATCTGTCCATTCATTTGACTGACTATCTAACTATCGTATCTATCCATCCATCCACCCACCCCCGGCCTAGATAGATAGATACGATAGTTAGATAAATAGATAGATACGATAGATAAGATAGATAGATGAATAATCTGACGGATGAATAACCAATTCTATCTATCTATCTATCTATCTATCTATCTATCTATCTATCTATTCACCCATCCCCAGTCTAGATAGATAGATAGATAGATAGATAGATAGATAGATAGATGAATAACCAATTCTATCATTCTATCTATCTATCTATCTATCTATCTATCTATCCACCCGTCCCCAGGATAGATAGATAGATAGATAGATAGATAGATAGATAGATATGATAGATGGATGGATGGATGCATGGATGGATGGATGGATAATCTGATGGATGGATAGATAATCAAATCTATCTATCATCTATCCACCAAGTATATCTATTCATCCATCTATCCATCTGATTATCTTTTTATTTAACTGCGTATTTTAGGATTGCCAGCACAGAATCATCCCAAGCCAAATCCTGAAACTCAGAGAAGGTTTCAGCTGATGACACTCCTTGTGCATTAAATAGCAACCACAGATAATCACAGCTTGCCATTCAAAAACACAAACAAACCTATTTATGACAAAATCTTTGTGCCAGATCCTGTGGGACCCTGAGATCTGCCACCCTAGAGTTGGAAGAGACCCCAAAGAGGGCCATCCAGTCCAACCCACTTCTGCCAGGCAGGAAGACAGACTCCAGGCCCTCCCAGCAGATGGCCATCCAGCCCCTCTTTTGTGAGACAACACATTATCTGGCTTAGGATTCTCAATGTGTAGTGGAAGTAGAAATCCTGGGATTGTATAGGATCAAAGGCCCCCAAATCATCCCATTCTCTTCTCTTTCTGACTTTCGCTGTCCTTGGAGAGGCTGGAATGAGGCCTCTTTGACAGAGGCTCATACCTGGAAAGCTTGTCCCGAGATGAGAGGCATAATTCAAATTGTTTTGCTGGAATGTCCCCCTTCCCTCCCTGTCCCTTTTCTTTTTGCTGACATCGAAAGCACATATTTGCAGGTTTACAGCTGTTGGTCGGAGTCATGCGGCTGGCATGTTGGAACCAAACCACAAGGACGCAAGTGTGGATGGGGGTCAATCTGTGTATATTTTTGTTCCCTGGATCACTGGAAACAAAGCCAAACTGGGGACAAAGTTGCTCGTATAGGCAAGTTTCGCTTTTGCAGAATGGCTCAGTGCTGTGGGATCCTGGGAGCTGCAGTTTGGCGGGGCAGCAGCACTCCGTGGCAGAGACAGGCCTTGCCAAACTGCAGCTTCCAGGATTGTCTTGCATTAATTCTGCCTTATGGATGTATCTAAAAAAGGGATTTAGGCACGTATGATTCAGGCCTACCACTCCCAGCATGCCCCAAGCACTGGCGATATTGGAAAATACAGTTCAAGGGAGTAACCCTGTGTGACGAGGTCCCTAATTTGTAGAGTTTGTAAAGGAGCCACCACTTTGTAAGGGTTTATTAATTTGATAGCGTAGCTAATAGCTAGTGATATTGACTTGGTCTCTTTAATGTGTAGCGTGACTTAACTTGGAAAAAACAGTAACAAGTTTATTGAAATGTATAAGGAGCTTGATGGTTTCAATGTTTCTTAACTCTTAGAGGCACATATCTTCATAGGTTACATTTATAACGTTTCTTAAACAACTCTGGAAAGGACTCTTCCTTCCACTAAACAGGTTTCAAACTTATGTTTCTTCAGACTGTGTTTCTTTCCTTAATAGATTACTTCAGTTACAAGCTTATTCTTTCTTTGTGATGTTTCTGTTGCAATAGAGATTCTCACTGGGTTTCTCTCACCCGTTCTATCGTACACTAACTATTAATATGAATAAGTCAACTTGACTTATTTAAACTACTCAGGCTAAAAGCCAAACCCGTCCTGATTCTCACTACTATAGAATCAGCCACTCCTACAGTTCACAGACTATAGACTAACCCACTGGTTCTCAACACCCACTAGAACCAGCCTCTCCTGTAGTTCGCTGACTACAGACTGACTGTTTTAAAATGGCTGCCCTGCCAAGTGGTAGTTGGCTCCGCCCCTGTTTCCATGGTAACCCAGCTCAACATGAGCTGAGCTGGCTACCATTCCCCTTAGTTATGCAACTTTAAATACTTACCCTTTAAACATCTATCTATAATTATACATAACTACAAGTTACAATTTTACACTTCACCACACCCTGGGAAATGTAGTTTTCCAAGGTCTTAGCAATCTCTGCCAAAGGGTGCATCTGTACTGCAGAATGAATGCTGATTGACCACACTTGAACTGTCCTGGCTCAATAGAAAAATGGGAGTTGCAGTTTGACAAAATCATTTGCCTTCCCTGCCATTGAATGCTCGTACCTTGCCAAACTACAGATCCCAATCTACCATAGCATTGAGCCTTGGCAATTCAATTGGTGCCAAACTGCATTCATTCCACAGCTCTCGTTCCGAGGGTCATCATAAATACACATATTAAAAACTGGACGACAAGATAGCTAAAAACACATCATTATAATTATAAACGTTATATAAAATAAACATTATTACAATGTGTTTCTACAAAATACATACATTGAAATACACAGAACAAAGATTAGAATAGAATAGCATACTAATATAATCCTAATCTATATAAATAAAAATGTAATGTTCGTTTGTGGGATTAACAGAACTCAAAAACCACTGGATGAATTGACACCAAATTTGGACACAAGACACCTAACAACCCAATGTATGGCCTTCACTCAAAAAATTGATTTTGTCATTTGGGAATTGTAGTTGCTGGGATTTATAGTTCACCTACAATCGCAGAGCATTCTGAACCCCACCAGCGATGGAATTGAACCAATCTTGGCACACAGAACTCCTACAGCCAACAGAAAATACTGGAAGGGTTTGGTGAGCAGTGTCCTTTGGTTTTAGAGTTGTAGTTCACCTACATCCAGAGAGCACTGCGGACTCATACAATGATGGATCTGGACCAAACTTGGCACAAATACTCAGTATGCCCAAATGTGAACACTGGTAGAGTTTGGGGAAAATAGAATCTTGATATTAGGGCGTTGCAGTTGCTGGGATTTATAGTTCACCTACAATCACAGAGCATTCTGAATCCCACCAACGGTAGAATTGGGCCAAACCTCCCACACAGAACCCCCATGTGGGTCACAGCAACGCGTGGCAGGGGACGGCTAGTATACTAATATAATCCTAATATAATAATATAATTTTAATATAATAATATCCTAATATAATAATATTAATGGAATCCTAATATAATATTACTATTCTAATTTAATAATAATATAATTATAATAATTTCATTTCATACCCAAGTGTAAAATTCATGATTAAAACCGAGTGACATGGAGCCATGGCAGCCCAAGCGGTGCCAAGCGGCATTCATTCCTCAGTTCTAGTTCTATAGACCTCTCTCGCCACCACTTCTCCACCTCTTTTCTCATGTTTTCTCCTTCCCTTTGTTTTTCTAGAGCTGGCCTATGACTTGGACGCGGAGGATATCCCTTCCAACAAGCAGCGTTTGAACCAGCAAAGCAAAGAGGCTTCGGCAGGTCACGGTTTGGGCTCCGGTGGCACAAGGCCAGCCGTTGACTCTATGGCCGCTGCCATAATCATGCTGTCTTTTCTGCTGACCAAATGACCGACGACTCTTCTTGACCAAGATTTGGTTCCTTCCCCTCTGCCCTTCTTTTTTACAAACTCTTCTTTCTCGGGAGGCATGTGGAACGAATCGCTCCCGAAAGTTTCAAGTTTTTCACAAAATACCATTAAAATGAAGGGAAGGGAGGGTCTGGGGCTTGTTTTGAGCAGAACAAGGCTCAACTCTTTTAATTTGGGGGGAAAATATCTTGTTTAAAGATTTTAAAAAAAGGAAAATACCAAGTTGAAATGAATTGAGCCGGATGGGGGAAAGATACTTGGGAATAAAAGTCATGGTTCCAATGGATATATCTCTATATGAGTCTTCTGCTTTGCCTTCCAAGGGGTTTGCTCCAAGGTCTACATCAGGCCTGGGCAAACTTGGGCCCTCCAGGTGTTTTGGACTTCAACTTCCACAATTCCTAACAGTTACAAATTGTGGGAGTTGGTCCAAAACACTCAGAGGGCCTAAGTTTGCCCAGGCCTGGTTGAGATCCTCCTGTGTTGTTATCAATATGTGTCATAACTTGGTATTGCAACAGGTCGATTTGGAGATTTGTTACCCGATGTAGCCACTTAGAGGCTACATAAGATTGTAGCCATTCCTCCCTTTCTTTTCTTTCTTTCTTTCTTTCTTTCTTTCTTTCTTTCTTTCTTTCTTTCCTCCCTCCCTCCCTCCCTCTCCTTTTCCTTCTCCCACTTGCTTGCCTGCCTTCTTTCCACTTCCTCCGTCCCTCCCTCCCTCTCCTTTTCCTTCTCCCACTTGCCTGCCTGCCTTCTTTCCACTTCCTCCCTTCCTTCCTCCCTCCCTCTCCTTTTCCTTCTCCTGCTTGCCTGCCGGTCTTCTTTCCCCTTCCTTCCTTCCTTCCTTCCTTCCTTCCTTCCTTCCTTCCTTCCTTCCTCCCCCTTCCTTCCTCCCCCCCTCCATTTCCTTCTCCCACTTGCCTGCCTGCCTTCTTTCCACTTCCTCCGTCCCTCCCTCCCTCTCCTTTTCCTTCTCCTGCTTACCTGCCTGCCTTCTTTCCACTTCCTCCCTCCCTCCCTCTCCTTTTCCTTCTCCCCCTTGCCTGCCTGCCTTCTTTCCACTTCCTCCCTCCCTCCCTCCCTCCCTCCCTTCCTCCCTCTCCTTTTCCTTCTCCCCCTTGCCTGCCTGCCTTCTTTCCACTTCCTTCCTTCCTCCCTCCCTCTCCTTTTCCTTCTCCCCCTTGCCTGCCTGCCTTCTTTCCACTTCCTTCCTCCCTCCCTCCCTCTCCTTTTCCTTCTCCCCCTTGCCTGCCTGCCTTCTTTCCACTTCCTCCCTCCCTCCCTCCCTCCCTCTCCTTTTCCTTCTCCCCCTTGCCTGCCTGCCTTCTTTCCACTTCCTCCCTCCCTCCCTCCCTCCCTCTCCTTTTCCTTCTCCCCCTTGCCTGCCTGCCTTCTTTCCACTTCCTTCCTTCCTCCCTCCCTCCCTCTCCTTTTCCTTCTCCCCCTTGCCTGCCTGCCTTCTTTCCACTTCCTCCCTCCCTCCCTCCCTCCCTCCCTCCCTCTCCTTTTCCTTCTCCCCCTTGCCTGCCTGCCTTCTTTCCACTTCCTCCCTCCCTCCCTCCCTCCCTCCCCCTCCTTTTCCTTCTCCCCCTTGCCTGCCTGCCTTCTATCCACTTCCTTCCTCCCTCCCTCCCTCCCCTTTTCCTTCTCCCACTTGCCTGCCTGCCTTCTTTCCACTTCCTCCCTCCCTCCCTCCCTCCCTCCCTCCTTCCCTCTCCTTTTCCTTCTCCCCCTTGCCTGCCTGCCTTCTATCCACTTCCTCCCTCCCTCTCCTTTTCCTTCTCCCCCTTGCCTGCCTGCCTTCTTTCCACTTCCTTCCTCCCTCCCTCCCTCCCTCCTTCCCTCTCCTTTTCCTTCTCCCCCTTGCCTGCCTGCCTTCTATCCACTTCCTCCCTCCCTCCCTCTCCTTTTCCTTCTCCCCCTTGCCTGCCTGCCTTCTTTCCACTTCCTCCCTCCCTCCCTCCCTCCCTCCTTCCCTCTCCTTTTCCTTCTCCCCCTTGCCTGCCTGCCTTCTATCCACTTCCTTCCTCCCTCCCTCTCCTTTTCCTTCTCCCCCTTGCCTGCCTGCCTTCTTTCCACTTCCTCCCTCCCTCCCTCCCTCCCTCCCTCTCCTTTTCCTTCTCCCCCTTGCCTGCCTCCCTTCTTTCCACTTCCTTCCACCCTCCCTCCCTCTCCTTTTCCTTCTCCCCCTTGCCTGCCTGCCTTCTTTCCACTTCCTTCCTTCCTCCCTCCCTCCCTCCCTCTCCTTTTCCTTCTCCCCCTTGCCTGCCTGCCTTCTTTCCACTTCCTTCCTTCGTCCCTCCCTCCCTCCCTCCCTCTCCTTTTCCTTCTCCCCCTTGCCTGCCTGCCTTCTTTTCACTTCCTCCCTCCCTCCCTCCTTCCCTCTCCTTTTCCTTCTCCCCCTTGCCTGCCTGCCTTCTATCCACTTCCTCCCTCCCTCCCTCTCCTTTTCCTTCTCCCCCTTGCCTGCCTGCCTTCTTTCCACTTCCTCCCTCCCTCCCTCCCTCCCTCCCTCTCCTTTTCCTTCTCCCCCTTGCCTGCCTCCCTTCTTTCCACTTCCTTCCACCCTCCCTCCCTCTCCTTTTCCTTCTCCCCCTTGCCTGCCTCCCTTCTTTCCACTTCCTTCCTTCCTTCCTCCCTCCCTCCCTCTCCTTTTCCTTCTCCCCCTTGCCTGCCTGCCTTCTTTCCACTTCCTTCCTTCCTCCCTCCCTCCCTCCCTCTCCTTTTCCTTCTCCCCCTTGCCTGCCTGCCTTCTTTCCACTTCCTTCCTTCGTCCCTCCCTCCCTCCCTCCCTCTCCTTTTCCTTCTCCCCCTTGCCTGCCTGCCTTCTTTTCACTTCCTCCCTCCCTCCCTCCTTCCCTCTCCTTTTCCTTCTCCCCCTTGCCTGCCTGCCTTCTATCCACTTCCTCCCTCCCTCCCTCTCCTTTTCCTTCTCCCCCTTGCCTGCCTGCCTTCTTTCCACTTCCTCCCTCCCTCCCTCCCTCCCTCCCTCTCCTTTTCCTTCTCCCCCTTGCCTGCCTCCCTTCTTTCCACTTCCTTCCACCCTCCCTCCCTCTCCTTTTCCTTCTCCCCCTTGCCTGCCTCCCTTCTTTCCACTTCCTTCCTTCCTTCCTCCCTCCCTCCCTCTCCTTTTCCTTCTCCCCCTTGCCTGCCTGCCTTCTTTCCACTTCCTTCCTTCCTCCCTCCCTCCCTCCCTCTCCTTTTCCTTCTCCCCCTTGCCTGCCTGCCTTCTATCCACTTCCTTCCTCCCTCCCTCCCTCCCCTTTTCCTTCTCCCACTTGCCTGCCTGCCTGCCTTCCTCCCTCCGTCCCTCCCTCTCCTTTTCCTCTTCCTGCTTGCCTGCCTGCCTTCTTTCCCCTTCCTTCCTTCCTTCCTTCCTTCCTTCCTTCCTTCCTTCCTTCCTCTCTCCTTCTCTTTGCTATACCTTAACTTTCATTCTTTCTTTCCTTCCTTCTTTTCTTCTTTCTTTCTATTCCTAACACCATTTTGAGAAAGAGGAAAGAACACAGAGCAAAAAGAAAACATTTGAGCTTCCCTTCCCTTCTTTACCCCTCCTTTTCCCTTCCTGTTCTTTCCTTTCCTTTCCCCTCTCTTCCTTTCCTTCTATCCCTCTTTCTCTCCCTCCCTCCCTGCCTTTCCTTTCCCTTCATCCTCCCTTTCTGTTTCCTTCCTTCCTTTCTCTCTGTCTCCTTTTCGTCACCTTCTGCCCTTTTCCTCCCTCTTTCCCTTCCTTTCCTTCTCCCTTTGTTCCCTTCCTTCCTTCCTTCCTTCCTTCCTTAGGACAAAAGAAGGCTTTTGAGCTCATTGCGGAGGAGAAGAGAGCCAGCAATTGCCTCCTATTCTCCCCAAACCATTGCCCCGAACTCTATAAGTTTTTAGTGACCTTTTTGGCTAAGAGAGGTATTTCTGGGAGATGTAGCTGAGAACAAAGAAAGAATGGACCATTTCCCAAATTCTGTCCGAAAGGACAGTCCTGTCGGGACGTGAAGGACAAAGGGACTTCCCATAGACGCACATTGCCGGCCGATGCTCACAAACAGCCTGGATGCCTTCTGCTTTTGGAGAGAGAGGCATCTGCCAGCCTTGAAGCGCTGGACCTTTTGTCCTTCTGTGGCTTTGGACGCAGGCCTTGGGCAATGATGGCAATGGGGGACCTTGCACTTCCTCCCCCCCAGAACCATTGCCTTCTGTGTTGGTGGAAAGGGCTTTTGTTGTGCCATGTTTGTGTTGCGTAAGACCATGGATGGGCACAGTGCCTGGCGGTTATGTCATAGCACTGTTACATCATTTGAAGGGGGAAAGTAATAATAATAATAAACTTTATTTCTGCCCTGCCACCATTTCCCCGATGGGGACTCGGAGCGGCTTACATGAGGCCAAGCCCACACAACATAATACAGCAATAAAATCAAAACATATACAACAGACAACAACAACATTATCAAAATGACATTAAAATAATAAATAATAAAATAAAAATTCCAATAGACACAATCACGATAGAGATGACAATGGGCGGGCCACATATTCCGAATAAAAAACAATTAACAGACGATGATGACATAAAATAGGAGCAGGACGTTTAAATGGAACTCATAAAACATACAGAGTTGTGGGACAGAACATCCTATTTGGAGGGCACGAACTCCTTTAGCCGAAAACGTTGAGGGGGTGTAACAAAAATCATGCTGTGCACCTACTCGCCAAAGGCGCAGCGGAAAAGCCAGGTTTTGAGGTCCTTTTTAAATGTTTCCAGTGAAGGGGCTTTCCTGATCTCCCCAGGTAAAGAGTTCCAAAGTCGGGGGGGCCACAGAAGAGAAGGCCCACAAAACAAGCTTGTGAGATTGGTAGGGGCGAAAAGAGCACCTCCCCTGAGGAAAGAAGGACTGAGTTGTTACGTGGAGATACGGTCACGAAGGTAGGTGGATCCCAAACTGTTTAGGGTTTTATAGGTGATAACTAGGGCTGGGCGGTTTCGTTTCGTAATTTCGTAATTCGTTAAAAATTCGTTAATTTTTTTTGATAACGAAGCGATTTTGAACCATTCAGGAGCATCTGAAAAACGAAACGAATTTTTCAATTCGTTTCGTAATTGCTTCGTATTCGTTTTGTATTTGTTTCGAAATTGTCTCGAAATCGTTTCGTTATTATTTCCGCATGTCTGGGGCAAGTTTTACAGCTGTTGTTTGTTTAATTAGTGAAAAAAAATTATAAATATCACACCAACAGTCAACAACAGAGGGAGAGGGAAGCTACAAAAGTTCCCCCTGTCCCATATGGAGGTTTTTTAGCGTATTGCGCGGTCGCGTTCGCCATTAACGAATCGATTCGCATTCGTTTCGAAATTGTTTCGTAATTGTTTCGTAATTTACGAAATTTCGTAAATATCGAACTTTTTAAAAGAAAAAATTCGGAATTCATTTAAATATTGAAACGCAAAAAACCCCAAAAAATGAATTGAGTTTAGAAACAATTTTTTCCGTGGTTGCCCAGCCCTAGTGATAACTTGTACCTTGAATTGGGACCGGAAAATAAACGGCAGCCAGTTGAGCTCCTAAAACAGGGGGGTTGATCGCTCCCTGTAGGTTGCCCCAGTTATTAATCTGGCTGCTGAACATTGGACAAGTTGTAGTTTCCGGGCCATCTTCAAGGGTAGCCCCACGTAGAGAGCATTACAGTAGTCCACTCTATAGGTAACTAAGGCATGGACCACCATGGTCAAGTCAGACTTCACTAGGTATGGTCACAGCTGGCGCACAAGTTTTAATTGTGCAAAGGCCCTCCTGGCCACTGCCGATGCCTGCGCATCAAGTGTCAGCGCTGAATACAGGAGGACCCTCAAACTGCAGACCTGTGACTTTAGGGGGAGTGCATCCCCGTCCAGCACAGGTTGCCACCCAATACCCCAATCAGATGAGCAACTGACCTGGAGGACCTCTGTCTTGTCAGGATTGATCCTCAACTTATTCGTCCTCATCCAGATAGTCACAGCAGCCAGGCACTGGTCCAGTATCCTCGGGGCTTCCTTGGAGTACAATATCTTCCCCATAACTACAGGTGATAGTGAACCTGATTGAAGAAACAATGGCTGGCAGAAGAATTTCCTGTCTCCTTCTTTCCTTTTCACCTTCCTTCCTCCTTTCTCTTCTCTCTCCATCCCCTCTTCCTTCCCTCCCTCCCACCCTTCATCTTTTATTCCTTCCCTCTTTCTCCCCTTCCTTCTTTCCTTCCTTCTTTCATCTTCATTCTTCTCTTCTCTGTCTCCTTCCTTTACTTTCCATCCTTCTCTCTCCTCCTTCCCTTCCCTCTTCCTTGTTCCCTCCTTCCATCTTTCATTCCTTCCCTTCTCTCTTTCTCCCTTTTTTTCTATTCTCTCTGTCTCCTTTCTTTTGACCTTCCTTTCTTCCCATGCCCCTCCCTCCCCTCTTCCTTCCCTGCTTCCTTCCTTTGCTTCTTCCCTTTTCCTTCCCTCTTTCATTCTTTCCATTCCCTCTTTTTCCTATCTCCTTTCTTCCTTTCTCTCCTCTCTCCCTCCCCTCTTCCCTCCGTTTTTATTCCTTCCCTTCCTTTTTCTCCCCTTCCTTCCTTCCTTCCTTCTCTTGCCTTCCTTTTTCTCTTCTCTGTCTTCTTCCTTTTTTCCCCTCCCTCCCTCCCTCCCTCCCTTCCTCCCTCCCTCCCTTCCTCCCTCCCTTCCTTCTCTTGGCTTCCTTCTTCTCTTCTTTGTCTCTTTCCTTTTCTTTCTTTCTTTCTTTCTTTCTTTCTTTCTTTCTTTCCTTCCTTCCTTCCTTCCTTCCTTCCTTTTCTCTCTTCCCACTATCCTCTTTTCCTTCCTTGCTACCTTCCTTTGCTTCTTCCCACCCTCCCTCTTTAAATCTTTCCCTTCCCTCTTTCTCTCCTTCCTTGCTTCTCTCTTCTCCCTCTCTCCTCTTTTCCTTCCTTCCTTCTTTCCTTCCTTCCTTCCTTCCTTCCTTCCTTCCTTCCTTCCTTCCTTCCTTCTCTTGGCTTCCTTCTTCTCTTCTTTGTCTCCTTCCTTTTCCTTCCTTCCTTCCTTCCTTCCTTCCTTCCTTCTCTTCCTTCTTCTCTTCTTTGTCTTTTCCTTTTCTTTCTTTCTTTCCTTCCTTTTCTCTCTTCCCACTATCCTCTTTTCCTTCCTTGCTACCTTCCTTTGCTTCTTCCCGCCCTCCCTCTTTAAATCTTTCCCTTCCCTCTTTCTTTCCTTCCTTCCTTCTCTTGGCTTCCTTCTTCTCTTCTTTGTCTTCTTCCTTTTCTTTCCTTCCTTCCTTCCTTCCTTCCTTCCTTCCTTATCTCTCCTCCCTCTCTCCTCTTTTCCTTCCTTCCTTCCTTCTCTTGGCTTCCTTCTTCTCTTCTTTGTTTCTTTCCTTTTCCTTCGTTCCTTCCTCCCTCCCTCCCTTCCTTCCTTCTCTTGGCTTCCTTCTTCTCTTCTTTGTCTCTTTCCTTTTCCTTCGTTCCTTCGTTCCTTCCTCCCTCCCTCCCTCCCTTCCTTCTCTTGGCTTCCTTCTTCTCTTCTTTGTCTCTTTCCTTTTCCTTCGTTCCTTCGTTCCTTCCTCCCTCCCTCCCTTCCTTCCTTCTCTTGGCTTCCTTCTTCTCTTCTTTGTCTCTTTCCTTTTCCTTCGTTCCTCCCTCCCTCCCTCCCTCCCTTCCTTCTCTTGGCTTCCTTCTTCTCTTCTTTGTCTCTTTCCTTTTCCTTCGTTCCTTCGTTCCTCCCTCCCTCCCTCCCTTCCTTCTCTTGGCTTCCTTCTTCTCTTCTTTGTCTCCTTCCTTTTCCTTCCTTCCTTCCTTCCTTTGCTTTTTCCCGCCCTCCCTCTTTCATTCTTTCCCTTCCCTCTTTCTCTCCTTCCTTCCTTCCTTCCTTCCTTCCTTCCTTCCTTCCTTCCTTCCTTCCTTCCTTCTCTCTCATCTCCCTCCCTCTAATTGCAAAAAGGAGAGGTCCTGATTCCTCTTGACAGCATCAGAACTGGGCCTTCCGCATCTCCGATTAGAGGGCCGTCATTAGGTTTTGGCCAAATTTCGGGCCAAATCTTTTCAGTGTGAAGGTAAAGTGCCTGTAACCCTTCAAGAAACCCAAACCAGAATCCAAGTGTGTGTGTGTGTGTGTGTGTTGGGAGGGGAGGGAATAAACACCCGGCAAACGCAAACCAGAGAAGCTCTTGGATGCTAGACGTCCAGGGGGATGACAGTTGTGTACATTCCGGCCGGGAAAGACGGATTAAGGGGAGCGCCCTTTCTCCCTGGCTGCAAAAGGAGCCTTGTGTTGTGTGTCTTTCTGCAAAGGGACCCGGCTCTCTGACCTCCCCGAGGCTTCGTCTGGGCCTACTGGGTTCCTCAGGAAAACGGCTTCATCTGGATTGCATCTCGGAGCAAATTCCAAGCGTTCCTGTATTAATTTGAGCTCGCAGGCGAAGGCATTCCAAGGGGATGGAGGGATGGGAAAAAGTCAGAGATGCAGATGAGAGAATGCAGGCTCGCTCCGGAGGAAAGAGAGATGTTTAGCTCTGCTTTTCCGTTCCCAAACTCTTCTCCCATCCCACAAACTGTAGAAGAAGCCCACAAGAGCCCGTCTTCTTTAAGGTAGAGCTTCATAGTTGAAGTCTTAACACGATAACAAAAAAGGTGCCTGTAGTGATGCATATAGGAACCTGGGAGTTGTAGTTTTCCAAGGTCTGAAGCCTTTTTTCTGCCTAAGGTTACATCTACATTACAGAATGAATGCTGATTGATTCCACTTGATCTGCTGCCCTGGCTCAATGCTACCCAAGAGTTGTAGTTTTCCAAGGTTTATAGACTTTTCTCTGCCAAAGAGTGCATATACACTACAGAATGAATGCTGATTGACCCCCTCGCTCAATGCGATGGGATCCTGGGAGTTGTAGTTTTCCAAGGTCTGTTGTCTTTTTTTCTGCCAAAGGGTGCATCTACACTACAGAATGAATGCTGATTGACCCCACTTGCATTGCCCTGGCTCAATGCGATAGGATCTTGGGAGTTGTAGTTTTCCAAGGTCTAGCTTTTTTTTCTGCCAAAGGGTGCATCTACACTACAGAATGAATACTGATTGACCTCACTTGAACTTCCCTGGTTCAATGCTATGGAATCTTGGAAGTTGTAGTTTTCCAAGGTCTGTTGCCTTTTTTCTGTCAAAGGGTGCATCTACACTACAGAATGAATGCTGATTGACCCCATTTGCGTTGCCCTGGCTCAATGCGATGGGATACTGGGAGTTGTAGTTTTCCAAGGTCTGTTGCCTTTTTTTTTTTTTTTGCCAAAGGGTGCATCTACACAACAGAATTAATGCTGATTGACCCCACTTGCATTGCCCTGGCTCAATGTGATGGGATTCTGGGAGTTATAGTTTTCCAAGGTCTGTTGCCTTTTTTCTGCCCAAGGGTACATCTATACTCCAGAATGAATACTGATTGATTCCACTTGAACTGCTGCCCTGGTTCAATGCTATGGGATCCTGGGAGTTGTAGTTTTCCAAGGTCTATAGACCTTTTTCTGCCAATGACTGCATATACACTACAGAATGAATGCTGATTGACCCCCTGGCTCAATGCGATGGGATCCTGGGAGTTGTAGTTTTCCAAGGTCTGTAGCCTTTTTTTGCCAAAGGGTGCATCTACACTACAGAATGAATGCTGATTGACCCCACTTGCATTCCCCTGGCTCAATGCGATGGGATCCTGGGAGTTGTAGTTTTCCAAGGTCTGTTGCCCCCCCCCCCTTTTTTTTTTTTTTTTTTGCCAAATGGTGCATCTACACTACAGAATGAATACTGATTGACCTCACTTGAACTGCCCTGGTTCAATGCTATGGGATCCTGGGAGTTTTAGTTTTCCAAGGTCTCTCTGCCCAATGTGACGATCACCACATTTACTGACATTATTATTATTATTATTATTATTATTATTATTATTATTATTTGAAACACAACAAGATGAGTCCACAGCAGACACCCTGCTGGCTGTTGTATTGGATCATACATTATTATTATTATTATTATTATTATTATTATTATTATTATTTGAAATACAGCAAGATGAGTCCACAGCAGACACTCTACTGGCTGTTGAATTGGATCACACTTTTATTATTATTATTATTATTATTATTATTATTATTATGTTTATGTTTATGTATGCTGTGTATTATTTTATTAGTTTATGTATGCTGCGATGACTTTGTATTATTATGTTTCTGTTTATGCATGTTACCATGTCTGTGTCTCCCTGAGTGGCAGAATGGGGTTGGACTGGATGACCCTTGGAGTCTCCTCCATCGCTAGGATGCTATGATTGCAGGCCCATTTCAAAAGCCATTGAGTGGGAGGCAGGATGTGCATAGATGCATATGCTTTTCAACCACACTCTGCTCACGAAGGAGGAGATGGTTTCCCAAAAAAATTGTTGTTCCTGTTGTTGCTGTGTGTGTGTGTTTGTGAAGGCCAAAGGCCATCAGACTGCAGCAAATCCTGGGCAAACCTCAAGAAGCCGGGAGACGGCTGCAAATTACGGTCCTGGGCAAATTAGTAGCTAAGGCTTACCACTGCATTGGTCTTCCTTGAATTCTGTCGTGCCACGGAGCTTGTTGTTTGTGAAGAGAGAAAGTGTGTGTCGTTGTGTGTCTGCCTTGTTTCAGGAAGGAGGGAGATGGTTGCTTTTACGACAAAATTAAGGCCTTGTTTATCCAGGGAAAGTTTGCATTAGTCTTCCTCTGCAGCAGAGAGAGTGTGACTTGCCCAAGGCACATCTATCTATATCTATATTCTATAGATATAATGAAAGTGAATGTTTGTTTGTATGTATGTTTGCGGAGGACGGAAGTGTATGTGGCAGCTTTCTGATTGGCTCTCACTTTCACAGGCCAAAGAGACTTGCACGAGCGACAGACCTGGACCAAACTTAGCACACATAACCCCCGTGATGTATTTTACGTTCTGGTGCGGTTTGGGACAGACAACGGATGATGGGATTTGTAGTACTTTCAAACCCTTTGGTTCTCACAGACCACTGCGGTCCCCAACAAAGACCGATAAAGACCAAACTTGGCACACAGAGCCCCCATGACCCACTCTATGTCCTACAGGAGAGTGGACCATGGATGATGGGACTTGAAGTACCTCCATTCGCCAAGACTTCTGTGATCCTCATCCAATGACTGATCAAGACCAAACTTGGCAAACACAACCCCCATGACCCCCTTTATGTGCCCCTGAGGTTTGGGGGAGACTGGACAATTGATGAGATTTGTACTACTTTCCAACCTTTCGATTCCCACAGACTACTGTGGCCCCCAACAAAGACCTCCATTAGCCTGTGGCCCCCAACAAAGTACCTCCATTCGCCAAGACTTCTGTGATCCTCATCCAATGACTGATCAAGACCAAACTTGGCAAACACAACCCCCATGACCCCCTTTATGTGCCCCTGAGGCTTGGGGGGAGGCTGGACAATTGATGGGATTTGTACTTTCCAACCTTTCGATTCCCACAGACTACTGTGGCCCCCAACAAAGACCGATCAAGACGAAACTTGGCACACAGAGCCCCCATGACCCATTCTACATACTGGTGCACTTTCAAGAAGGACAGAACATGGATGATGGGACTTCAGGTATCTCCACTCCCTACCCAAGACTGCTGCAATCCTCATCTAATGACCGATCAAGACCAAACTTGGCACACAGAGGCCCCATGACCCATTCTACATACTGGTGCACTTTCAAGGAGGACAGAACATGGATGATGGGACTTCAGGTATCTCCACTCCCTACCCAAGACTGCTGCAATCCTCATCTAATGACCGATCAAGACCAAACTTGGCACACAGAGCCCCAATGACCCACCCTACATCCCGGTGCTGTTTGGAGGAGGATGGACCACAGATGATGGGACTCGCAGTACCTTCACTAACTTCCTGAGACCACTGCGAGCCATATAAATAACTGATAAAGACCAAACTTGATACACAATTCCTTTCTCAAATAACCTGGGCAGCGCCGGCTCCCCAAGCTAGTATCTATATCAATAAAAATGTAATGTTCGTTTATGGGATTAACATAATTCAAAAACCACTGGACAAATTGACACCAAATTTGACACAATACACCTAACAACCCAATCTATGTCCTTCACTCAAAAAAATTGATTTTGTCATTTGGGAGTTGTAGTTGCTGGGATTTCTAGTACACCTACAATCAAAGAGCATTTTGAATTCCAAGGATTGAACTGAACCAATCTTGGGACACAGGACTCCCATGACCAACAGAAAACACTAGAAAGGTTTGGTGGGCATTGACCTTGAGTTTGGAAGTTGTAGTTCACCTACATCCAGAGAGCACTGTGGACTCAAACAATGATGGATCTGGACCAAACTTGGCATGAATATTCCATATGTCCAAATATGAACACAGATGGAGTTTGGGGGAAATAAACCATGACATTTGGGAGTTGTAGTTGCTGGGATTTATAGTTCACTTACAATGAAAGAGCATTCTGTATCCCACCAATGATAGGATTGGGCCAAACCTGGCACACAGAACCCTCTTGACCAACAGAAAATACTGGAAGGGTTTGATGGACCCTGATCTTGAGTTTGGAATTGTAGTTCACCACATCCAGAAAGTGCTGTGGACTCAAAAAATGATGGATCTGGACCAAACTTGGTACAAGCACCCAATATGCCAAAATATGAACACTTGGGCCAAACTTCTCACACAGAACCCCCATCCCAACAGAAAATACTGTGTTTTCTGATGGTCTTTCACAACCCCTCTGACACCCCGTTACGACCCCCAAGAGGTCCTGACTCCCACTTTGAGAAACACTGATGTAAATGTTAAACAACATGGGGGACAATACCAAGCTCTCCGGGACACCATAGGACAATGGCTGTGAGGCTGGGCAGGAGTCGCCCAACAACACCTTCTGGGAACGACCCTCCAGGAAGGGCTGAAGCCACTGCAAAACAGTACCTCCAAGACCCATCCCCATGAAGCAATCCAGAAGGATACAGTGGTGTATGGTATCTAATTCTGCTGAGTCGTCCAGGAGAACCAACAGCAACACACACCCCTTGTCAAGCTCTCTGCAGAAGTCATCCACGAAGGTGACCAAGTCTGTCTCAATTCCATGACCAGGTCTGAATTCAGATTGTCAGTTTCATCTAAGAACCCCTGAAGCTGTGAGGGAAGACTTTGCCCAGAAAGGGGAGATTGGAAACTGGTCACAAGTTGTTCAAATCCATGTATATGCACATATATATGGCTTGCAATGCCTGTATGTTGACCTATGGTGACCTCATTAATTCCATGGCATTCCCTAATGTAATGTTTCTCAACCTGGGGGTCGGGACCATGGGGAGAGGGTCACAAGGGGGTGTCAGAGAAGTCACCAAAGACTATCAGAAAACACAGTATTGTCTGTTGGTCATGGAGGTTCTGTGTGCCAAGTTTGAACTACAACTTCAAAACCAAAGTACACTGCCCACCAAACCCTTTCAGTATTTTCTGTTGGTCATGAGAGAACTGTGTGCCAAGTCTGGTTCAGTTCCATCATTGGTGGAGTTCAGAATGCTCTTTGATTGTAGGCGAACTATAAATCACAGCAACTACAACTCCCAAATGTCAAGGTCTATTTTCCCCAAACTCCATCAGTGTCTGCATTTGGCCATCTTGAGTATTTTTTCCAAGTTTGCTCCAGATTTATCATTGTTTGAGTCCACAGTCTCTCTGTATGTAGGTGAACTACAACTCCAAAACTCAAGGTCAATGCCCACCAAACCCTTCCAGTATCTTCTATTAGTCATGGAAGTTCTGTGTGCCAAGTTTGGTTCAATTCCATCATTGGTGGAGTTCAGAATGCTCTTTGATTGAAGGTGAACTATAAATCCCAGCAACTACAACTCCCAAATATCAAGGTCGATTTCCCCCAAACTGCACCAGTGTCCACATTTGGACATATTGGATATTTGTGACAGGTTTTATCCAAATCCATTGTTTTGAATCCACAGTGCTCTCTGGATGTAGGTAAACTACAACTCCAAAACTCAAGGTCAATGCCCACCAAACCTTTCCAGTATTTTCTATTAGTCATGGAAGTTCTGTGTGCCAAGTTTGGTTCAATTCCATCATTGGTGGAGTTCAGAATGCTCTTTGATTATAGGCGAACTATAAATCCCAGCAACTACAACTCGCAAATATCAAGGTCTATTTTCCCCAAACTCCACCAGTGTACACATTGGGGCATATTGAATATTTGTGACAAGCTTGATCCAAATCCATCATTGTTTTGAATCCACAGTGCTCTCTGGATGTAGGTAAACTACAACTCCAAAACTCAAGGTCAATGCCCACCAAACCTTTCCAGTATTTTCTATTAGTCATGGAAGTTCTGTGTGCCAAGTTTGGTTCAATTCCATCATTGGTGGAGTTCAGAATGCTCTTTGATTGAAGGTGAACTATAAATCCCAGCAACTACAACTCCCAAATGTCAAGGTCTATTTTCCCCAAACCCTTCCAGTATTGGGTTGTTGTAGGTTTTTTCGGGCTGTATGGCCATGGTCTAGAGGCATTCCAGTATTTTCTGTTAGTCATGGAAGTTCTGTGTGCCAAGTTTTGTTCAATTCCATCATTGGTGGAGTTCAGAATGCTCTTTGATTGGCGGCAAACTATAAATCCCAGCAACTACAACTCCCAAATGACAAAATCAATCCCCCCCAACCCCAGCAGTATTAAAATTTGGCCGTATCGGGTATTTGTGCCAAATTTGGCCCAGTTAATGAAAATGCAACCTGCATATCAGATATTTACATTGTGATTCATAAAAGGAACAAAATTACAGTTACGACATATCAACGAAAATAATTGTATGTTTGGGGGTCACCACAACACGAGGAAGTATATTAAGGCGTCCCGGCATTAGGAACGTTGAGCCTAACTGCCTTAAGGCCAGGAATACTAACATCCCTGCTTTTACACCTTTCAAACTCCACAATTAACAAGGTGATCCTCCACCTTCAGATCCCTGGAGATCTGCAAACACGCCCGCTGCCCGTTTGGTGGCTTCAAGAAGCCCCATTTCGCCATCCGGGTGTAATAATTAACCTTTTGTTTATCTCTCTCCTTATCGAAACACCTAGGCATTTACCTCCCTTGGGTTGCAATGAGCCTGAAATGGGTCTGCATTGTTTCGAGAAGGATTTGGCCCTTGTTCCTGTTGTTCTTGTTAATAGGGGCTTTTATTGCATTTTGCCACACCGTTGCTCGCCTTGACCTCCTGTTGTTTGAACACATACCTGGCTTAAGAGTGTACTAGACTTTTTTTTTTATTTCTTGTGTCAGGGCAGCCAGTCAATTATATTACATTTCTAACAGAACAAAGCAAACAAACAGAGAAAATACAAAATGTGTGATTTTGGTAGTTGATTAAATGTCCTTTGACCAGTATCTGGCCACTTGGAGTGCCTGTGGTGTTGCTGCAAGAAGGTCCTCCATGGTGCATGTGGCTGGGCTCAAGTTGCATTGCAGCAGGTGGTCAGTGGTTTGCTCCTCTCCGCACTCGCATGTCGTGGATTCCACTTTGTGGCCCCATTTCTGAAGGTTGGCTCTGCATCTCGTGGTGCCAGAGCGCAGTCTGTTCAGTGCCTCCTCTGGACACATTCCAGCTTGTCTCAATGTCTCTCTTGGATTGTGGTGCCCAGAATTGGACACAATATTCCAGGTGTGGTCTAACCAAAGCGGAATAGAGGGGTAGCATGACTTCCCTAGATCTAGACACTATGCTCCTATTGATGCAGGCCAAAATTCATTGGCTTTTTTTGCCGCCACATCACATTGTTTGGCCCTTCATGTTTAACTTGTTGTCCACGAGGACTCCAAGATCTTTTTCACACGTCCTGCTCTCGAGCCAGGCATCCCCCATTCTGTATCTTTGCATTTCGTTTTTCCTGCCAAAGTGGAGTATCTTGCATTTGTCACTGTTGAACTTCATTTTGTTAATTTTGGCCCATCTCTCTGTCAAGATCGTTTTGAATCACATGTGAATGGAGTAACACGCAAGATGCGTGTCAAGAGAAGCCGAAGGTGAGGTCGGGAAAGAGCTCCTTTGTTTTCTGACTTCCGTGCCCCATTTCAAACAGGGAAAAAACCGAGAAATTGCAAAAAAAAAAAGGCCACAATCACGTGTGAACGGAGTAACACGCAAGATGCGTGTCAAGAGAAGCCGAAGGTGAGGTCGGGAAAGAGCTCCTTTGTTTTCTGACTTCCGTGCCCCGTTTCAAACAGGGAAAAAACCGAGAAATTGCAAAAAAAAAAGGCCACAATCACGTGTGAACGGAGTAACACGCAAGATGCGTGTCAAGAGAGGTCGGGAGAGAGCTTTGTCTTCTGACCTTCACGCCCCATTTCAAACAAACGGGGGAAAAAGCGAGAAATCGGAAAAAATTAGCATAATCACGTGTGAACGGAGTAACACGCAAGATGCGTGTCAAGAGAAGCCAAAGGAGAGGTCGGGAAAGAGCTTTGTCTTCTGACCTCCATGCCCCTTTCAAACAAACGGGGGAAAAAGTGAGAAATCGCAAAAAAATAGCATAATCACGTGTGAACGGCGTGACACGCAAGACGCGTGTCCAGAGGGGGGCCTCCCTACGGGGGCGGGAGTCCGGGGGAGGCGGCTCCGAAGGCGGGGAAGGCTGCGGGGCTCCTCCCGCTGGGCTCCGCCTCCGCCTGCCTCCCTCCCTCCCTCCTTCCCCGGCCGGGCTGCCTCTGCCTTTTCCCGGGGGCTGCCAAGTCTCCGTCGCCGAGCCCGACTTCGAAGGCAAGGCGAGGGGGAAAAAAAGGAGCCGGCGGGGGGCAGCGCCTCGACCGGGCTGGGGGCGCCCTCCCTCCCTCCCTTCGTCCCTCCTCCGCGGACCGCGAGCAAGAGCCCCGCGAACGAGGGCCCCCTCCCCGCCGCCGCGCCAAGCATGCCCGCCCGCCCGGGCTTCCTCGCCCGGAGCCCGCCGCTCCTTTCTCTCCTTCTCCTTCTCCTCCTCGGAGCCTCCTTCTCCTCCGCCGAGCCCCGCTCGCGAAGTTGCTCCGAAGTCAAGCGTCTCTACGTGGCCAAAGGCTTCAGCCAGAACGAGGCGCCCAGCCACGAGATCAATGGTAAGGAGAGAGAGAAAAGGGTGAGGGAGAGCGGGCCCCATGGAGGGAGGGAAGGAGGGAAGAACTTGGGTAGACCGGGAACTTCCAAAGCACGATAGAGTGGGTAGACCGGGAGGCTCCGTGGACAAAGCAAGCGGCCTGGGTAGAACGGGGAGCGCCAGGCTTGGATACAGCGGCCCCCTTTGGTTGGGTTGGAAAGGGAAGTCCTCTCGGGTCGGAGGGCGTTTGGATAGACTCCTTGAGCTGGGTAGACCAGGACTTGAGAGAATTGGTAGACCGGGAGCAAGCGGCCTGGGTAGACCGGGGAGCGCTAGGCTTGGATACAGCGGCCCCCTTTGGCTGGAGATAGACCGGATTGGAAAGGGGAGTCCTCTCGGTCGGAGCGAGTTTGGATAAGACTCCTTGAGCTGGGTAGACCAGGACTTGAGAGAGTGGGTAGACCGGGATCAAGCGGGTTGGATACAGCGGCCCCCTTTCGGTCGGAGGGAGTTTGGATAAGACTCCTTGAGCTGTGTAGACCAGGACTTGAGAGTGGGTAGACCGGGAGCAAGCGGCTTGGATACAGTGGCCCCCTTTGGCTGGAGATAGACCGGATTGGAAAGCAGGACCTCTCGGTCGGAGGGCGTTTGGATAGACTCCTTGAGCTGGGTAGACCAGGACTTGATAGAATGGGTAGACCGGGAGCAAGGGGCTTGGGTAGACCGGGGAGCACCAGGCTTGGATACAGCGGCCCCCTTTGGCTGGGTTGTAAAGGGAGGTCCTCTCGGGTCGGAGGGAGTTTGGAGAGACTCCTTGAGACTTGAGAGAGTGGGTAGACCGGGAGCAAGCGGCTTGGGTAGACCGGGGAGCGCCAGGCTTGCGTACAGTGGCCCCCTTTTGGCTGGAGATAGACCGGATTGGAAAGGGAGGACCTCTCGGGTCGGAGGGAGTTTGGAGAGACTCCTTGAGACTTGAGAGAGTGGGTAGACCGGGAGCAAGCGATTGTGGTAGACCGGGACTAATTAGGTGGCAGTAGACCGGGCCGGATTGGGTGAACTTTCCATTGGGTTCGAGTTGACTTTATGAGTGGATCGGGACCCTATGCTTCTGATACAGCGGGTTGGGATACATTTCAGCGTGTAGACACCACAGTGGAGCGTAATTTTTTCAGAGTTTGGGTCGGGAAAGTGCTGTTTGGTCCCGATACCAACCCCAATACGATTTCCCCCCCTGAGAGCAAAATATTAACTTTACACTGGAGTAAATGCATTCACACCAATGGGTCTACTCTAATGGGGAAGTAAAAGTGCCAGGCTTAATGGGGAAAAAGAAAAGGTGAAAAAGAAAGCGGAATTGACTCGATTTGGACGTTTGTTTTGAGTAAAAACGGTGTTTTCTGGACTTTGTGCAACTTTTCAACAACAACAAAAGAGGAAAAAGATGTTTGGGGATTTTTGCAATTTATTGTGATTTTTTATCTCCCTTCCAAGACCTGGCGCCTTTTTCCCTTACACCCAGCCAAACGGTCCCAAGGTCCTTTTCCTCCTGGATTGGAAACCTGACACCAACACCACCCCCTCTCCTCCTTTTTGCAGCTTTAGGTAGAGAGATTCAATAGAGCTGGAATGCCTTGGGGTTGCAAATGGAAGAACATGGGAGAGAGGGAGGATTTGTTCCTCCCCCAACGCCCTTTTCTCATTCCTTTCTTTCTCTCTCTCTCTCTCCCCCTTCCTTCATCCTTTCTCAAGTTGTTGCTTGCAGGAGAGAGATGGAGGGGGGTGGAGGATGGGGGAAAAAACCCACCCCATTGAACAAATTGGAAAGCACCAGTAGGGGGTCTTTCAATGGATGGAATGCATCCTTTCTCACTCTTGATATTTTGCATAGGGTGGTGGTGCATTGGTGCAAAACTACCTTTTGCAATGGGAAGGGGCCGGGGGGGGGGGGGGGCTTCTAAATAATATTTGGAATATATATATTAATATATAAAAATAATATATAATATATAATAATATAATATATAATATATATATTTATATATATTATATAAATATATATAATATATAATATATAAATTATTGTATACATTATTAATTTATAATATATAAATGATTTATTGTATATAAATTAATATATAAAATAATCTATATATATAAATTTGTTAGGGGCATCCAACGAGGAAACAAAACTCAAAAACCCCCCAACGAAACTTAACCAAAATTCCCATGCCCATAACACAACCCACAAGGTACAAAGATATCTACTCAAAATGAAAAACAACACAACAACACACTCACAAAACGGCAAAACAACAAAACTCAAAAAAAACCCGCTGCCGCACGCACACACGCAACCCCACTCCCCCCGCCGCCACACACACACACGCAACCCCACGCTCCATCACTCCCCCCGCCGCCGCATGCACACACGCAACTCCACCCCCCCCCCCCGCCGCCGCACACACACACGCAACCCCACGCTCCATCACTCCCCCCGCCGCTGTACACACACACACACACACAACCCCATCACTTCCCCCACCCCAATCTTACCTCCTTTTACTTCACGCCCCCTCCAAACCCCACCCCGCCCCTTCCCGCCCTGTCAAAATTTAGGAAAGACAGGAAGGAAGGAAAGAAGGAAGAAAGAGAAAGGGAGGTAAAGAAAAAGGGGGAAGGAAGGAAAGTTAGAGAAAGAAGAAAAGGAAAAAAAAGGAAAGAAAGAAAAGAGAGACAGCAGAAAAGAAAGAAAAAGGGGGAAGGAAGGAAAGAGATAGAGAAAGAAGAGGAGAAGGAAAGATAGGAGGGAAGGAAGGAAGGAAGGAGGGAAAGAAGGAGAGAAAGAGGGAAGATTGGCCACAGCAATACGTGGCGGGTAAAGGTTGTTATTTCTATTATTATTATTATTATTATTATTATTATTATTATGATGCTATTGTTCCTCTGAGACCCTTTGAGGGGGAATGGGAGAGGTGTCAGGTCCCGGAGGCAATGCATTGCATTATTGTTATTGTTATGATGGTGGTGAAATAAAAGGAAATAAAAAGTGAAAGAAGGAAGCAAACAGGGAGGGAAGAAAGGCAAAGGAAGAAAGGGGGAGGGAATGAAGGAAAGAGAGAAGGATGAAACCAAGTAGTGAAAGAAGGAAAGAAAGAAAGAGGGAGAGAAGGAAGAAAGGAGAGAAAGGGGGAGGAAAAGGGGGGAGGAATAGGTAGGTACCTCTCTTTCATAATAGTCCAGATATCTACCTCAACTTTGATAAGTTTTACTATAGGCCACAGCAACGCGTGGCAGGGCACAGCTAGTTATATATAACATTATTTATTTATTTATCTATCTATATAAATTAAAATAATATATAAATTATTTTATAAGTTATTAATTTATAAGATATAAACGATATCTTGCATATAAATTAATATATATAAAATTATAATTTATTTATCTATAGAAATTATATATTGTATATAAATTAGTATATAAAATAATAATATATAAAATTATAATTTATTTATCTTCTATCTATTTATAAATGCTCTGTGCATAATGAGTACCTTAAAAACAAAAGGACCAATGAACGAAACCACACCCACGTCTCACAACACAAGGAGTGATCATCACTCAAAAAATAATAATTTTGTCATTTGGGAGTTGTAGTTGCTGGGATGTATAGTTCAAAGAACATTCTGAACTCCACCAATGATGGAATTGAACCAAACTTGGCACACAGGCCTCCCATGACCAACAGAAAATACTAGCAGCATTTTGTGGGCATTGACCTTGAGTTTGGGAGTTGTAGTTCACCTTCATCCAGAAAGCACTGTGGACTCCAACAATAATCGATCAGGACCAAGCTTGGCAATAATGGATCAGGACCATACCTAATGTGACCAAATGTGAAGGCTTGTGGTGTCTGGGGAAAATACTGGAAGGGTTTGGTGGGCATTGACCTTGAGTACGGGAGTTGTAGTTCACCTCCATCCAGAGAGCACTGTGGACTCAAACAAGGATGGATCTGGACCAAACTTGCCACAAGCACTCAATACACCCAAATATGAACACAGATGGAGTTTGGGGAAAATAGACCTTGACATTTGGGAGTTGTAGTTGCTGGGATTTATAGTTCACCTACAATCAAAGAGCATTCTGAACTCCACCAGTGATGGAATTCAGCCACACATGGCATACAAGACTTCCATGACCAACAGAACACACTGGAAGGGTTTGGTGGGCATTGATCTTGAGTTTGGGAGTTGTAGTTCACCTAAATCCAGAGAGCACTGTGGACTCAAACAATAATGGATCTGGACCAAACTTGGTACGAATACTCAAGATGCCCAAGTGTGAACACTGGTGGAGTTTGGGGAAAATAGAATCTTGACATTTGGGAGTTGTAGTTGCTAGGATTTATAGTTCACCTATAGTCAAAGAGCATTCTGAACTCCACCAATGATGGAATTTAACCAAACATGGCATACAGGACTTCCATGACCAACGGAACACCCTGGAACGTTTTGGTGGGCATTAACCTTAAGTTTGGGAGTTGTAGTTCACCTACATCCAGAGAGCATGTGGACTCAAACAATGATGGATCTGGACCAAACTTTACACAAAAATTCCATATGCCTAAATATGAACACAGACGGAGTTTGGAGGAAATAGACCTGGACATTTGGGATTTGTAGTTACTGGGAGTTCACTACAATTAAAGAGCATTCTGAAACCCACAAATGGCAGAAATGGGGCAAACTTCCCACACAGAACCCCCATGACCAACAGAAAATACTTAAGGCCATCCAGTCCAACTCTCTTCACCAGGGCAAGAAAACGTAATCAAAGTCCTCCCGACAAAGAGCCATCCAGCCATCAATATAGATAGATATGATTCACACACAGAGAGATATAGTATCATAGATTTGAAAGAGACCCTTAAAGAAGGAATATGATATGTCGCCTGTTCCAGAGTAGGCAAACCAGACACTCTCCACATCAACACTGACAAAGAAACATCAAGAAATACTGTTTACCCACAAGCAGAAAGAAATTACATATATTAGAAACCAACACTTTCTCATTACTTTATTTTCCAGATCAACAGACTGGGCCACAGCAACGCCTGGCAGGGGACAGCTAGTATTTTATTATTGGATTGCATTCTCTCTCCAGCCTCTCTCTCCCTCCCTCCCTCTTTTCTTTTTTGGGATCTACTAAATGAATGCAGGCAGAGCATGGAGGAATTGGCTGATGGAATTTGCAACCATTGATGCCTCCCAAACAATGGGGCTCCGCTCTGCCCCCCTTTAAAAAAGTGTTGGTGGAGTTTCAGAGCTGAATTTCAGATTGGAGAGAATGTAAAAAAGGGGGGAGAAGAAGTTTGGGGAAACTTTTAAAGGGATCCTGGGAGTTATAGTTTCACAATGATTTTAGTCATTATAATTTTGCATTGCTTTTAGTCTAAAATTTTGCAATGTTTTTAGCCTTCGCTGAAGAATGGATGCTGTTTGATCCCAGTTTTAGCTGGTATGCCTCAATGCTATTGGATCCCGGGAGTTATAGTTTCACAATGATTTTAGTCATCACAGTTTTGCATTGCTTTTAGTCTATAATTTTGTAATGCTTTTAGGCATTGCTGAAGAACAAATGCAGTTTTATCCCATTTTTGACTGACGTGCCTGAATGCTATTGAGTTTTGGGAGTTAGAGTTTTACAGTGATTTTAGTCTTTATAGAGTTGCAATGTTTTTAGCCTTCACTGAAGATCTCACTTTTAGCTGCCAATGACCCATTGCTATGGGATCCTGGGAGTTGTAGTTTCAAAATGCATTTAGCCTTTATAGTTTTGCGGTGTTTTTAGCCGTCGCTATAAAATGAATGCAGTTTGATCCCACTTCTGGCTGCCCCGGCTCCATGTGATGGGATCCTGGGAGTTATAGTTTCACAATGCTTTCAGCCTTGTAGTTTTACAATGCTTTACCCTTTATAGTTTTGCAATGTTTTTAGCCTTCACTGTGGAATGAATGCTGTTTGATCCCAGATTTAGCTGGCATGCCTCAATGCTATTGGATCCTGGGAGTTATAGTTTCACAGTGCTTTCAGCCTTGTAGTTTTACAATGCTGTAGTCTTTATCGTTTTGCAATGTTTTTAGCCTTCGCTGTGGAATGAATGCAGTTTGATTTCACTTTTAGCTACGAATGACTCGGTGTTGTGGGATCCTGGGAGTTATAGTTTCATAATGCATTTATTGCATTATAGTTTTCCAATTCTTTTTAGCTTTCACTGAAAAATGAGTGCAACCTGGACTATTGGATTTTTGAAGTTATAGTTTCTCAGTTCTTTCTTAGCCTTACAGTTTAACAATGATTTTAGTCTTTATAGTTTTGCAATGTTTTTAGCCGTCGCTATATAATGAATGCAGTTTGATCCCACTTCTGGCTGCCCCGGCTCCATGTGATGGGATCCTGGGAGTTATAGTTTCGCAATGCTTTCAGCCTTGTAGTTTTACAATGCTTTACCCTTTATAGTTTATAGCTCCTTCAGTAAAGGAGCCCCTGGTGGCGCAGTGGGTTAAACCCCTGTGCCGGCAGGACTGAAGACCGACAGGCCGCAGGTTCGAATCCGGGGAGAGGCGGATGAGCTCCCTCTATCAGCTCCAGCTCCTCATGCGGGGACATGAGAGAAGCCTCCCACAAGGATGATAAAACATCAAAACATCCGGGCGTCCCCTGGGCAACATCCTTGCAGACAGCCAATTCTCTCACACCAGAAGCGACTTGCAGTTTCTCAAGTTGCTCCTGACACGACAAAAAAAAAGGGGGGGGGGTAGAGCTTTCCAAACTTTCCATGTTGGCGACACACTTTTGGGACATGGCTCATTCAGTTTCACTGGCAAATCGGAGCTTAAGCCAACCAACCCCTTTAGAAGGGTTTCAGACAATTTATAAAACATATAATAAATGCATTATATATAAGTTTCACATAATATTTGCGATACAAACAAGGTTTGGAAATTTCCCCTTTATGTTTCTGAAGTCCTACAGTTGATTTCTGTGTAGTTTCATCAATGGGATCAATCACAAACATCATTGTCAACAAATGGCCTTCCTTATCCATTTTATTGCCATTCAGTCAACAAGTTATAGAAGGTATAACAGAGCCAATACTTGAGTAGCGCCAACACTCCACTTCTTTAGGGAATATGCCTTAAATGGAGGCTGCATGGCCATCTGTTGGGAGGGCTTTGACTGTGCAATCCTTTGTGGGTGAAGGAGGTTGGACTGGATGCCCTTTGGGGGTCTCTTCCAGTAGAGTCTCCTTTATTGGAGGTTTTTATTCAGAGGCTGGAAGGTTGCTTTGATTGTGCTTGGCTGAAATAGGCTGGACTAGATGCCCTTTGGGGGTCAGTGGTACAACAAATGGTGCAAGTTATAGAAGTTGTAGCAGCGCCCACACTTGAGTAGCACCAGCATTCCAGTTCTGTAGGGATCAAACCTCTCTGGGGTTTTTTAATGGAGGCTGGATGGCCATCTGTTGGGATGGCTTTGATTTTGCAGTCATGGTGGCTGAAAGGGCCCTTTGGGGGTCTCTTCCAATAAAGCCTCCTCTGGAAGTTTTTATACAGAGGCTGGATGACTATTGAGGTGGGCTGTTGTAGGTTTTTTTGGGCTATATGGCCATGTTCTAGAGGCATTTTCTCCTGACGTTTCGCCTGCATCTATGGCAAGCATCCTCAGAGGTAGTGAGGTCTATTGGCACTAGGAAAGTGGGTTTATATATCTGTGGAATGACTAGGGTGAGGCAAAGAACTCTTGTCTGTTGGAGCTGGGTGTGAATGTTTCAACTGACCACCTTGATTAGCATTTGTTGGCCTGGCAGTGCCTTCCCACAAAGGGGGAATGACAAAACGTTGGGGCAAAGCAATAGTGTGGGAATGTAAACCTATTCATCAAAAGCGCAGCGGACGAGCCAGGTTTTAAGGTCCCTTTTAAAGGTTTCTAAGGTAGGGGCTTTCCTAATTTATTGCCAAACTTCGCAAAACAAATAAACCTGGGCATTAGGAGGTGCTTTGATAGTGCTTGGCTGAAGGAGGCTGGACTAGATGCTCTTTGGGGGCCTCTTCCAGTGGGGCTAAGCAATAGTGTGAGAATGTAAACCTATTCATCAAAAGCGTAGCGGAAGAGCCAGGTTTTAAGGTCCTTTTTAAAGGTTTCTAAGGCAGGGGCTTTCCTAATTTATTGCCAAATTTCGCAAAACAAATAAACCTGGGCATTAGGAGGTGCTTTGATAGTGCTTGGCTGAAGGAGGCTGGACTAGTACCCTTTGGGGGTCTCTTCCAGTGGAGTTTCCTCCTTTGGAGGTTGTCAATCAATGCATGCTAAATCCCATTGATCCGACAAGCCTTAGGGACAAGTAAGAGGGAGTTTGAGGTGTCAGAAATCCTGGAGAGAAAAATTGCAACAACAACTGCAATCTATACACATAATAAAAGTGAAAATGTGTGTATGTGGGAGAAGTGTCTACTTACAGACAGCCTCCCAACGATATTGCAGGTTAGATTGAGCGCCGTGAACATACAGCCCAACCCCTGACAACACCAACCACCCAAGGAATGCTTTCATTTGGGGACCATTTTATCCTATCGGACATCCCAGGGTTCCTTTCTATTTCCAAATTTGCATGACCCCACCTACTTCCTCTCACTTAACCCCTTCCTACCCATTCTTATAGCATACAGCAAACAGGAATTGGATCAGCAACTGAACAAGTGGATTGGGAAGAATGACCAAACCTGACACACAGACCCAACATGGGCAACTTTGAATACGGGTGAGGTTTGGGTTGATTGGCCACATTTTGGGGAATTGCAGTTCACCCACATCCTTATACATTTTCCAATGGGAGCATTCATTTAAAAAAAAAACAAAACAGGAAAAACTGGATTTTTTTCCTAAGAAATAGCTACAAATTAACAAACTTATTTATTTATTTATCGTGTCAAGTTCAGACCAAACTCTTGCATTGCATTTCTTAAGAAAGGAACAAACAAACAAAACACCAAGTTTGCAAGCTTGGTAGTTGATGAAATGTCCTTTGACCAGTATCTGGCCACTTGGAGTGCCTCTGGTGTTCTTTATGAGATGGTGGTACAGAATTATTATTATTATTATTATTATTATTATTATTAATGTAACTAAAAGTAGTAATATGATAATAATATAGTATTTTATTTGTCATGTCAGGGCAACCAGTCAATTGTATTACATTACTAACAGAACAAAACAAAACAAACAAACAGACAAAACACAAAATTTGCAGACTTGGTATTCGATTAAATGTCCTTTTTACCAGTATCTGACCACTTGGAGTTCCTCTGGTGTTGCCGCAAGAAGATCCCCCATTGTGCATGTAGCAGGGCTCAGGTTGCATTGCAGCAGGTGGTCAGTGGTTTGCTCTTCTCCCCACTCGCATGTTGTGGATTCCACTTTGTAGCCTCATTTCTGCATCTCGTGGTGCCAGAGCGCAGTCTGTTCAGTGCCTTCCAAGTCGCCCAGTTTTTTGTGTGCCCAGGGGGGAGTCTCTCATTTGGTATCAGCCATTGATTGAGGTTCTGGGTTTGAGCCTGCCACTTTTGGACTCTCACTTGCTGGGGTATTCCAGCGAGTGTCTCTGTAGATCTTAGAAAACTACTCCTTGATTTAAGTCGTTGACGTGCTGGCTGATACCCAAACAGGGGATGAGCTGGAGATGTCACTGCCTTGGTCCTTTCACTATTGGCTGCCACTTCCTGGCAGATGTCAGGTGGTGCAATACCGGCTAGACAGTGTAATTTCTCCAGTGGTGTGGGGCGCAGACACCCCGTGATAATGCGGCATGTGTCGTAAAGAGCACATCTACCGTTTTAGCATGGTTCCACACTGGGCATGCATACTCATCAGCAAAGTAGCATAGTGCAAGGGCAGATGTCTTCACTGTGTCTGGTTGTGATCCCCAGGTTGTGCCAGTCAGCTTTCGTATGATATTGTTTCTAGCACCCACATTTTGTTTGATATTCAGGCAGTGCTTCTTGTAGGTCAGAGCACGGTCCAGAGTGACTCCCAGGTTTTTGGGTGTGCTGCAATGCTCCATTGGGATTCCTTCCCAGGTCATCCTCAGAGCTCGGGATGCTTCTCTGTTCTTAAAGTGAAAAGCACATGTCTGCATTTTAGATGGATTAGGGATGAGCTGGTTTTCCCTGTAGTAGGCAGTAAGAGCACCTAGAGCTTCGGAGAGCTTCTGTTCAACCAGCTCAAAGCTCCCTGCTTGAGCGGTAATGGCACGATCATCAGCATAGATGAAACTCTCTGTCCCTTCTGGCAGTGGCTGGTCATTTGTGTAAATGTTGAACAGGATGGAGCAAGCACGCTCCCCTGAGGCAGGCCGTTCTTCTGTTTCCGCCATCTGCTTCTCTGGCCCTGGAACTCAACAAAAAAGCTCCTGTTTTGTATCAGGTTTTCTATGAGGCAGGTGAGGTGGTAGTCCTTTGTGATATTATACATTTTTCTCAGGAGGAGGCGGTGGTTCACAGTATCATAAGCCGCTGTCAGGTCTATGAAGACAGCGCTTGTTATCTGCTGCCTTTCAAAGCCATCTTCTATGTGCTGAGTCGGGTTCAGCACTTGCGATGTGTAGCTTTTGCCTTTCCTGAAGCCAGCTTGCTGTGAATCAGACATGGGTCTATTCCTTCCATAATTCTATGCAAAATAAGTCTCTCCAGACCTTTGTAAAGGTGACACAACAGGGAGATGGGTCTATAGATATTTGGATCATTACGGTCTTTGCCTGGTTTCAAGATGGCGATGACTCTTGCTTTCCTCCAGATTTTGGGGATCTGACAGGATGCAGTGCAGTTGTTCATCAGCTCCAGCAGCCAGTGCCTTGCTTAAACCAAAGTTCTTGATTTGTTCTATCCGTAGATCATCCAGGCCAGCTGCTTTGACATTTTTACATTTATTGAGAGCCATGTCCAATTCAGTAGGTGTAAAAGGTTCATGAAGGTTGTTGTTATAATAATAATAATAATAATAATAATTATTATTATTATTATTATTATTTACTAGCTGTCCTCTGCCATGCGTTGCTGTGGCCCAGTCTGGTGATCTGGAAAATAATGAGAAAATGTTAGTTTCTAATATATGTAATTCCTTGATGCTTGTGAGTAAACAGTATTTCTTGTTGTTTCTTTGTCAGTGTTGATGTGGAGAGTGTCTGGTTTGCCTACTCTGGAATATGCAACATATCATAGTCCTTCTTTAAAGGTCTCTTTCAAATCTGTGGTACTATATCTGTGTGTGTGTGTGAGAATCATATCTATCTATATTTATGACTAGATGGCTCTTTGTCAGGAGGGCTCTGATTACATTTTCTTGCCCTGGTGAAGAGAGTTGGACTGGATGGCCTTAAGTATTTTCTGTTGGTCATGGGGGTTCTGTGTGGGAAGGTTACCCCATTTCTGTCGTTTGTGGTTTTTAGAATGTTATATAATTGTAGTGAACTATAAATCCCAGTAACTACAAATCCCAAATGTCAAGGTCTATTTCCTCCAAACTCCATCTGTGTTCATATTTAGGCATATGGAATTTTTGTGTCAAGTTTGGTCCAGATCCATCATTGTTTGAGTCCACAGTGCTCTCTGGATGTAGGTGAACTACAACTCCCAAACTCAAGGTCAATGCCCACCAAACCCTTCCAGTGTGTTCTGTTGGTCATGGAAGTCCTGTATGCCATGTTTGGCCCAATTCAATCATTGGTGGAGTTCAAAATGCTCTTTGATTGCAGGTGAACTATAAATCCCAGCAACTACAACTCCCAAATGAAAAGGTATATTTCCCTTAAACTCCATCTGTGTTCATATTTGGGCATATGGAATATTCGTCCCAAGTTTGGTCCAGATCCATCATTGTTTGAGTCCACAGTGCTCTCTGGATGTGGGTGAACTATAATTCCCAAACTCAAGGTCAGTGTCCACCAAACCTTTCCAGTTTTTTCTGTTGGTCACGGGAGCTCTGTGTGCTAAGTTTGGCGCAATTCCATCATTGGTGGAGTTCAGAATGCTCTTTGATTGTAGGCGAACTATAAATCCCACCAATGACAATTCCCAAATGACAAAATCAATTTTTTTGAGTGGAGGACATACATTGGACTGTTAGGTGCCTTGTGTCCAAATTTGGTGTCAATTCCCCCAGTGGTTTTTGAGTTCTGATGGTAGCACAAACTAACATTACATTTTTATTTATATAGATATACCCAGCTTTTTCTCACCACAAGGATCATTACGGTCTTTGCCTGGCTTCAAGATGGCTATGACTCTTGCTTTCCTCCAGATTTTGGACATAACATATCGGAGGGGTTTGGAGGTGAATGATCCAGTGTGGGAGTTGTAGTTCACCCTGCGTTCAGAGATATTACCAAACTTCGCAAAACAAACCTGGGCATCGCCAGGTCCACTAGCTAGTAATACAAAAGTAATCATACAAGTATTGCAATGGGGGCAAAGTTTCCCCACCTCAGCGTTTCAGGACTTAGTGTCCTCAGAGTATCACTGTGACCGGAGACACAGGAGCCTCTCTTTGCAGGAAGCGCTTGGCCTTTTTCCCCGTGGGGCCCTTTTATATAAATAGGTGCCCTGACCCATTGCTCATATCCTTTTGCCCTTTTCAGGAGCCTGATTAGCCGACACATCCTGGGGGCATATCCCGTTTCCACATTTCCTCCAAGGAGAATAAACAAAACTTGCTCCAGTTCAGATGGAGACATATACTACTTTGTCCACAGCGCTCTCTGGATGTATTCTGTCTCCCATGCTTTTTAACATCTACATGAAACCGCTGGGAGAGGTCATCCGGGGTTTTGGAGTTGGGTGCCATCTCTACGCAGATGATACGCAACTCTACTACTCATTTCCACCCAATTCCAAGGAGGCCTCTCGGGTGCTGGACGAGTGCCTGACCGCTGTGGCTGTCTGGATGAGGATGAACAAGCTGAAGATCAATCCCGACAAGACAGAGGTCCTCCTGGTCGATCGTAAACCGGATTGGGGTATAGGGTGGCAACCTGTGCTGGACGGGGTTACACTCCCCCTGAAGTCACAGGTCCGCAGTTTGGGAGTCCTCCTGGACTCATCACTTAAGCTTGAAGCTCAGGCGTTGGCGGTGTCCGGGAGGGCTTTTGCACAACTGAGACTCGTGCGCCAACTGCGACCGTACCTCATGAAGGCTGATCTGGCCAGGGTGGTCCATGCCTTGGTCACCTCCAGATTGGACTACTGTAATGCACTCTACGTAGGGCTGCCCTTGAGAACAGCCTGGAATTCCAATTGGTCCAACGTGTAGCGGCCAGGTTGTTAACTGGTGCTCTTTACAGAGAGAGGTCAACCCTCCTGTTTAAGGAGCTCCATTGGCTGCCGTTCATTTTCCGGTCCCTATTCAAGGTGCAGGTGCTTACCTACAAAGCCCTAAACGGTTTTGGACCCACCTACCTGCGTGACCGCATCTCCGTATACGAACTGCTCACGATCCCTCCGGCGTCGCAAGTGCGTTTGGTGGGGACGAGGGACAGGGTCTTCTCTGTGGTGGCCCCCCAACTCTGGAACTCTCTCCCCAAGGACATCAGACAAGCCCCAACGTTGGCAGTCTTTAGGAAGAGCTTGACGACGTGCCTTTCCAGAATAGGAAACTCCCAGCATCATGTCCCAAATGCACTTTACTAGAGATTTAGGATTGTCTGCACACCTATCTCCAAAAACCTATCCATTTCACCTGTCATGTCCAGCATTTTTAAAATTTTATCCATTACATTTGGCCCCGGCCTCAGTTTTTAAATGCGTTGTGGTGTTACTGCCTAATGCTTATTGTTATTGTTTTAATGTTTATTGCTTTGCTTTATGAGTTTATTTATTGTTGTATTTGTTATGCTGTTTTATTGATGTGTTGGGCCTTGGCCTCTTGTAAGCCGCACCGAGTCCTTCGGGAGATGTTAGCGGGCTATAAATAAAATTAATAATAATCATAATAATAGGTGAACTACAAATTCAAAACTCAAAGTCAATGCTCACCAAACCCTTCCAGTGGGAATTCTCTTGTACCAAGTTTGGTTCAATTCCATCATTGGTGGAGTCCAGAATTCTCTTTGATTGGAGGTGGACTATAAATCCCAGCAATACAGCTCCCAAATGTCAAGGTTTATTTCCCCCAAACTCCACCAGTGTTCATATTTGGGCATATTGAGTATTCGTGCCAAGTTTGGTCCAGTGAATGAAAACACATCCTGCATATCAGATCTTTACACGACGATTCATAACAGTAGCAAAATTACAGTTATGAAGTAGCAACGAAAATAATTTTATGGTCATCACAACATGAGGAACTGTATTAAGGGGTTGCAACGATTTCCCAAACTCTTTTAAAAGTATTTTGGACTATAACTCCCAGAAGCTTCACTTAGTCTTTCCTAATGAGCAAGGATGCTGGGAGATACAGTCGTAAACATCTGGAAAGACAGAGTTTAGGAAACCCTGAACGAAAGGCACCCACCATAAGACGTGTGGTGGAAGGTTTTTAAACAGAAGCTGGATGGCCATCAGTCAGGAGGCCTTTGGTTGGACTTTTCATATGTGGAAGAAAGAAGGAGGTTGGACTGGATGGCCTTTAGAGGTCCCTTCCAACTCTAGAATTCTATGCTTCTATCACACTATTTTTGTTCCTGGGTTATAAAAGTCATTTGCTAATTGGTTTTGGACTTTTCATATGTGGAAGAAAGAAGGGGGTTGGACTGGATGGCCTTTAGGGGTCCCTTCCAACTCTATTACACTATTTTTGTTCCTGGGTTATAAATGTCATTTGATAATTGGTTCTATCGTTTTACAAAACATGGGAAAAGTTTATTAAACTGCAAAAACTTAGTTTCTTTGAGAGGGAATTTCCAATATACCGTACATCTCATGAATAAGTCTCAACCAATTCAACATAGTACAAAAGCAAAGTTTCTGGAGCAGAACAACTACTTTCAAAGTGAGGACCGCACAATTAAACCAGAAAGAATTTTTTCAACTTTGGTTGCATAGTATTATTAATATTTCTAGTATTAAGCAGGGGCTAGGTGGCCATCTGTCGGGAGGGCTTTAATGGTGCTTTTGCTGCATGGCAGAAGGGGCCTTTAGGGATCCCTTCTAACTAGGATTCTATGGTTCTATTATTATTATTATTATTATTATTAAGCAAGGACTGGGTGGCCATCTCTCGGGAGGGCTTTGATGATGCTTTTGCTGCATGACAGAAGGGGGCTGGACTGGATGGCCTTTAGGGTCCCTTCCAACTAGGATCCTATTGTTCTATTATTATTAATTTTAAGTAGGGGTTGGATGGCCATTTGTCGGGAGGGCATTGATGGTGTTTTTCCTGCACAGCAGAAGGAGGTTGGACTGGATGGCCTTTTACTAGAATTCTATGGTTCCATTATTATTATTACTATTATTATTATTTAATAAGCAGGGGCTGCATGGCCATCTGTCGGGAGGGCTTTGATGGTGCTTTTCCTGCATGGCAGAAGGGGGCTGGGACTGGATGGCCTTTAGAGGTCCCTTCCAACTAGGATCCTATTGTTTTATTATTATTATTATTATTATTAATTTTAAGTAGGGGTTAGATGGCCATTTGTCGGGAGGGCTTTGATGGTGTTTTTCCTGCACGGCAGAAGGAGGTTGGACTGCATGGCCTTTAACTAGAATTCTATGGTTCCATTATTATTATTATTATTATTATTACTATTATTACTATTATTATTATTATTATTATTATTATTATTATTTAATAAGTAGGGGCTGCATGGCCATCTGTTGAGAGGGCTTTGATGGTGCTTTTCCTGCATAGCAGAAGGGGGCTGGGACTGGATGGCCTTTAGGGGTCCCTTCTAAGAAGTATTTTTTGGTACTATCACTATTATTATTATTATTATTATTATTATTATTATTAAGCAGGGGCTGCATGGCCATCTGTCGGGAGGGCTTTGATGGTGCTTTTCCTGCATGGCAGAAGGGGGCTGGGACTTGATGGCCTTTAGGGGTTCCTTCTAACAAGGATTCTTTAGTTCTATTACTATTATTATTAAGCAAGGGCTGGATGGCCATCTTTCAGGAGGGCTTTGATAGTGCTTTTCCTGCATGGCAAGAAGGGTGTTGGCCTGGATGACCTTTAGGGGTCCTTTCTAAATAGGATTTTATGTTTATTATTATTATTATTATTATTAAGCAGGGACTGGATGGCTATCTGTTGGGAGGGCTTTGATGGTGCTTTCCCCGCATGGAGGCAGAATGGGGTTATACTAGATGATCTTTGGGGTCCCATCTAACTCTATGATTCTAACAATCTGGGTGAAGCCTTTGCTCCTATTGCTCCTATCCATCCTTGGGGCACCATAAAGCAATTTCTCCCAAGAGGTGACCCTTACCTTTTCCTTATTCCGTGAAATTGATATCTATCTATCTATCTATCTATCTATCTATCTATCTAGTGTTTAAAAAGTATGATTTCTCTGCTATTTTCTAATAGGAGAAGGGTATTTATGTAGAGAGCCTGTTTGTGTTGTGACAGGGTCCTGGGCGGAGATGAATGCCTGGAACCCCTCCGCATTTCTGAGCCCTTCGGTCATGCATTTTTGTTATTGTGGAGAGCGGTGCGAAATGCACCCAGTCCTTGGTGGTCTCTCCGAGGAGAAGCCGGCTCCAAAGCCACCTCCTTTGTTCCCCCAGAGAATGCCGTCCAGTAGGTCATTCAGAAGGGAAAAGAAAAGAAGAGAAAGAAAGAGAGAGAGAAAGGCTGGAAGAAAGGACCGAAGGGGAGAGGAACATGCAAGTTTTTGGACCTTGAGTCGCATTTCATTGGTGCGAAAAAGGTTTTGCCCCCAAAGCATCCAGGGAAAGTCACCTTGCTAGGTGTTTTGTCCATCCGTTTGGAGAAAATATAATTTGTTATGTAGTACATCAGAGCAGGAACACCTCTGACCTTTAAACACCACAACAGCTTGGTAAAGTCAGCAAGCAGTTTATTGAAGAATATACAGTAAGTAGGCAAAGCAGTGAAATTGTCAAGAACAGTAAAGTTCCCAAAGCAAAGGATAGTCCACGAGCTTCAAGGCAAAATAAGATCCATAAGTAAAAATAAGATCCGTTTAGAGAAAATATAATTTGTTATAGAGCAGGAACACCTCTGACCTTTAAACACCACAACAGCTTGGTAAAATCAGCAAGCAGTTTATTGAAGAATATACAGTAAGTAGGCAAAGCAGTGAAATTAGCAAAAACAGTGAAGTTCCCAAAGCAAAGGATAGTCCACGAGCTTCAAGGCAAAATAAGATACGTAGGTAAAAACATCCATGAAACAAGCACCAGAATCCACGAAACAAGGCAGCATGAGAAATCCAATACACCAATTAGGAGCTTGGCAAAAACTTGGTACACGAAAAAGGCGTTGCCCTCAAAGCATCCAGGGAAGGTCACCTTGCTAGGTGTTTTGTCCATCCGTTTGGAGAAAATATAATTTGTTATGTAGTACATCAGAGCAGGAACACCTCTGACCTTAAACACCACACCAGCTTGGTAAAATCAGCAAGCAGTTTATTGAAGGATATACAGTAAGTAGGCAAAGCAGTGAAATTAGCAAAAACAGTAAAGTTCCCAAAGCAAAGGATAGTCCACGAGCTTCAAGGCAAAATAAGATCCATAGGTAAAAAAATCCATGAAACAGGCACCAGAATCCACGAAACAGGCACCAGAATCCACGAAACAGGCACCAGAATCCACGAAACAAGGCAGCATGAAAAATCCAATACACCAATCAGGAGCTTGGCAAAAACATGGTACATGAAAAAGGCTTTGCCCTCAAAGCATCCAGGGAAAGTCACCTTGCTAGGTGTTTTGTCCATCCGTTTAGAGAAAATATAATTTGTTATGTAGTGCATCAGAGCAGGAACACCTCTGACCTTAAACACCACAACAGCTTGGTAAAATCAGCAAGCAGTTTATTGAAGAAAATACAGTAAGTAGGCAAAGCAGTGAAATTAGCAAAAACAGTAAAGTTCCCAAAGCAAAGGATAGTCCATGAGCTTCAAGGCAAAATAAGATCCATAGGTAAAAAAATCCATGAAACAGGCACCAGAATCCACAAAACATGGCAGCATGAAAAATCCAATACACCAATCAGGAGCTTGGTAAAAACTTGGTACATGAAAAAGGCTTTGCCCTCAAAGCATCCAGGGAAAGTCACCTTGCTAAGTGTTTTGTCCATCCGTTTGGAGAAAATAAAATTTGTTATGTAGTGCATCAGAGAAGGAACACTTTGACCTTAAACACCACACCATCTTGGTAAAATCAGCAAGCAGTTTATTGAAGAATATACAGTAAGTAGGCAAAGCAATGAAATTAGCAAAAGCAGTAAAGTTCCCAAAGCAAAGGATAGTTTATGAGCTTCAAGGCAAAATAAGATCCATACGTAATAATAAGATCCGTTTGGAGAAAATATAATTTGTTATGTAGTACATCAGAGCAGGAACACCTCTGACCTTAAACACCACACCAGCTTGGTAAAATCAGCAAGCAGTTTATTGAAGAATATACAGTAAGTAGGCAAAGCAGTGAAATTAGCAAAAACAGTAAAGTTCCCAAAGCAAAGGATAGTTTATGAGCTTCAAGGCAAAATAAGATCCAAAAGTAAAAATAAGATCCATTTGGAGAAAATATAATTTGTTATGTAGTACATCAGAGCAGGAACACCTCTGACCTTAAACACCACACCAGCTTGGTAAAATCAGCAAGCAGTTTATTGAAGAATATACAGTAAGTAGGCAAAGCAGTGAAATTAGCAAAAACAGTGAAGTTCCCAAAGCAAAGGATAGTCCACGAGCTTCAAGACAAAATAAGATCCATAGGTAAAAAAAATCCATGAAACAGGCACCAGAATCCACAAAACATGGCAGCATGAAAAATCCAATACACCAATCAGGAGCTTGGTAAAAACTTGGTACATGAAAAAGGCTTTGCCCTCAAAGCATCCAGGGAAGGTCACCTTGCTAGGTGTTTTGTCCATCCGTTTGGAGAAAGTATAATTTGTTATGTAGTACATCAGAGTAGGAACACCTTTCACCTTAAACACCACAACAGCTTGGTAAAATCAGCAAGCAGTTTATTGAAGAAGTAAGTAGGCAAAGCAGTGAAATTAGCAAAAACAGTAAAGTTCCCAAAGCAAAGGATACTCCATGAGCTTCCAGCCAAATAAGATCCATAGGTAAAAAAAACAAAAACAATCTGGAGCTTGGCAAAAACTTGGTACACGAAACTAAGAACACTTGAAAGAAATTCCAACGTTGACCCAACTGAGACAACCCATCCCCATGAATCAATATAAGGCATTTTCAGATCCCAAAACCGAAAGGAAAGCATTTTTCTTGACCTTACCACCAGATAAATGTTTCTTATCTTTTCCCTCCCTGTAAACAAACTGATCTTCTTTGCCCCTGAGCACTCTGTCATTGCTTACAAAAGCCTTGCTTTCTATCTACATCAGCATTTCTCAACCTGGGGGTCAGGACCCCTAGGGGGGTCAGGAGGGGGGTTTCAGAGGGGTCGCCAAAGACCATCAGAAATATGGCCCTCCAGGTGTTTTGGACTTCAACTCCCACAAACCTGAGGTTTGCTCAAAGAGCATTCTGAACCCCGCCAATGATAGATTTGGGGCACACTTCCCACACAGATGGTCTTAGGAACCGATTTGGTAGAGAAGGCTGAAGATCTCTCTGCCTGTCCTCTTCCTTTTTGGAAACAGACTGGGAATCCTCCTACCAAAAGCCTCCCTCTTGCTATGATTGGCTGGCCTCTCAACCAAGGGGAGAGCAGGTGTGCTCTTCCCTAAATCACTGTCAATTCCTCCCAAATCCCTACAATATTTTCTGTTGGCCATGAGTGTTCTGTGTGGGAAGTGTGTCCCAAATCTATCATTGGTGGGGTTCAGAATGCTCTTTGAGCAAACTTCAGGTTTGTGGGAGTTGAAGTCCAAAACACCTGGAGGGCCGAAGTTTGCTCATGCCTGGAGTGGAGGCACAAAGACACATATCCAAGACTGTATTTGCGGGCATTACTTCAGTTAACGAAGATTCCCATAAAGAATTCATGCCCTTTGGCATCACTTGACTCCATGCTAGAGAATCGTGGGATATGTAGTCTTACCTGATCTTGGCTCTTTCACAGCCAAAGTATTGTCTCCCAGAGCAGGAACACCTCTCTATTTAAACACCGCACCACACCAGTATTGTAAAATCAGCAAGCAGTTTATTGAAGGATATATGTGAGCAAAGCACTCGTTCTCCAAGGACCTTAGTAGTATTTCAATTGGGATTGTGAAAGTATGTATATACACCCAAGTTTGATTTGTATCCATCAAGCCATGTGGGACCTTTTGACATGCATACACAAATATGAATTATCGAAGACTTCCATTACTGGAATTGCTGGGTTTTTGTGAGTTTTCCAGGCTGTTCCAGAAGCATTCTCTCCTGATGTTTTGCCTGCAACCATGGCAGGCATCCTCAGAGGTGGTGAGGTCTGTTGGAAACTAGGCAGGTGGGGATTCACCTCATTTTCTGTCCCTGTGATGACTTGAGAAATGTGGCTTGTTGTGGAAACAAGGATTGCAGAGAAAGCTTTTCTCCATTATTATAAGTCTTCCAAGAGTTGATTTCCCCTTCGAGGAATGGATTTCTCTCCTTTCCTGTTGTCTCAGCCCTGTTTTTAAGTAAGAGTTGTTTACAAGTCAGATGTTTGTAACTCAAGACATAAATCTCAGCAAGGCGTCGCTACATGGACTCGTTCTCCGCCTCTTGGTTGGTCCCGTAGCCTTGTCTGCAGCTGGGAAGCCTCTTGTAAAGCCTATTGTAAAATCAGCAAGCAGTTTATTGAAGAATATATGTAAGCAAAGCAATTGTTCTCCAAGGACCCTAGTAGTATTTCAGTTGGGATTGTGAAAGTATGTATATACACCAAAGTTTGATCCGTATCCATCAAGCCATGTAGGATCTTTTGACAAGCATACACAAATATGAATTGCTGAAGACTTCCATTACTGGGATTGCTGGGTTGTTGTGAGTTCCACCCCACACCAGTGTTGTAAAATCAGCAAGCAGTTTATTGAAGGATCTATGTGAGCAAAGCACTCGTTCTCCAAGGACCTTAGTAGTATTTCAGTTGGAATTGTGAAAGTATGTATATACACCCAAGTTTGATCCGTATCCATCAAGCCATGTAGGACCTTTTGACATGCATACACAAATATGAATTGTCGAAGACTTCCATTACTGGAATTGCTGGGTTGTTGTGAGTTTTCCAGGCTGTATGGCTATGTTCCAGAAGCATTCTCTCCACTCTTCCAAGAGTGGATTCTCCCTCCGAGGGATGGATTTCTCTCCTTTCCTGTTGTCTCAGCCCTGTTTTTAACTAAGAGTTGTTTACAAGTTGGATGTTTGTAACTCAAGACATATAAATCTCAGCTAAGCATTGACGCTACATGGTCTCGTTCTCCGCTTCTTGGTTGGTCCCATAGCCTTGTCTGTAGCTGGGAAGCCTCTTGTAAAGCCTCTTGTAAAATCAGCAAGCAGTTTATTGAAGGATATATGTAAGCAAAGCAATTGTTCTACAAGGACCTTAGTAGTATTTCAATTGGGATTGTGAAAATATGTATATACACCCAAGTTTGATCCGTATCCATCAAGACATGTAGGACCTTTTGACAAGCATACACAAATATGAATTGTCGAAGACTTCCATTACTGGGATTGCTGGGTTGTTTTGAGTTCCACACCACACCAGTATTGTAAAATCAGCAAGCAGTTTATTGAAGGATATATATAAGCAAAGCAATTGTTCTCCAAGGACCTTAGTAGTATTTCGATTAGGATTGTGAAAGTATGTATATACACCCAAGTTTGATCCGTATCCATCAAGCCATGTAGGACCTTTTGACAAGCATACACAAATATGAATTGTCGAAGACTTCCATCACTGGGATTGCTGGGTTATTGTAAGTTTTCCAGGCTATATGGCTATGTTCCAAAAGCATTCTTTCCACTCTTCCAAGAGTGGATTCTCCCTTCGAGGGATGGATTTCTCTCCTTTCCTGTTGTCTCAGCCCTGTTTTAAACTAAGAGTTGTTTACAAGTCGGATGTTTGTAACTCGAGACATATAAATCTCAGCAAGACGTTGACACTACGTGGACTCATTCTCCACCTCTTGGTTGGTCCCATAGCCTTGTCTGTAGCAGGGAAGCCTCTTGTAAAGCCTATTGTAAAATCAGCAAGCAGTTTATTGAAGGATATATGTAAGCAAAGCAATTGTTCTCCAAGGACCCTAGTAGTATTTCAATTTGGACTGTGAAAGTATGTATATACACAAATATGAATGGTCAAAGATTTCCATTACTCGAATTGCTGGGTTGTTGTGTGAGTTTTCCAGGCTGTATGGCTATGTTCCAGAAGCATTCTCTCCACTCTTCCAAGAGTGGATTCTCCCTTCGAGGGATGGATTTCTCTCCTTTCCTGTTGTCTCAGCCCTGTTTTAAACTAAGAGTTGTTTACAAGTCGGATGTTTGTAACTCGAGACATATAAATCTCAGCAAGACGTCAACGTAGGCTCGTTCTCCACCTCTTGGTTGGTCCCGTAGCCTTGTCTGCAGCTGGGAAGCCTCGCCTGGAGACGTTGGGCGCCCAGCAATGCTCCATGTGCGGTTTGCCAGTCCGCGGGGGAGGACCGTTTGCCTTGGCAGAGATCTTCACAGAAAGGCCTGTTCTCCTTGCCAGAACAAGCAGCCGCTGCCTTCCCTGGCAATTGGAGCCAAATGATTGTCCGTTGTCCCAAATTGCCTCAATTAGACGTTTCCTTCCCCAAGCAAAGCACGGACCCCTTTGGCCCTTGTTCCGCCCACTTCTGCCAGGATTCGTTTTGCAAAGAAAGGAGGAAACTGCTTTGACAAAAAAATAAAAGAGAGACTGAGATCCAATTGTAGCATTACACGGAGTAAATCTCTGCCTATACATTGAAGCAGAACTTTCCAAACTTTTCTTGTTGGTTGACATACTGTTTAGACCTGCCTCCTTTTGGCTATTCAGTTTGAGCAGCAAGTACGAGGTTCAACCAACCTATTATGAGAGTTTAATATTATCTATCTCTCTATTTTTCTATCTATCCCAGTGTTTCTCAAACTGGGGGTTAAGATCCCTGGGAGGTGTCAGAGGGGTCAGCAAAGACTATCAGAAAACACATATTTCTGATGGTCTTAGAAACACAATGCTCTCCAGATGTAGGTGAGCGACATCTCCCCTAAGTTATTGTCAACTAGCTGTCCCCTGCCACGCGTTGCTGTGGCCCAAAAAACAAAAAATACATTACAACGCATGCGCAAAACCACATAAACACACTCTATATCAGTGGTCTTAACCTGGGGGTTGGGACCCCTGGGGGGTCATGAGGGGGTTTCAGAGGGGTCGCCAAAGACCATCCAAAAACATAGTATTTTCTGTATTGTCGAAGGCTTTCATGGCTGGAATCACTTAGTTCTTGTGGGTTTTTTTGGGCTATATGGCCATGTTCTAGAGGCATTTCTCCTGACGTTTCGCCTGCATCTATGGCAAGCATCCTCAGAGGTGAGATCTGCTGGAATTGGGAAAAAAGGGGTTTATATATCTGTGGAATGACCAGGGTGAGACAAAGGGCTTTTGTAAGTTGGGCTAGGTGTGAATCTTGCAACTGACCACCTTGATTAGCA